>NC_057797.1:513705498-514027490 GCF_018294505.1 Triticum aestivum | reverse complement strand
CACCTTCTCCCCGGGAAGCTCCCTTCTCCCGAGCCGTGAAACCTCAGCCCCACCTCCATGGCGCCCCCACCGCGCCAATTTCACAGCCGCCCTCCTCCCTAATGCCGGAGACACTGTCCATTTGCCATCGTGCACTGGGCCGTGTGCCTCTTACTCCGTGTTGCTGGTGCTGCCTCGACGACGGCCATGTGAACCGTACTGGAGCCGATTCACCCCCGCTTTTGTTCACGGTGCCGGAGTGGCTCCAACTTTGGATTCGTCCAGAGTCCTGGCGCTGCTTCCGCGTAGCCCTCGATCGCCGCGACATCGCTCTTTCCCTGCCACCGGTCGCCACCGCAACCGCGCCGGCCTCACAGACTCGACAGCTGGACCTGCCTACTTCACCATGCTGCCAGACAGGTCGCACCCTCATCTCAAATCACTTTATTTAGGCGTCAGTTGTCTGAATTTTTATTCTGGGCCAATCGATTCCCAATGGGAAGCAGCACCCCTCGAGGCGGCGGAGCTCCTAGGCTGCCGGTTGGCTGGTGTCTAACGTAAGGGTGCGGGGCCGCAAGTTCACCGCGGAACCAGTGCTTAGATGGCTATCTTTTAGAGTTGCGTGGGTTGAAGGTAATGCCTCCGCCGGATCTGGATGATGGGGAGTCTTTGTGGATTGGCCCGGGGGCGGCGCAACCATGGCAGTGCGGTGGGGCGGGGAGCGGGGTTTTGGCCAGGGCCACGGACGGCGGAGGCAGGCTGCTCTGCCGTTGGTCGCTGGATCTTCGGGGAAGATTCCGAACAGTGTCAGCCGGGAGCCACAAGACGGCCAGCCATCCGGCGTAGATCGGACAGTACCAAAATAAAATAAAATCGTGTGACCCCAATTTAGTCTTCAGTCAATACACGTGTGACCACTCTCGTACCTTGCTGTTGATCTCTTAGTGTATTTCTTCAGATCAAAGAGATATGTCGTTCTTAACATTATGCATTATCTGCATCTTCGGACACATCGTCTTCCGACTCACCGCAGTTGCTCCAACAAGGGAAGCATACACAGAAGGGAGCTATAGTCCCCACTCAACAGTTTCCTACATCGAATGCGCATGCCCGACATGGACAGCCACAACAACTGCAGGGCCATCGACAAGTCAGCACATGATGCTCACTCCTATGGATGGCAGCCAGATAGGTTGTACCGTCATCTTACTTGTGTGCAACATTTATGGCTTTGTTATTCATCTAAGCATGGAAAATAGATCATCACATTTCACTGTATATTCATGTTGATCTCTTACGGGTCTTGTTCAGGAGTTAACGTTGTTCCATAGTTCAGCTAAGATACTTGTTCTTTAGGTAACGTTGTTCCATAGTTATCATCCATCAGCCAATGCTATCCCACAGGCTGGTGATTATAGTATTATACCACTTCTAGTATTACCTATGTTGTTCTTTAATACTTTTGTGTGCCATCTAGTTAATCTCGAGTACAAACGATACATATTCTGTAGCTTTCATCTGTGTTCTCCCTTTAGTTTATGAGACCTGTTGCTGCTAGTTAACCCCAGTCCTACTATTTATGTCGTCTCCTACAGGCACTCATTACATAAATCTAGCTACTAGTTGTCTTCCATGCATGTTAGATATAATTGCACACACTGATATATCCATAAGAACCTCACGGAGCAATGTAAAGGCCAATAAACTTGATGTCAATGATACCCAATATGATGGAACAGGTAAAGGCAGCTCTTCAGAAGACTTGCAGAAAGATGATGAATCCTCTTCACCCCACAAGGTCCTTGCTCTAACTTGGCCTGTGATATGGGTACAACATGCATATAATGTCCTAGAGTGTATCTACTCTGTTGCAATGCCATGTTCTTAGCATGCTGATCATGCATGTAAATATGTCATGCCTTCCTGTTTTTCAGTACCTATTCCATCCATGATAACATGTTTTCAAATTCAAGTACTGTCATTCTACTCTATCGCAATGCCATCTGCTTAATTTGGACATCATGCTTCTGAATATCTTATGCATTGTTATTCATCAGTATGTACTTCATCTGTCTACCATACCATGCTTTTTTACATTGAAGTGTTGTTCTAGTGCTCTGTTGCAATGCCATCTTATTTTCCCAATCATACACGTGTATGTTGCCTTAGTTATTTCTGTACGTATTCCGCTAGCATACATTTTTACATTCAACTAGTGTTTTTTTGCCGTGTTGTCCCGTCGTATCCCTAGCTCTTACACCATACTCCCTCCGTCCGGATTACATGTTGCCGAAATGGATAAAAAGGATGTATCTAGAACTGAAATACGCCTAGACCCGTCCATTTTTTCCGGATGGAGGGAATACATGTCAATATGTCATGCCTTTCTATTCTTCAGTACCTATTCCATCTCTTTGTTGTCGCATGTTTTATAATTAGAGCACCATTCTTCTATACAAGGCATGCAAGGGGAAGACGACTATGTTAGAATCTGAAGGGTTACAAACAAGGCCTTTGCAAAAGATCCAAACGCTAGGAGATAATAAACCAACTCCAGTTTTTATAGATACTGCTCCAGCACAGAGAAACCCAACTTCTACTGATAATAAGCAGATTCCAGTGGCCAAAGAACTAGTCCGCTCCAGTCCAGCAAAAAATATGTCAATTCAATTCTAAGAAGCGTGTGCGTATCCTTGCATCATAAAATTTTATAGCATGTTGATCATATTTTCTACATGTTTCTTACGCATCTCTCTTTTAGAAAATAAGCTTAACAGATAGAAGAATTTCTACAATGGTATCGTTTATGAGGAAAGATTCTTGCAGGAATTCTCTGTGCTCCAATGTAGATGTAAGTACCTGTTGTATATCACTATATTTTTACATCAACATGTATTTTGTTAATTGGCGTGAATCCAACATTTATCTGATCTAAATTTAGTTGTAGCAAAATGTATGATTAAAGGCCACAATGTTGATTTTTGCAAGGAAAACTGCCTGAGCTGCATGAGTGTACTATCTCATATCAGTGGGTTTGAATACTTTGGTTCTGTAGTGGGTTTTTTGGTGTTTTTTTTACTGTGTTGTCCTGTCGTATCCCTAGCTCTTACATCATACTCCCTTCGTCCGGATTAAATGTCACAGAAATGGATAAAACTGGATGTATCTAGAACTGAAATACGCCTAGACCCATCCATTTATTTCCGGATGGAGGGAATACATGTCAATATGTCATGCCTTTCTATTCTTCAGTACCTATTCCATCTCTGCTGTAGCATGTTTTATAACTGAATCACCATTCTTCTATATAAGGCATGCAAGGGCAAGATGGCTATGTTAGAATCTGAAGGGTTACAAACCATGTCTTTGCAAAAGATCCAAACGCCAGGAGATAATAAACCAACTCCATTTTTCATAGATATTGCTCCAGCACAGAGAAACCCAACTCCCACTGATAATAAGCAGATTCCAGTGGCCAAAGAACTAGTCCGCTCCAGTCCAGCAAAAGAATGTCAACTCCATTCTAAGAAGCGTGTGTGTATCCTCGCATCATGAAATTTTATAGCATTCTGATGATATTTTCTACATGTTTCTTACCCATCTCTCTTTTAGAAAATAAGGTTAAACGATACAAGACTTCCTCCATTGGGATCGTATTCGAGGAAAATATCTTGCGGGAATTATCTGTGCTCCAATGCTGATGTAAGTACCTGTTGTATATCACTATATTTTTAGATCAACATGTATTTTGTTAATTGGCGTGAGTCTAACCTTTATCTGATCTAAAATTAGTTGTAGCAAAATGTTAAAGGCGCCAATTATGATTTTTGTAAGGAAAACTGCCTGGTAGTTTTGCATACTGAGCTGCATGAATGTACTATCTCATATCACGCACATTACTAAATTGTAGTGCTTCTCTAGTTGCCCATTCATTCATTGTGTCAATGTTGCTTTCGTATTACCTTACCTGGCTGATGATAGCTGTGCCATATTGTGTTAATTTGGTGTAGGCTAGTTGCCCAAACGTCCGTTGTGTCAATGTTGCTTTCCTATTATCTGACTTGGCCAATGATAGCAATGCTAGTGTGTTAATTTTGTGCAGGCTGCTGAAGATAAGAAGACAAACTCTGAAAACAGCAAGGCAACCCCATTGTTTCTTTCCGGTAAATCTAGGCCAGGTAATATGGCAATAACTCATGATTAATCTGTTTGGTTCCCGTCCATATTTATGTTATGATGCAGTGGTCGAGACACTCTCCACTATCAATAATACAAGCCCGCCAAAATCACCATCTGAATATGTTCAGTATCCTCTGTCTTGAATGCAACGGAATAAATGTATGTTTGTGAACCAATTAATGGCCGAAGCAATGATGGAAATGGTGGATGAATCAGAGGTGCAGAGTTGTGCGACACAACAACTAATCAATGTTTTCAGAGATAGTGTAGCAAAGCAGCAAGAACTTGCCCACATGCTTATGGGCGTCATCTGTGCTGAGGTTGCAGATTGTGACGTTGTAGATGGTTAGGTTCTGCTCATTTATTTGCACTGGCATCAATCTTTGATTGCCCAGTGGATGTAATTTCCTGTAATATATGCTGGATGTGCAATGTTATTCCCTGTATGCCGTACCTTTGCTTGATCGGTTTTGGTCCTGTGCATAATTGCTCGTCGTAATGGGCTCAAATTATCTAATTTGGCCTAAAGACATGAACGAACTTTAGTGGGCCCATTAAGTTAATGGGCCGTTACTAGGCCAAAAGTTAATGGTCGGCCCTCTTACCTCCCGGGTCGTTAACAGGCCGACATCGAAGCGGGCAACAGGTGACCCCAATTTATTTCATGGGTCGTTAATAGGCCGTTACTAAGTTTGGGTTACATATGGCCCAACTATACTGTAGGCCTTTAGTAGGCCGAAAGAGACAGTGGGCTTGTACTGGACCATGAAGAGCATGGGCCGCTAAGAGGCTGAAAGTCAGGTCGTATTGTAAAGGGCCCAACTGTGTTGTGGGCCTTTAGCAGGCCGAAAGAGAAACCGGGCTGGTATTGGACCATGAAGGGCATGGGCCGTTAAAAGGCCAAAACTAAGGTCCAACTACAAATGGCCCAACTCATTTATGGTCCGTTAACAGGCCGAAAGGCACACAGGGCCGGGAATTGACCCAACACTTAAATGGGTCGCTAAAAAGCCAAAACTCAGGTCCGACTACAAATGGCCCAACTGATTTATGGGCCGTCAATAGGCTGAAAGTGACACCGGGCCAGAAATTGGCCCAACACTTAAATGGGCCGCTAAAAGGCCGAAACTCAGGTCCGGCTACAAACGGCCCATCAGATTTATGGGCGGTCAATAGGCTGAAAGACACACCGGGCCGGAAATTAGCCCAACATTTAAACGGGTCGCTAAAAGGCCGAAAGATGTACATCCTGAAAATTGGCCCATCCATTAAATGGGTCGTTAACAGGCCGAAATCTCATCGGGCCGATATTGAGCCCAAATATATAGCAGGCTATTAACGGGCTCAAACTGACGATGGGCTGCAATGGTGTCAAATATTTAATGGGCCGTTGACGGGCCGAATTGGCACATCTTGTATGGGCCGTGGGCTTAAATGGACCTAACACAAGTAGGCCTTATATGTGTCGGCCTGCTAATTTTTACTGGGCCTGCCTTTTTCACCGGAATGGGACACTGTTGGGTCGTGCCACGTGTCGACCTATCATAGGTGTCTCCTGTCCAATGAGTGGATGACATCTGTCTCAACGGTGAGGCAACACATGTTTCCTTCGGCCAATCAGAATTTTACACGTGGAAATTTCCCATTGGTCAGAGCTGTTAACGGGTTATCGGATCCAAAATCCGACCCGATAGCTTAACAGTGTTCTGTTATGGTGGATGCCACGTGTCGGTCACGCTTGACGAAAGCACTTCTGTGACGCGTGATTTATCGTCATGGAAGTGGACACTTCCGTGGTGATAATTTTGGCAATGTCATGGAACACTTCTACGACAGCACAGGTATGACTATCTTGATTCTGTCATAAAATCGTCATGGATGTACATGCATGACAAAAAATGCGACCTACTATGACAAACACGTATCATCATGGAAGTGTATTTTTTTGTAGTGGTGGTGATGGTGGTGGTGGAGCACCGGCAGCGCTTCGCTAAGCATCGCCGGGATGAGGCAGTGGAACTACGGAGTAACGGGAGAGAGAGGGGTGCCAAGGGCTTGGTTTGTCCTCTTGGGGCGCCCCGTCCCTCTATATATAGGTGGAGGGGCATGGGAAAAATCCCCTCCAAGCCATAGGGCACAGCTAAGGGGGAGAGGACTTGGACTCCAAGTTAATCCTATTCCTACTAGGACTCCTTCCTTTTTTGCCTTCCCTAGCCACATGGGCTTTTGAGGACTTGGTGATTCTAGCCCAATAAGTCCAAGGTGACTCCCTGCATCCCATTCTAGCCCTTGGGTCGTGGTGGACCCACTTGTGGAGTTTCAGACCCCTCCGGAATCCTCCGGAACCTTCTGGAAGCTTCCCGGTACAATACCGAAAAAACTGCACCTTTTTCTGGAACCCAAAATATGACTTCATATATATAAATCTTTACCTCCCGACCATTCCGAGACTCCTGGTGATGTCCGTGATCTCCTCTGGGACTCCAAACAACATTTGGTTACCACTCATCAAATATCCCAATACTACTCTAGCGTCAACGAACGTCAAGCGTGCGACCGTGCGGGTTCGGAAATTATGTAGTTATGACCGAGACACCTCTCCGGTCAATAACCAATAGCGGGACCTAGATGCCCATATCGATTCCTACATATTCCACGAAGATCTTTTATTGGTTGAACCTTTATGACAACATACATAATTCCCTTTGTCTACCGGTATGTTACTTGCCCGAGATTCGATCGTCGGTATCTTCATACCTAGTTCAATCTCATTACCGGTAAGTCTCTTTACTTGTTCCATAATACATCATCTTGTAACTAACTCCTTAGTCACTTTGCTTGCAAGCTTCTTGTGATGCTATATTACTGAGAGGGCTCAGAGATACCTCTTCGTTACACGGAGTGACAAATCCCAATCACGATTCACGCCAACTCAACAGACACCTTCGGAGATACCTGTAGAGCATCTTTATGATCACCCAGTTATGTTGTGATGTTTGATGGCACACAAGGTATTCCTCCGGTATCCGGGAGTTGCATGATCTCATGGTCGAAGAAACATGTATTTGACATTAAGAAAGCGGTAGCAATAAACTGAAAGATTATATGCTATGCTAACGGTTGGGCCTTGTCCATCACATCATTCTCCTAATGATGTGATCCTGTTATCAAGTGATAACTCATGTCTATGGTTAGGAAACCTTAACCATCTTTGATCAACGAGCTAGTCTAGTAGAGGCTCACTATGGACACGATATTTGTTTATGTATCCACACATGTATTTAAGTTTCCGGTCAATACAATTCTATCATGAATGATAAACCTTTATAATTATTTAGGAAATATAACAATAACCATTTTATTATTACCTCTAGGGCATATTTCCATCAGCTAGCATCCACAGGAGATTAACTATGGACGGCATACTCTTAGTGAAATCTATGTATGCGGACCTAATTGACTCTGGTCCTATTCCGAAACCGATACATATTTGGAAGATCAAAGTGTCGTTAAGAACCAAAGTCTTCATGTGGTTTGTTCACAAGGAGGTGGTTTTGAGTAAGGACAATTTGGCAAAACGTAATTGGGAGGGTATTCAAAGATGTAGTTTTTGTGATCAAAATGAGAATATCAAACACCTCTTTCTTGATTGTCCGCTGGCAAAACTATCATGGCGTTCAATTCATATAGCCTTTAGTATTACCCCTCTGAACAACATTCACATGTTATTCCGGACGTGGCTAAATTGAGTAGAGACAAATATTGCAAGACATATTTAGATAGGAGTATGCGCACTACTTTGGGCTATATGGAATTGTAGAAATGATATGGTGTTTAACAGACAAACTCGTACCAATTTTTGACAAGTTATCTACATGGCCACTACATGGATCCGTATGTGGTCATTACTCACTCCTGCAGAAGCCAGGGAGCCTTTGGTTATTGGGTCTACCCGATGGGAGATGGTAGCTCGGGATATCTACAACCGGTTTGGATGGCGGTCCGGTAATAGGATAGGCGTGTATGCATCTCCTGCTATTTTAGCCGGTTGTGGAATTTTTTTCCTTTTGTTTTCATTTTCAACTTCGTGTGAGTTTGTACTAGACCATAGACTTTTCAGGTACTTTTTTTAATAAAGGGGTTGCATGCATCATTCTGTTGCAGAGGTCGGGGGTGATCCTCCTTTCTTAAGAAAAAGCAAGCTACCTGCGTACCTCTCTGTTAAGTCAGAAAACACCTAACAACAATATGTCTCCATATATCATTCTAGTCAATTTCCATGTGATGTCTACTATGCAACTTTATTCTTGTAGACACGTGTTGGGCCTCCAAGCGCAGAGTTTGGTAGGACAGTAGCAATTTTCCCTCAAGTGGATGGCCTAAGGTTTATCAATCCATGAGAGGCGTAGGATGAAGATGGTCTCTCTCAAACGACCTTGCAACCAAATACAAGAAATCTCTTGTGTCCCCAACACACCCAATACAATGGCAAATTGTATAGGTGCACTAGTTAGGCGAAGAGATGGTGATAAAAGTGTAATATCGATGGTAGAAATATATTTTTTATAATCTGAATAAATAAAAACAGCAAGGTAGCAACTAGTAAACAGACACAAAAATAGTATTGCAATGCTTAAAAACAAGGCCCAGGGTCCATACTTTCACTAGTGCAATCTCTCAATAGTGCTAATATAATTGGATCATATAACCGTCCCTCAACGTGCAACGAAGAATCACTCCAAAGTTCCTATCTAGCGGAGAACATAAGACGAAAATGTTTGTAGGGCATGAAACCACCTCAAAGCTATTCTTTCCGATCAATCTATCCTAGAGTTCGTACTAAAAATAACACGAAGCTATTCTTCCCGATCGATCTAACCAAGAGTTTGTACTAAAATAACACCAAAGCAAATTCAGATTCATAATATTCAATCCAACACAAAGCATCAACCCATGTGCATAGATTACCCCAATGTCACCGTGGGACATGTTGTGATGTCATATGGTCAAGACATGATGTGATATACGTTATTGTATGAGATGATCATGTTTTGTAAAAGTCACTGGCAACCGGCAGGAGCCTTATGGTTGTCTCTTTATTGTATGAAATGCAAATGCCATGTAATTGCTTTACTATATCACTATGCGTTAGTGATAGTTGTAGAAGCAATAGTTGGCGAGACGACCATGACACTACGATAGAGATCAAGGTGTCAAGCCAGTGATGATGGAGATCATGACGGTGCTTTGGAGATGGAGATCAAAGGCACAAGATGGTGATGGCCATATCATGTCACATATTTTTGATTGCATGTGATGTTTATCTTTTATGCATCTTATTTTGCTTAGTACGGCGGTAGCATTATAAGATGATCCCTCACTAAAATTTCAAGGTATAAGTGTTCTCCCTGAGTATGCACCATTGTGATAGTTCGTCGTGCTGAGACACCACATGATGATCGGGTGTGATAGGCTCTACGTTCACATACAACTGGTGCAAGACAGTTTTGCACATGCGGAATGCTCGGGTTAAACTTGACGAGCCTAGCATGTACAGACATGGCCTCGGAACACTAGAGACCAAAAGGTCAAACGTGAATCATATAGTAGATATGTTCAATATAGAGATGTTCACCATTGATGACTACTCCATCTCACGTGATGATCGGACATGGTTTAGTTGATTTGGATCACGTAATCATTTAGATGACTCGAGGGATGTCTATCTAAGTGGGAGTTCTTAAGTAATATGATTAATTGAACTTAATTTATCATGAACTTAGTCCTGATAGTTTTTGCATATCTATGTTGTAGATCAACGGCTCGTGCTACCGTTCCCTTCAATTTTAATGCATTCCTAAAGAAAGCTAAGTTGAAAGATGATGGTAGCAACTCACAGACTGGGTTCATAACTTGAGGATTATCCTCATTGCTGTACAGAAGAATTATGTCCTTGATGCACCGCTAGGTGAAAGGCCTGCTGCAGGAACAGATGCTGATGTTTTGAATGTCTGGCAAGCTTGATCTGATGACTACTTGATAGTTCAGTGTGCCATGCTTTACGGCTTAGAATCGGGACTTCAAAGACGTTTTGAACGTCATGGACCATATGAGATGTTCCAGGAATTGAATTTAATATTTCAAGCAAATGCCTGAGTTGAGAGATATGAAGTCTCCAACAAGTTCTATAGATGCAAGATGGAGGAGAAAAGTTCTATCAGTTAATACATACTCAAAATGTCTGGGTATCATAATCACTTGACTCAGCTGGGAGTTAATCTTCCAGATGATAGTGTTATTGACAGAGTTCTTCAATCACTGGCACCAAGCTACAAAGGCTTCGTGACGAACTATAATATGCAAGGGATGGATAAGACAATTCCCGAGCTCTTCGCTATGCTCAAAGCTGCGGAGGTAGAAATCAAGAACGAGCATCAAGTGTTGATGGTTAAAAAGACCACTAGTTTCAGGAAAAGGGCAAGGGAAAGAAGGGGAACTTCAATAAGAATGGCAGGAAAGTTGCCACTCCCGGGAAGAAGCCCAAGTCTGGACCCAAGCCTGAAACTGAGTGCTTATATTGCAAAGGGACTTGTCACTGGAAGCGGAACTGCCCCAAGTATTTGGCAGATAAGAAGGATGGCAAAGTGAACAAAGGTATATTTGATATACATGTTATTGATGTGTACCTTAATAATGCTCGTAGTAGCGCCTGGGTATTTGATACGGGTTCGATTGCTCATATTTGTAACTAGAAACATGGGCTACGGATTAAGCAAAGATTGGCTAAGGACGAGGTGACGATGCGCATCGGGATGGTTCCAAGGTCTATGTGATCGCCATCGGCACGCTACCTCTACATCTACCTTCGGGATTAGTATTAGACCTGAATAATTATTATTTGGTGCCAGCGTTGAGCATGAACATTATATCTGGATCTTGTTTGATGCGAGATGGTTATTCATTTAAATCAGAGAATAATGGTTGTTCTATTTATATGAGTAATATCTTTTATGGCCATATGAAGAGTGGTCTATTTTTATTGAATCTCAATTGTGGTGATACACATATCCATAATATTGATGCCAAAAGATGCAAAGTTGATAATGATAGTGCAACATATTTGTGGCACTGCCATTTAGGTCATATTGGTGTAAAGCACATGAAGGAACTCCATGCTAAGGGACTTTTGGAATCACTTGATTATGAATCATTTGATGCTTTCGACCCATGCCTCATGTGCAAGATGACTAAATTTCCGTTCTCCCGAACAATGGAGCGAGCCACTGACTTATTGGAAATAATACATATCGATGTATGCTGCCCAATGAGTGTTGAGGCTCGCGACGGGTATCGTTATTTTCTGACCTTCACAGATGATTTGAGAAGATATGGGTATATCTACTTGATGAAACACAAGTCTAAAACATTTGAAAAGTTCAAAGAATTTCAGAGTGACACTATAAAAAAATACACTTCGGTGATGATACATATTTGTCACAGTAGGTCACGTGTTCTGTCATGCTTGTACATCCGTGACGGTTTTATGACATAATCAGGATAGTCATACATGTTCTGTCGTAGAAGTGTTCCATGACATTACCAAAATTATCATCACGGAAGTGTCCACTTCCATGATGATAAATCGTGCATCATGGAAGTGTTTTCGTCAAGGGTAACTGACAGGTGGCATCCACCGTAACAGGTCGCCGTTAAGCTATCGGGTCCTGTTTTGGATCCGATAACCCGTTAACAGCCCGGACCAATGGGGATTTTCCATGTGTAAAAATCTCATTGGCTAGAGGAAACACGTGTTGGCTCACCGTTGGGACAGAAGTCATCCACTCATTGGACAGGAGGCGCCTATGATACGTTAACATGTGGCACGGCCCAACAGAGGCCCATTCCTGTGAAAAGGCTGGCCCATTTGACTTGGTCAAAAGGTAACAGGCCGGACCACGGAAAGTCTATTAACGGCCTGTTCGTATGTAGCCCATTTACGGCCCGCTAACTCCCGGCCCGTTACGGCCTATCGAAATTAAGCCCAGTAGCTTCATCCGGGCCGTCTAATATGATTCCAGCCCGTTGTAACTTCCGGCCCATGTATGCCCATGATGTCTTTTGGCCCATATGAGGCCCTTTGTAACTCTTGGCCCATTAAAGGCCTGAGATGAAACTGGCCCATAATGAATAGTGTATCGCTTTATACCCATTAACGCCCCATTATTCCATCGACCCTTTCCAGCCCGTGTTAACTTTCGGCCTTCTAAGGGCCCATTTATTCTCGGGCTCATTTCTAGAATTCGGTTAGACGGTCTGTTACTAGCATGTTCCGTTTGTGGGCCAAATTCAGCCCGTGGTTACATTCGGCCCGTTTGTGGCCTGTTAACTCGTTGGGCTGTTTTCACAGCATTATCAAATACGGCATATTAACGTCCTGTTATGGTCCATGAATAGTACGACCCATGTTTGGCAAAATGATTATATGCCCCGTAGAAAGCCCATGGATCCTACGGCCCGTGGAAGACCAATGGATCCTTCGGCCCATGGAAGACCAATGGATCCTACGGCCCGTAGAAGGCGCATGGAACATACGGCCCATAGAAAGTCCATGGATCCTACGGCCCGTAGAAGGCCCATGGATCCTATGGCCCGTAGGAGGCCCATGCTTACAAAAGTCTGTGTGTTGCCATGAATATTGTGGCCTAGTTACCAAAATTAGGTTATTGCGGCCACTAGAAAAAATGTGAAAAATGAACTGCAGTGACTACAAATACACAACTAAACAAGACAATAAGGAAATAAATAAGCAAGCAACTAACGCTAGCCTATTACAGCTATTACACATATTACATCCACTGGGCATCAAAGTTCGCCACCCGTGCAAATATAGGGAACAAAGCAGCATATTAATTCACTGGACATCAAAATTGGCCACCAGTGCAAATAAACGCAGCAGCGAAACAAGTCCATGACTGAAACAACTTCATAAGAGCTCAAGAAACGTTATCCTGGGTATCCACCATGCTGGCAATAAGCTTAGCAAGCTTATTAGCTTTGTCCTGTTTGGCGCTTAAATCCTCCAACACTTGCTGTTGCACCAGAAAGTATGCATCTGAATGCTCCAGGGACTTCCATAGTCCTTCTGCTTCTTGTTGCAGCACAGCTGATCGATGTCTTTCAGCTTGTAGTTGAGACTCAAGAAACTGAATTGATTCAGACAGTGAGTTTGAATAGCTTGTGCAAGCGGTAGCGGCTAGTAACTCGAACACTAAACCAAGACAGGACTTTTGGGTTTTCTCACTGTCTTCAAGATAGTTTTCCTTAGCTATTTTATCAGTTTTGTTGGAGAACAACAAGGATGTCTCACTATCCTGAACATTATCTGCATTACTTCCTTTACCATTGCTTAATAAGGCACTCTTCCCCAATATTCTGCCAGCATTCTAAAAGAAGAAACAAGCAGACACATAACATGTTTAGCATGTACTAGTATATGAAACTCATTTCGGCGAACCAATTCATTAGTAAGGTGGACACGATTAAACTACCATGTCTTGTATTGCCAAGTAGTACATTATAAAAGAATTAAACAAACATATATATATATATATATATATATATATATATATATGTCCTATGGTCACTTCATTGTCTTGCCAAATCAAAATAGAGACACGGTTCAAATCATATCAGTTCAAGGGAAAGCAGCACTTGAAGAATACAAAGTGTGGGAAACTACACGGCATAACAATATTTCAGATGGGTACCACGGGTGTGTTGGAAATATGCCCTAGAGGCAATAATAAAAGTATTATTATTATATTTCCTTGTTCATGATAATTGTTTTTTATTCATGCTATAACTGTATTATCCGGAAATCGTAATACACGTGTGAATACATAGACCACAATATGTCCCTAGTGAGCCTCTAGTTGACTAGCTCGTTGTGATCAACAGATAGTCATGGTTTCCTGGCTATGGACATTGGATGTCGTTGATAACGGGATCACATCATTAGGAGAATGATGTGATGGACAAGACCCAATCCTAAGCATAGCACAAAGATCGTGTAGTTCGTTTGCTAGAGCTTTGCCAATGTCAAGTATCTCTTCCTTTGACCATGAGATCGTGTAACTCCTGGATACCGTAGGAGTGCTTTGGGTGTATCAAACGTCACAACGTAACTGGGTGACTATAAAGGTGCACTACAGGTATCTCCGAAAGTATCTATTGTTTTATGCGGATCGAGACTGGGATTTGTCACTCCGTGTAAACGGAGAGGTATCTCTGGGCCCACTCGGTAGGACATCATTATATGCGCAATGTGACCAAGGAGTTGATCACGGGATGATGTGTTACGGAACGAGTAAAGTGACTTGCCGGTAACGAGATTGAACAAGGTATCGGTATACCGACGATCGAATCTCGGGCAAGTAACATACCGCTAGACAAAGGGAATTGTATACGGGATCGATTGAGTCCTTGACATCGTGGTTCATCCGATGAGATCATCGTGGAACATGTGGGAGCCAACATGGGTATCCAGATCCCGCTGTTGGTTATTGACCGGAGAACGTCTCGGTCATGTCTGCATGTCTCCCGAACCCGTAGGGTCTACACACTTAAGGTTCGATGACGCTAGGGTTATAAAGGAAGCTTGTATGTGGTTACCGAATGTTGTTCGGAGTCCCGGATGAGATCCCGGACGTCACGGGGAGTTCCGGAATGGTCCGGAGGTAAAGATTTATATATAGGAAGTCCTGTTTCGGCCATCGGGACAAGTTTCGGGGTCATCGGTATTGTACCGGGACCACCGGAAGGGTCCCGGGGGCCCACCGGGTGGGGCCACCTGCCCCGGGGGGCCACATGGGCTGTAGGGGGTGCGCCTTGGCCTACATGGGCCAAGGGCACCAGCCCCAAGAGGCCCATGCGCCTAGGGAACCCTAGAGGGAAGAGTCCTCAAGGGGGAAGGCACCTCCGAGGTGCCTTGGGGAGGATGGACTCCTCCCCCCCCCTCTTGGCCGCCGCACCAGATGCCATCTGGAGGCTGGCCGCCGCCCCTTGGGGTGGGAAACCCTAAAGGGGGCGCAGCCCTCCCCTTCCCCTATATATATGAGGCCTAGGGGCTGCCCATAACACGCGATTTGATCTCTAGTTAGTGCAGCCCTGCCCCTCTCCCTCCTCCTCCTCTCCCATGGTGCTTGGCGAAGCCCTGCTGGATTGCCACGCTCCTCCATCACCACCACGCCGTTGTGCTGCTGCTGGATGGAGTCTTCCTCAACCTCTCCCTCTCTCCTTGCTGGATCAAGGCGTGGGAGACGTCACCGGGCTGTACGTGTGTTGAACGCGGAGGTGCCGTCCGTTCGGCACTTGATCATCGGTGATTTGAATCACGACGAGTACGACTCCATCAACCCCGTTCACTTGAACGCTTCCGCTTAGCGATCTACAAGGGTATGTAGATGCACTCCCCTTTCTACTCGTTGCTGGTCTCTCCATAGATAGATCTTGGTGTTACGTAGGAAAATTTTTGAATTTCTGCTACGTTCCCCAACAGTGGCATCATGAGCTAGGTCTATTGCGTAGATTCTTTGCACGAGTAGAACACAAAGTAGTTGTGGGCGTTGATGTTGTTCGATATGCTTACCGTTACTAGTCCAATCTTGTTTCGACGGTATTGTGGGATGAAGCGGCCTGGACCGACCTTACACGTACTCTTACGTGAGACAGGTTCCACCGATTGACATGCACTTGGTGCATAAGGTGGCTAGCGGGTGCCAGTCTCTCCCACTTTAGTCGGAACGGATTCGATGAAAAGGGTCCTTATGAAGGGTAAATAGCAATTGGCATATCACGTTGTGGTATTGCGTAGGTAAGAAACGTTCTTGCTAGAAACCCATAGCAGCCACGTAAAACATGCAAACAACAATTAGAGGACGTCTAACTTGTTTTTGCAGGGTATGCTATGTGATGTGATATGGCCAAGAAGAATGTGATGAATGATATGTGATGTATGAGATTGATCATGTTCTTGTAATAGGATTCACGACTTGCATGTCGATGAGTATGACAACCGGCAGGAGCCATAGGAGTTGTCTTAATTTATTGTATGACCTGCGTGTCATTGAAGAACGCCATGTAAACTACTTTACTTTATTGCTAAACGCGTTAGTCATAGAAGTAGAAGTAGTCATTGGCGTGACAACTTCATGAAGACACGATGATGGAGATCATGATGATGGAGATCATGGTGTCAAGCCGGTGACAAGATGATCATGGAGCCCCGAAGATGGAGATCAATGGAGCTATATGATATTGGCCATATCATGTCACAACTATATAATTGCATGCGATGTTTATTATGTTTATGCATCTTGTTTACTTAGGACGACGGTAGTAAATAAGATGATCCCTTACAAAATTTCAAGAAGTGTTCTCCCCTAACTGTGCACCATTGCTACAGTTCGTCGCTTCTAAGCACCACGTGATGATCGGGTGTGATGGATTCTTACGTTCACATACAACGGGTGTAAGACAGTTTTACACAGCGAAAACACTTAGGGTTAACTTGACGAGCCTAGCATGTGCAGACATGGCCTCGGAACACGGAGACCGAAAGGTCGAGCATGAGTCGTATAGTAGATACGATCAACATGAAGATGTTCACCGATGATGACTAGTCCGTCTCACGTGATGATCGGACACGGCCTAGTTGACTCGGATCATGTAATCACTTAGATGACTAGAGGGATGTCTATCTGAGTGGGAGTTCATAAGATGAACTTAATTATCCTGAACATAGTCAAAAGACCTTTTGCAAATTATGTCGTAGCTCGCGCTTTAGTTCTACTGTTTTAGATATGTTCCTAGAGAAAATATAGTTGAAAGTTGACAGTAGCGATTATGCGGACACTAGAAAGCTCATGTCCTTAATGCACCGCTCAGTGTGCTGAACCCCAAACGTCATTTGTGGATGTTGTGAACATCGGACATACACGTTTTGATAACTACGTGATAGTTCAGTTAAACGGTTTGGAATTAAGGCACCAAAGACGTTTTTCGAAACATCGCGGAACATATGAGATGTTTCGAGGGCTGAAATTGGGATTTCAGGCTCGTGCCCACGTCAAGAGGTATAAGACCTCCGACGATTTTCTTAACCTGCAAACTAAGGGAGAAAAGCTCAATCGTTGAGCTTGTGCTCAGATTGTCTGAGTGCAACAATCACTTGAATCGAGTGGGAGTTGATCTTCCAGATGAGATAGTGATGTTTCCCCAAAGTCATTGCCACCGAGCTGCTAGAGCTTCGTGATGAACTATAACATATCAGGGATAAATAAGATGATCCTTGAGGTATTCACGATGTTTGACACCGCGAAAGTAGAAATCAAGAAGGAGCATCAATTGTTGATGGTTGGTGAACCCACTAGTTTCAAGAAGGGCAAGGGAACAAAGGGATACTTCATGAAACGGCAATTCAGCTGCTGCTCAAGTGAAGAAACCCAAGGTTGAACCCAAACCCGAGACTAAGTGCTTCTGTAATAAGGGAAACAACCACTGGAGCAGCATTACCCTAGATACTTGGTAGATGAGAAGGCTGGCAAGGTCGATAGAAGTATATTGGATATACATTATGTTAATGTGTACTTTACTAGTATTCCTAGTAGCACCAGGGTATTAGATACCGGTTCGGTTGCTAAGTGTTAGTAACTCGAAATAAAAGGCTACGGAATAAACGGAGACTAGCTAAAGGTGAGCTGACGATATATGTTGGAAGTGTTTCCAAGGTTGATATGATCAAGCATCGCACGCTCCCTCTACCATCAAGATTAGTATTAAACCTGAATGGTTTATTGAATCTCGGTCGTAGTGATACACATTTTCATGCCAAAAGATATAAGATAGTAATGATAGTACCACTTACTTGTGGCACTGCCATGTAAGTCATAATGGTATAAAACGCATGAAGAAGCTCCATGTTGATGGATCTTTGGACTCACTCGTTTTTGAAAAGTTTGAGACATGCGAACCATGTCTATTGGTGTATATGCATGAAGAAACTCCATGCAAATGGATCGTTCGGACTCACTTGATTTTGAATCACTTGAGATATGCAAATCATACCACATGGGCAAGATGACTGAAAAGCCTCATTTTCAGTAAGATGGAACAAGATAGCAACTTGTTGGAAGTAACACATTTTGATGTGTGCAGTCGAATGAGTGCTGAGGCATGCAGTGAATATCGTTATGTTCTTACTTCACAGATGATTCGAGTAGATGTTGAGAATATTTACTTGATGAAACACAAGTCTGAATTATTGAATGGTTCAAGTAATTTCAGAGTGAAGTAGAAGATCATTGTGACAAGAGGATAAAATGTCTATGATATGATCATAGAGATGAATATCTGAGTTACGAGTTTTGGCACACAATTAAGACATTGTGGAAATTGTTTCACAATTAATACCGCCTAGAACACCATAGTGTGATGGTGTGTCCGAACATCATAACTGCACCCTATTGGATATGATGCATACCATGATGTCTCTTATCGAATTACCACTATCGTTCATGGGTTAGGCATTAGAGACAACCACATTCACTTTAAATAGGGCACCACATAATTCCGTTGAGACGACACCGTTTAGAGAAACCTAAGTTGTCGTTTCTTAAAAGTTTGGGGCTGCGACGCTTATATGAAAAAGTTTCAGGTTGATAAGCTCGAACCCAAAGCGGATAAAATGCATCTTCATAGGAAACCCAAAACAGTTGGGTATACCTCCTAATTCAGATCCGAAAGCAATATGAATTGTTTCTACAATCGGGTCCTTTCTCGAGGAAAGGTTTCTCTCGAAAGAGTTGAGTGGGAGGATGGTGGAGACTTGATGAGGTTATTGAACCATCACTTCAACCAGTGTGTAGCAGGGCACAGGAAGTTGTTCCCGTGGCACCTACACCAATTGAAGTGGAAGCTTGTGATATTGATCATGAAATTTCGGATCAAATCACTGCCGTGCCTCGTAGGGTGACAAGGATACGTGCTACTTCAGAGTGGTACGGTAATCCTGTCTTGGAAGTCATGTTGCTAGACAACAATGAACCTACGAGCTATGGAGAAGCGATGGTGGGCCCGGATTCCGATAAATGGCTTGAGGCCATAAAATCCGAGAGAGGATCCATGTATGAGTACAGATGGATTTCAAAAGAAGACGGACAATGATGGTAAATGTCACCATTAAGAAAGCTCGACTTGTCGTTAAGATGTTTTCCGACAAGTTCAAGGAGTTGACTACGATGAGATTTTCTCACTCGTAGCGATGCTAAGAGTCTGTTGGAATTATATTAGCGATTACTGCATTATTTATGAAATCTTGCAGATAGGATGTCAAAACATTGTTTCCTCGACGATTTTCTTGAAGAAAGGTTGTATGTGATACAACCGGAAGGTTTTGTCAATCCCGAAAGATGCTAATAAGTATGCAAAGCTCCAGCAATCCTTCTAAGGACTGGAGTGAGCATCTCGGAGTTGGAATGTATGCTTTGATGATGATCAAAAATTTTGGGTTTGTACAAAGTTTGTGAGAAACTTGTATTTCCAAAGAAGTGAGTGGGAGCACTATAGAATTTCTGATGAGTATATGTTGTTGACATATTGTTGATCAGAGATGACGTAGAATTTCTGGAAAGCATATAGGGTTATTTTGAAAGTGTTTTTCAATGGAAAGCCTGGATTAAGCTACTTGAACATTGAGCATCAAGATCTATAAGGATAGATCAAAATGCTTAATAATACTTTCAAATGAGCACATACCTTGACATGATCTTGAAGGTGTTCAAGATGGACCAGTCAAAGAAGGAGTTCTTGCCTAAGTTGTAAGGTACGAAGTTAAGACTTAAAGCTCGACCACGGCAGAATAGAGAGAAAGGACGAAGGTCGTCCCCTATGCTTAAGACGTAGGCTCTTCAGTATGCTATGCTGTGTACCGCACCTGAAGTGTGCCTTGCCGTGAGTCAGTCAAGGGGTACAAGAGTGATCCAAGAATGGCTCACAGGACAGCGGTCAAAGATATCCTTAGTAACTAGTGGACTAAGGAATTTTCTCGATTATGGAGGTGGTAAAAGAGTTCGTCGTAAAGGTTACGTCGATGCAAGCTTGCCACCTATCCGGATAGCTCTGAGTAGAGAGACCGGATACATATAATGGAGCAATAATTTAGAATAGCTCCAAGTAGAACAGTTATTTGGAATAGCTCCAAATAGAGCGTGGTAGCTGCATCTAGGAGATGACATAGAGATTTGTAAAGCACACACGGATCTGAAAGGTTCAGACCCGTTGACTAAAACCTCTCTCACAAGCAACATGATCAAACATAAAACTCATTGAGTGTTAATCACATAGTGATGTGAACTAGATTACTGACTCTAGTAAACTCTTGGGTATTAGTCACATGGCGATGTGACCTGTGAGTGTTAATCACATGGCGATGTGAACTAGATTATTGACTCTAGTGCAAGTGGGAGACTGTTGGAAATATGCCCTAGAGGCAATAATAAAAGTATTATTATTATATTTCCTTGTTCATGATAATTGTTTTTTATTCATGCTATAACTGTATTATCCGGAAATCGTAATACACGTGTGAATACATAGACCACAATATGTCCCTAGTGAGCCTCTAGTTGACTAGCTCGTTGTGATCAACAGATAGTCATGGTTTCCTGGCTATGGACATTGGATGTCGTTGATAACGGGATCACATCATTAGGAGAATGATGTGATGGACAAGACCCAATCCTAAGCATAGCACAAAGATCGTGTAGTTCGTTTGCTAGAGCTTTGCCAATGTCAAGTATCTCTTCCTTTGACCATGAGATCGTGTAACTCCTGGATACCGTAGGAGTGCTTTGGGTGTATCAAACGTCACAACGTAACTGGGTGACTATAAAGGTGCACTACAGGTATCTCCGAAAGTATCTATTGTTTTATGCGGATCGAGACTGGGATTTGTCACTCCGTGTAAACGGAGAGGTATCTCTGGGCCCACTCGGTAGGACATCATTATATGCGCAATGTGACCAAGGAGTTGATCACGGGATGATGTGTTACGGAACGAGTAAAGTGACTTGCCGGTAACGAGATTGAACAAGGTATCGGTATACCGACGATCGAATCTCGGGCAAGTAACATACCGCTAGACAAAGGGAATTGTATACGGGATCGATTGAGTCCTTGACATCGTGGTTCATCCGATGAGATCATCGTGGAACATGTGGGAGCCAACATGGGTATCCAGATCCCGCTGTTGGTTATTGACCGGAGAACGTCTCGGTCATGTCTGCATGTCTCCCGAACCCGTAGGGTCTACACACTTAAGGTTCGATGACGCTAGGGTTATAAAGGAAGCTTGTATGTGGTTACCGAATGTTGTTCGGAGTCCCGGATGAGATCCCGGACGTCACGGGGAGTTCCGGAATGGTCCGGAGGTAAAGATTTATATATAGGAAGTCCTGTTTCGGCCATCGGGACAAGTTTCGGGGTCATCGGTATTGTACCGGGACCACCGGAAGGGTCCCGGGGGCCCACCGGGTGGGGCCACCTGCCCCGGGGGGCCACATGGGCTGTAGGGGGTGCGCCTTGGCCTACATGGGCCAAGGGCACCAGCCCCAAGAGGCCCATGCGCCTAGGGAACCCTAGAGGGAAGAGTCCTCAAGGGGGAAGGCACCTCCGAGGTGCCTTGGGGAGGATGGACTCCTCCCCCCCCCTCTTGGCCGCCGCACCAGATGCCATCTGGAGGCTGGCCGCCGCCCCTTGGGGTGGGAAACCCTAAAGGGGGCGCAGCCCTCCCCTTCCCCTATATATATGAGGCCTAGGGGCTGCCCATAACACGCGATTTGATCTCTAGTTAGTGCAGCCCTGCCCCTCTCCCTCCTCCTCCTCTCCCATGGTGCTTGGCGAAGCCCTGCTGGATTGCCACGCTCCTCCATCACCACCACGCCGTTGTGCTGCTGCTGGATGGAGTCTTCCTCAACCTCTCCCTCTCTCCTTGCTGGATCAAGGCGTGGGAGACGTCACCGGGCTGTACGTGTGTTGAACGCGGAGGTGTCGTCCGTTCGGCACTTGATCATCGGTGATTTGAATCACGACGAGTACGACTCCATCAACCCCGTTCACTTGAACGCTTCCGCTTAGCGATCTACAAGGGTATGTAGATGCACTCCCCTTTCTACTCGTTGTTGGTCTCTCCATAGATAGATCTTGGTGTTACGTACGAATTTTTTTGAATTTCTGCTACGTTCCCCAACAGGGTGTACATGTACAACAACACTATTGGCTATGTTGTGATGCTAGTAATGTGCATGATACGAGAAGTAAATTGTATACACAATTGAAATTGAAATCAACATAGCTATTTATAAGAGCAAACATGTTAAAGAAACATGCGTAAACATACCTGTTGTGCCATTGGAGTTTCCATTGGATCGTTCAATTTAAAAATAAGTTTGTATGAGTAAATACAGTGATACAAGAGCAAAGTAGTATGCACGATAGCAATGGAATCTTAAATGAGAATAGTTGTTCTTTAGGTTTAAGCACTTGTTCTACATGAATAGAGTACAGTAAGACGCAAGTATATAGTACTTAAAATAAAATGAGCTCATAGATCTTACCACATTCTTGGTTCGGGACCAGTACAGAACAAGGCATTCCCAGTCATCGTCCAGTAAATGTGTCTTAGGAGAACGTAAGGGAATTTGATGAGTTTCTTTGCCAGTGAAGTACGTTTTCTTCAGGTAATTCCGATACTGCCACCAAGCATTCTTGAAGATAGCAGTGGTATGAGCACAGGTTACCTCATCCTGAGTTTCCAAATCGGTCCTTCTCTATAGATAAAAATGGGAAAATTTGCGGTATTATAACCATCATGGAGGTAGAATGTATCGGACAAAGCAAAGTAATTGCCATGAATAACATTACTTACACATAACTCCTGGACAAACACCTGCAACTCACATTTTCCTTCATCTTCAGTATAATATTTCCATGATGGGAAGATACGCACATAGGATCTAACAACATCAAATGTGATAGATGCTAAACTATGAATGGCTGGTCGTGCTTCTTCCATAGGAATAGGTGTACTAACTGGTGGAGTTGGGGTTCGCCGTGGTAGTATTGGCGCTTTGGGCACTGGAGCTGCCTTACTAACTGCTCTTGTTTGGGAGCTCTATGGTGGAGGTGGTGTTGTGTCAATAGGAACTGGGTTACTATCTGCTGGGGTTGGGGTTCGATTGGGTGAAGCTGGTTCTCTGTTCATCATAGTAGGGGTAAAATCTGCGAGAGTCCGGGTTATGTGTCGTAGGGCTGGTTCTCGTGCATGTACAACCCGGGTGCTATCTCCACCAAGAGGTAGCACTGTTTTATTTGAAGACCGTGTTTTTACTCCACTAGATACTGCCATCACCAGCTCCAATTCAAATGGCTGATAAACAGGAAACATATATAGTTGAATGTACATACATTGTATGAGAGACAGATGCAATACATAGTGTGGAAAAAAGAGGGCATGAAATAGTTGACATGTATATTGTTTAACTAAAACGGATAGCATGGCATAATTTCACATATATGATGTCTATCTAAACTGGATAACATAGCATAACATAATTTAAAGATATGATGACTAACTAAACAGGATCGCATGACATAATTCACATACATGTTATCTAAGTAATCAAGATCGCATGATTTAATTCACATTTGTGATTTATATGCTAAGCAGAGGGCTTTCACATATATGATGTTTGAACTAAGAACATGGTGTTGAATATTGTGTATATGATGTCTAAACTATGCAATGCAAGACACCATATGCATGATATAACCACTATAACCGTGCCAAGTTAGAGCATACACCTCGGTGGGGAAATAGGACTGGTCATATGTCTCTGAACCCATCTCTGAGGAGCTATCGGGACCCAACAAGAGATCTGCTTCGATAGGTAGCACTGTCTGCTATGAAGGCCTTGGTTTCACTCCAGATTTTTCCATCACCCACTCAAATGGCTGATTCACAGGAAGAGTAGTTTAATGTACAAACATTGTCGACAAATGGAAATTTAATGAAGAAAAGGATGGGAAAGATATCATTCAAATATATGATGCCTGGTTAAACATGATGGCATTGCACATTTCACATATATTATGGATGGCTAAAAGACATGAGACTGCATAATTCCCATATATGATATTGAAACTAAATAGGTGGCATTACAGAACATGTCCAAACTAAGCAGATGACATACATGATGTCGAAAGTTGGCACTGCAAGGCAACATATGCATGATATGACTAACATCATCATGCCAAGTTAGAGCAAACACATTGGGGGTAAATAGGAGTGGTCAGCTACGTCTGAATCTGCCTCAGAACAAATATCTTCCTCTAGATTACAATCTGGAGAGGGGGGGAGGGTTTGCCATTGAACCCACCATGGAGCGATGTCTGCATAACATTGTATTGTTGCGCAAAACTCTTCTCTTTTTCTCTACATGTTCAGCATGACTGTGTACAATATCTGACATGCATACAAAAAATATAGTGAGATTATGTAAGGAGAGCATGAAAGAATCTAGAGTAATGGTAACAACCAGTGGATGGATCCAAAAATAATGATAGCAGGCTGATGATTGATTTAATTTAATAAAAACAGATGCTGATTGCTTTACTATTTGTTTCCCACCCAAGATGAACAAGATAGGCATACCCTAGGTGAACCAAATATTAGACAGAGATACTATTCATTGCTGCCTCGATATGTACCCCACAACTAATTTAGAACTAAAGTTTGAACATCAATTTGGACCTAACTTGGAGTCTAAGAGGTGAATAGGATGATAAAGTAGCAGGTAATATTAAGCAATGCATAACATAAGCAAAAACAAAAGAGTGCGACCTCTCTTATGGCCCCGTGTACTCCTCAGGTTCATCTGCTGAGTCGATGATGGTGATGCCGTTGCGGTAGGTGCCGACGGTAGGGAAGGAGATCTGAGGTGGCGAAAGATGGTCAGGAGTCGTGATGTCTGGTTTGGTGGATGCTTCTATCGATGGAGCAGCTCAGGTGAGGTGGACGACGTCGCGGCAGGAGCAGGACAAACCACACAAAGTTTTCTTCGACACCTACCTATAACTGAAGTAATTCTGTAAGGGCTCATTTGGCTTGCATGATTCTAAAAACGCAGGGATAGGAAAAACACCGGAACAGGATAGGAATGCACATGGGAAACACAGCATTTGTGAACACATGATTTCTGTCAACTTGGGTGTTTGGTTCACGGGAATTGGAAGAGCATAGGAATGCAAAGAAACATGGCCAAAATAAAGTGAAACCATATGAAAGCGTGTACATTTAGAATGTTATTCTGCCACTAATGCACTTGGTCTTGTTTTCATGCATAGGATTTTGAAAAGTAGGTCCAGGTGGATGTTTTGCTCCATCCCTTTCAACAAAATGCATGAATAATTGAATAGTAGAGTGCCATAGGAAAATTTCCTATTGCAGTGTTTTTCCGTTGAACCAAAATAGCCCTAATGGATCGACATGAATGTAGAGTAATAAGTGATGCGACAAGTGTACAACCTCTTTGCCGTAGCCGTGTCAACCTCAGCATCATTGGGTTGGTCGCTGAAGAAGTTGAGGTAGAGGTGGCTGTCGGAGGTGTGGAGGAAGATCTGAGGAATCTGTAGACGGGGTCCAGGGCACTGCTCTGTTGTGATGGATAGTTCCGTCGTTGGAGCAACTCCGGCGAGCCATAAGACATCGAGGCTGAAGCAGCACAAGATAGACATCGTTAATCTCAAGTGGGATTCTAACAACATCTCTAATAGATGATGTAAAATACATTACCAAAAGTTGATAGATGTAAAATTTACATCACCAAAAACCACCGGACTACAACAGATGAGTAAAAACTGTTGACTCTGAACTTAACTGTCGAAACTGAAATTTACTGTGGAATCTGAATGTTACTGTCAAAACTGAACACAATGGTAGTAGAGAGGCACTTCACATGTAGTTTAGGGAGGGCTTGCGGTTCATCTTCAACCTGCACCCCCCCTGAGCTGCCAGCCACCACCGGCCAAACTGCCGGCTCCCGGCGCCCGCGGCCGGCGCTGCTCCTGCACCGCCCCGAAACCACTCCCCGCCGCCGGTCTACCACCGCCCCGGCCAGCCCTCTAGCCCCCCACCTGATACGTCTCCAATGTATCTATAATTTTTGATTGCTCCATGCTATGTTATCTACTGTTTTGGGCAATATTGGGCTTTATTATCCACTTTTATAATATTTTTGGGACTAACCTATTAACCGGAGGCCCAGCCCAGAATTGCTGTTTTTTGCCTATTTCGGTGTTTTGAAGAAAAGGAAATCAAACGGAGTCGAAACGGAACGAAATCAACTGGAAAAGTTATTTTTGGAAGGAAAGCTACCGGATGGACATGGACCCCACGTTAGGAGCCAAGGGAGGTGCTCACGAGGGTGGGGGCGCCCCCCCCCTAGGGCGCGCCCCTGCCTTGTGGGGCCCCCGAAGCTCCACCGACGTACTTCCTGCACCCATATATACTCACGTACCCTAAAACTTCCAGAAGAGACAATAGATTGGGAGTTCCTCCGCCAGAAGCCTCCGTAGCCACCGAAATCCAATCTAGACCCGTTCTGGCACCCTGCCGAAGGGGGCAATCCCTCTCTGGTGGCCATCTTCATCATCCCGGTGCTCTCCATGACGAGGAGGGAGTAGTTCTCCCTTGGGGTTGAGGGTATGTACCAGCAGCTTGTTTGATCTCTCTCTCTCTCTCTCTCTCTCTCTCTCTCTCTCGTGTTCTTGAGGTGATACGATCTTGATGTATCGCGAGCTTTGCTATTATAGTTGGATCTTATGTTTCTCCTCCCCCTCTACTCTCTTGTAATGGATTGAGTTTCCCCTTTGAAGTTATCTTATCGGATTGAGTCTTTAAAGATTTGAGAACACTTGATGTATGTCTTGCAGTGCGTATCTGTGGTGACAATGGGATACCACGTGATTCACTTGATGTATGTTTTGGTGATCAACTCGCGGGTTCCGCCCATGAACCTATGCATAGGGGTTGGCACACGTTTTCGTCGTGATTCTCCGGTAGAAACTTTGGGGCACTCTGTGAGGTTCTATGTGTTGGTTGGATAGATGATCTGAGATTGTGTGATGCATATCGTATAATCATACCCACAGATACTTGAGGTGACATTGGAGTATCTAGGTGACATTAGGGTTTTGGTTGATTTGTGTCTAAGGTGTTATTCTAGTACGAACTCTAGGGCTGTTTGTGACATTAATAGGAATAGCCCAACGGATTGATTGGAAAGAATAACTTTGAGGTGGTTTTGTACCCTACCATAATCTCTTCGTTCGTTCTCCGCTATTAGTGACTCTGGAGTGACTCTTTGCTGCATGTTGAGGGATAGTTATGTGATCCAATTATGTTATCATTGTTGAGGGAACTTGCACTAGTGAAAGTATGAACCCTAGGCCTTATTTCCTATCATTGCAATACCATTTATGCACACTTTTATCATTAGTTACCTTGCTGTTTTTATATTTTCAGATTACAAAAACATTTATCTACCATCCATATACCACTTGTATCACCATCTCTTCGCCGAACTAGTGCACCTATACAATTTACCATTGTATTGGGTGTGTTGGGGAGACAAGAGACTCTTTGTTATTTGGTTGCAGGGTTGCTTGAGAGAGACCATCTTCATCCTACGCCTCCTACAGATTAATAAACCTTAGGTCATCCACTTGAGGGAAATTTGCTACTGTCCTACAAACCTCTGCACTTGGAGGCCCAACAACGTCTACAAGAAGAAGGTTGTGTAGTAGACATCAAGCTCTTTTCTGGCGCCGTTGCCGGGGAGGTGAGTGATTGAAGGTATATCTTTAGATCTTGCAATAGAGTCTTTTAGTTTCTTGTTTTATCACTAGTTTAGTTTATAAAAGAAAATTACAAAATAATGGAATTGAGTCTACCTCATACGCTTCATCTTTTTAATATCTTTCGTGAGTATGATGGAAAGGATAATTGTGCTCAAGTGCTAGAAGAAGAAATGTATAAAATGTTTGGCACTAAATATTTGAATGATGAGCATGATTGCAATGTTGTTAGTACACATTATTTGAATATCCATGATGCTAATGATATGAAAAGCCACAAGCTTGGGGAAGCTATGTTTGATGAAGATGTTATTTTTTATCCCCCAAGTTTTGATGAGCAAATTTATTATGATGAAAGCATGCCTCCTATCTATGATGATTATTGTGATGACACGTATGCTTTAAAGAATAATGATAACCATGAAACTTGTCATCTTGATCTTAATTTTCAATCACATGATAGTTATTTTGTTGAGTTTGCTCCCACTATTATTCATGAGAAGAATTTTGCTTGTGTGGAGAGTAATAAAATTTATATTCTTGTAGATCATGAGAAGAATGCTTTAGGTGCTGGTTATATTGTTGAATTCATTCATGATGCTACTGAAAATTATTTTTAGGGAGGAACATATGCTTGTAGGAATTGCAATAATATCAAGTTTCCTCTCTATGTGCTTAAAGTTTTGAAGTTATGCTTGTTTTACCTTCCTATGCAAGTTGATTCTTGTTCCCATAAGTTGTTTTCTCACAAAATCCCTATGCATAGGAAGTATGTTAGACTTAAATGTGCTAGTCATATTCTTCATGATGCTCTCTTTATGTTACAATTCTTATCTTTTATGTGAGCATCATTGAAATCATCATGCCTAGCTAGGGGCGTCAAACGATAGCGCTTGTTGGGAGGCAACCCAACTTTATTTTTGTTCCTTGCTTTTTGTTCCTGTTTAGTAATAAATAATTCATACAGCCTCTGTTTAGATGTGGTTTTATGCATTTTATTAGTGTTTGTGCCAAGTAGAACCTTCGGGAAGACTTGGGGGAAGTCTTTGCGATCATGCTGTAAAAAACAGAAACTTTAGCGCTCACGAGAATTGCTGCCATTTTTATTTGGAGAGTTCTATTTAGTTAATTATTTTTGCAGATGATTAATAGATAAATTCCTCAGGTCTAGCAATTTATTTTAGAATTTTATGAGTTCCAGAAGTATACGTTTGATCCAGATTACTACAGACTGTTCTGTTTTTGACAGATTCTGTTTTTCATGTGTTGTTTACTTATTTTGATGAATCTATGGCTAGTAAAAGAGTTTATAAACCATAGATAATTTGAAATACAGTAGGTTTAACACCAATATAAATAAATAATGAGTACATTACAGTACCTTGAAGTGGTGATTTATTTTCTTATACTAACGGAGCTTACGAGTTTTCTGTTAAGTTTTGTGTTGTGAAGTTTTCAAGCTTGGGGGTAAGGATTCGATGGACTATGGAACAAGGAGTGGAAAGAGCCTAAGCTTGGGGATGCCCAAGGCATCCCAAGGTAATATTCAAGGATATCCAAGAGCCAAAGCTTGGGGATGCCCCAGAAGGCATCCCCTCTTTCGTCTTCGTTCATCGGTAACTTTACTTGGAGCTATATTTTTATTCACCACATGATATGTGTTTTGCTTGGAGCGTCAATTTATTTTGTTAGGATTTGCTTGATGTTATTTAGAACAATGTTTTGCATCTTTTATTTGAATAAAAGTGGCATTGATAGCCTTTACTATGCCTATTTTAGAAGTCCACATGTTGCTGTTTGAAAACAGAAAGTTTACCGCTGTTGCAATAATTCCCTAGAAAATTCAGAATGTGATAAAATGTTGAAACCTTTTGCATATTAAGGTACGATAAACTTAATACAGTGGGAATTTTCTTTAATAATTTTTGGATCTAGGGAAGTATGGATGTTGCTGCATTCTTTACAGACAATCCTGTTTAGGCAGATTGCTGTTATGTTTGCATATGTTTGCTTCTTTAATGATTCTATTTGAGGATAGGACTATTAAATATACAGAGGAATTTAGTATGAAATGTTGAATAATAATTTTAGTGATTTGCTACAGTAGAGTATGATAAGGTTTTGGCAATGGTTTATACTAACTTATCTCACGAGTCCTTGTTGAGTTTTGTGTGGATGAAGCTTTTGAGATTTAGGGAGACCGTGATATGAGAGGAATTAAGGAGACACAAAATCTCAAGCTTGGGGATGCCCAAGGCACCCCAAGATAATATCTTAAGAAATCTCAAGCTTGGGGATGCCCAAGGCACCCCAAGATAATATCTTAAGAAATCTCAAGCGTCTAAGCTTGGGGATGCCCCGGTTGGCATCCCACCTTTCTTCTTCAACAACTATCGGTTAGTATCGGTTGATCCTAAGTTTTTGCTTCTTCACATGATGTTTGCCATTCTTAGATGTCATTTTATTTTGCTTTGCTTGCTGTTTGAATAAAATACCAAGATCTGAAATTATTAAATTTTAGAGAGTCTTCACATAGTTGCATAATTATTCAACTACTCATTGATCTTCACTTATATCTTTCGGAGTAGTTTGTCGATGCTCTAGTGCTTCACTTATATCTTTTAGAGCATGGTGGTAGTTTTATTTTGAAGAAATAGATGAACTCTCATGCTTCACTTAGATTATTTTGAGAGTCTTAAATAGCATGGTAATTTGCTTAAAATCCTAATATGCTAGGTATACAAGATTAGTAAAAACTTTCTTATGAGTGTATTGAATACTAAGAGAAGTTTGATGCTTGATGATTGTTTTGAGATATGGAGGTAATAATATCAAAGTCGTGCTAGTTGAGTAGTTGTGAAATTGAGAAATGCGTGTGTTGAAATTTGCAAGTCCCGTAGCATGCACATATGGTAAACATTATGTAACAAATTTGAAACATGAGGTGTTATTTGATTGTCCTCCTTATGAGTGGCGGTCGGGGACAAGCGATGGTCTTTTCCTACCAATCTACCCCCCTAGGAGCATGCGCGTAGTACCGAGGTTTTTTCTGACTTGTAGATTTTTGCAATAAGTATGTGAGTTCTTTATGACTAATGTTGAGTCCATGGATTATACGCACTCTCACCCTTCCATCCTTGCTAGCCTCTTCGGTACCGTGCATTGCCCTTTCTCACATTGAGAGTTGGTGCAAACTTCGCCGATGCATCCAAACCCCGTGATATGATACACTCTGTCACACATAAACCTCCTTATATCTTCCTCAGAACAGCCACCATACCTACCTATTATGGCATTTCCATAGCCATTCCGAGATATATTGCCATGCAACTTTCCACCATTCCGTTTATTATGACACGCATCATCATTGTCATATTGCTTTGCATGATCATGTAGTTGACATCGTATTTGTGGCAAAGCCATCGCCCATAATTTTTCATACATGTCGCACTTGATTCATCGCAATCCCGGTACACCGCCGGAGGCATTCATATAGAGTCATCTTTGTTCTAGTATCAAGTTGTAAATAAATAGAAGTGTGATGATCATCATTTTCTAGAGCATTGTCCCAAGTGAGGAATAAAAAAAAGAGAGAGAAAGGCCATAAAAAAGGAGAAGGCCCAAAAAAATGAAAATGATAGAAAAAGGTAGAAGGGACAATGCTACTATCCTTTTACCACACTTGTGCTTCAAAGTAGCACCATGATCTTCATAGTAGAGAGTCTCTTGTTAGGTCACTTTCATATACTAGTGGGAATTTTTCATTATAGAACTTGGCTTGTATATTCCAACAATGGGCCTCCTCAAGTGCCCTAGGTCTTCGTGAGCAAGCAAGTTGGATGCACACCCACTTAGTTTCTTTTGTGAGCTTTCATACATTTATAGCTCTAGTGCATCCGTTGCATGGCAATCCCTACTCCTTGCATTAACATCAATCGATGGGCATCTCCATAGCCCATTGATTAGCCTCGTTGATGTGAGACTTTCTCCTTTTTGTCTTCTCCACATAACCCCCATCATCATATTCTATTCCACCCATAGTGCTATATCCATGGCTCGCGCTCATGTATTGCGTGAAAGTTTATAAGGTTTGAGATTACTAAAGTATGAAACAATTGCTTGGCTTGTCATCGGGGTTGTGCATGATGAGAGCATTCTTGTGTGATGAAAATGGAGCATGACTAAACTATATGATTTTGTAGGGATGAACTTTCTTTGGCCATGTTATTTTGAGAGACATGATTGCTTAGTTAGTATGCTTGAAGTATTATTATTTTTATGTCAATATGAACTTTTGTCTTGAATCTTTTGGATCTGAATATTCATACCACAATTAAGAAGAATTACATTGAAATTATGCCAAGTAGCACTCCGCATCAAAAATTCTGTTTTTATCATTTACCTACTCGAGGACGAGCAGGAATTAAGCTTGGGGATGCTTGATACGTCTCCAACATATCTATAATTTTTGATTGCTCCATGCTATGTTATCTACTGTTTTGGGCAATATTGGGCTTTATTATCCACTTTTATATTATTTATGAGACTAACCTATTAACCAGAGGCCCAGCCCAGAATTGCTGTTTTTTGCCTATTTCAGTGTTTCGAAGAAAAGGAATATCAAACGGAGTCGAAACGGAACAAAATCAACTGGAGAAGTTATTTTTGGAAGGAAAGCTACCGGATGGACTTGGACCCCACGTCAGGAGCCAAGGGAGGTGCTCACGAGGGTGGGGGGCACCCCCCTAGGGCGCGCCCCCTGCCTCGTGGGGCCCCCGAAGCTCCACCGACGTACTTCCTGCACCCATTTATACTCACGTACCCTAAAACTTCTAGAAGAGACAATAGATCGGGAGTTCCGCCACCAGAAGCCTCCGTAGCCACCGAAAGTCAATCTAGACCCGTTCCGGCACCCTGCCGGAGGGGGCAATCCCTCTCCGGTGGCCATCTTCATCATCCCGGTGCTCTCCATGACAAGGAGGGAGTAGTTCTCCCTCGGGGCTGAGGGTATGTACCAGTAGCTATGTGTTTGATCTCTCTCTCTCGTGTTCTTGAGGTGACACGATCTTGATGTATCGCGAGCTTTGCTATTATAGTTGGATCTTATGTTTCTCCTCCCCCTCTACTCTCTTGTAATGGATTGAGTTTCCCCTTTGAAGTTATCTTATCGGATTGAGTCTTTAAATATTTGAGAACACTTGATGTATGTCTTGCCGTGCATATCTGTGGTGACAACGGGATACCACATGATTCACTTGATGTATGTTTTGGTGATCAACTTGCGGGTTCCGCCCATGAACCTATGCATAGGGGTTGGCACACGTTTTCGTCGTGATTCTCTGATAGAAACTTGAGATTGTGTGATGCATATCGTATAATCATACCCACAGATACTTGAGGTGACATTAGAGTATCTAGGTGACATTAGGTTTTGGTTGATTTGTGTCTTAAGGTGTTATTCTAGTACGAACTCTAGGGTTGTTTGTGACATTAATAGGAATATCCCAACGGATTGATTGGAAAGAATAACTTTGAGGTGGTTTTGTACCCTACCATAATCTCTTTGTTCGTTCTCCGCTATTAGTGACTTTGGAGTGACTCTTTGTTGCATGTTGAGGGATAGTTATGTGATCCAATTATGTTATCATTGTTGAGGGAACTTGCACTAGTGAAAGTATGAAGCCTAGGCCTTATTTCCTATCATTGCAATACCGTGTACACTCACTTTTATCATTAGTTACCTTGCTGTTTTTATATTTTCAGATTACAAAAACATTTATCTACCATCCATATACCATGTGTATCACCATCTCTTCGCCAAACTAGTGCACCTATACAATTTACCATTGTATTGCGTGTGTTGGAGACACAAGGGACTCTTTGTTATTTCGTTGCAGGGCTGCTTGAGAGAGACCATCTTCATCCTACGCCTCCTACGGATTGATAAACCTTAGGTCATCCACTTAAGGGAAATTTGCTACTGTCCTACAAACCTCTGCACTTGGAGGCCCAACAACGTCTACAAGAAGAAGGTTGTGTAGTAGACATCACCCCCCCGCGCCGAGCTTTTTCTCCAACGATTCCCACGCCAGTGCCCCACCACCGCCCCCACCGCAGGCGACCACCGCCCCCACCTAGAACCCTAAGATAGATAGTGGGGTACCTCTCCGGCGAGCCCCCCTCCCCATTGCGGGTGGTTATTCCTTAACTCCGGTGAGCCCCCTCCCCGCTGCGGGTGGTTCTTCCTTAACTCCGACGAGCCCCCCACCCCTTGAAAATCGACTGACCCAAAATTCGATTCAGTCGACTGTAGTGTAGCTAAATTGGAGTAGAGCGGCAACACGAGCGAGGGGGAGAGCAGCAGCAGCGCAAGCGAGCGAGCGAGAGCCGGAGCAGCAATAGCAGATCCGGCTGGTATGGACACCGCCGCTGAAGGGGCCTCGCACTGGGGGAGAGCCACCATGGAGATGTCATCCGCGGCACCGGCTTCGAGGTAGCTGCGTCATGGGGGTGCGGGATGGAGCACCGTCGGTGCCAGGAGGTCGAGTTAAGGATAAGGTGCGATGCAATGAGTGTACAACCTCTTTGGTGGCGCCGAGTAGGCCTCAGCTTCCTCCGAGGAGTCGGTGAGGATGTTGTGGTTCCGGTGGAGCAGGTTAAGGCAACGCTGTGGGGATGGAGCAGCCGCGATAGAGGAGGCAATCGTCGGAGCAGCTCCTTGGAGGTGGAGGATGGGGCGGCTGAACCGGTGGGACGACGAGATTGACGACGGATCCTCATCCGGGGAGGTGGATGAGGACGTCAAGCTGTTGCGGTGGACGATGTTGTCGGGGAAGAGGCTCCGCTGGGCAGCGTGAGGTGCGGATGGAGGAGGGTGGGTTTCACGGCTGGAGCGGAGAGGTTATGGCGGCCTGGGGTTTCGAATGGCAAAAAGGATGCGATGGGAGGGGGAACCATGACTTAGGGATGCGCTTGTCCAAAATGTAGGGTGTGTTACAAAAGTACCCCCACCAATTTGAACTAGCGGCCCTTTTGGCTCAGAGTTAGAAGGGGGATTTCACGTATCGGGATTTGGCAGCTGGAGGGAGTTTTCGCGCACGTTGTAATTTCGGGATAGCAAGGCGCGGGTTATGAAGGCGCGAGTTTTGGGAGCACAATATCTGAATTTTCGGGATATAACAAGGCACGGGTTGAATTTTAGGGACAAGCCTAACGTGTAATATTGTACTTGTACATACCAAATCAATTCGCACTTCCCTCAACGAAAAAACAAAAAAAACTATTCACACCACACAAAGAGAGAGTCTTGTCCCTTTTTACTATACAAATGCTATTCAAAGCTATGAATCCATGTGATGTCCAATTAAATTTTTTCGCTGGCTGTATAATGCATGTAACCTACTCATACCAACATTTTAGTGCATTCCAAATGTCTATACTACCGCTGCAATTCGAACTAAATTTGAATTCATTTCTCTATTTGAATAAGAATATACAATCATGATTGTTGCCAACTTCAACCATCATTCGTGTATCTTCTATATCTAAATAGCTAGCCCCCACTAACATGTTTCTCTCAACATGCAAGCATGCCACCTCATCATTCAACATGCATAGGAAAAGGCACACCTCAACATGCAACTATGTATATTAAAAATTCACTTCAACATGCAACCATGTATGCATGTAAAATTCCATTCTATTATACTATTTACATCAAATTCTTATATACTTTCAAAAACTATTATTTCAAATATTGATGTTTCGTGTAACCAAAAACCTCATTGAAATATTGCAAAATATTCCCGCAACAACATGCGAGGTATCATCTAGTTACCTTAACAACACACCACATGATTACTATAGAGATAGATATGAATTATGTGTACTATATGAACTTGAATTTAATTTTTTGAATACACTTGATGTTGATTCCAAATAATAGTACATTTGATGTACTAACTAGATATTCATAATCTAAACCATGTTCCATACGTACATCGTGTTTATCACACAAAGTATAGTGCCCCGCCCCTTACATTGTGACAAGTATTTAGCCCTGATCTGCAAAAGCCACACATTACCCAAATTATAATCAATGTTCTATATATTATATGTAGTACTAGCAAGATGCCCATGCCTTCCACGGAACATCAAGATGGTCGAGGGGATGCCTTATTTGCAAATGTGGAGAGGGGTGTTGGGTATATTTTTTTTTGAAAATTGCCATAGTTTCCTTCCTATCCGTCAGATATAAATCGGACGGCCTATATTGCAGGATGGCAGGTGATACGTCTCCGTCGTATCTATAATTTTTTATTGTTCCATGCCAATATTATTCAACTTTCATATACTTTTTGGCAACTTTTTATATTATTTTTGGGACTAACATATTGATCCAGTGCCCAGTGCCAGTTCCTGTCTGTTGCATGTTTTTGGTTTCGCAGAATATCCATATCAAACAGAGTCCAAATGGGATAAAAACGGACGGAGCTTATTTTTCGAAAATATGGAAAATTTGGAAGGAAAATCAACGCGAACCAGTGCCCGAGGTGGTCACGAGGCAGGGCGCCCCCCCCTTAGGGCGCACCCCTACCCTCGTGAGCCCACCGTAAGGCGGTTGACGCTCTTATTTTGCCGCAAGAAAGCTAATATTCGGAAAAAATCACAGCGAAGGTTTCAGGCCAATCAGAGTTACGGATCTCCATATATATACGAAACGGTGAAACAGAGCCAGAACAGAACACAGAACCAGAGAGAAACAGAGAGATAGATCCAATCTCGGAGGGGCTCTCGCCCCTCCCATGCCATGGAGGCCAAGGACCAGAGGGGAACCCTTCTCCCGTCTAGGGAGGAGGTCAAGGAAGAAGAGGAAGAAGGGGGCCCCTCTCCCCCTCTCCTTCGGTGGCGCCGGAACGCCGCCATGGCCATCATCATCATCACCGCGATCTTCACCAACACCTCCACCATCTTCACCAACATCTCCATCACCTTCCCCCCTCTATCTACAGCGGTCCACTCTCCCGCAACTCTCTGTACCCTCTACTTGAACATGGTGCTTTATGCTTCATATTATTATCCAATGATGTGTTGCCATCCTATGATGTCTGAGTAGATTTTTGTTTTCCTATCGGTGGTTGATGAATTGCTATGATTGATTTAATTTGCTTGTGGTTATGTTGCTGTCCTTTGGTGCCCATCATATGAGCGCGCGCGTGGATCACACCATAGGGTTAGTTGTATGTTGATAGGACTATGTATTGGAGGGCAAGAGTGACAGAAGCTTCAACCTAGCATAGAAATTGATGCATACGGGATTGAAGGGGGACCAATATATCTTAATGCTATGGTTGGGTTTTACCTTAATGAACATTAGTAGTTGCGGATGCTTGCTAATAGTTCCAATCATAAGTGCATAGAATTCCAAGTCAGGGATGACATGCTAGCAGTGGCCTCTCCCACATAATACTTGCTATCGGTCTAGTAAAGTAGTCAATTGCTTAGGGAAAATTTCGCAAATCCTACCACCACTTTTCCACACTTGCTATATTTACTTTAGTTGCTTCTTTACCTTAACAGCCCCTAGTTTTATTTTCGTGCTCTTTACTTTCTTGCAAGCCTATCCAACAACACCTACAAAGTACTTCTAGTTTCATACTTGTTCTAGGTAAAGCGAACGTCAAGCGTGCGTAGAGTTGTATCGGTGGTCGATAGAACTTGAGGGAATATTTGTTCTACCTTTAGCTCCTCGTTGGGTTCGACACTCTTACTTATCGAAAACTGTTGCGATCCCCTATACTTGTGGGTTATCAAGACCTTTTTCTGGCGCCGTTGCCAGGGAGAAATAGCATGGGGTGAATATTCTCGTGTGTGCTTGTTTTATTTATCACTAAGTAATTTTTATTTGCTGATCTTAGTTGTTTCCTATCTTCAGTTATGGGTAGGAAACGCCAAATACCAAAAAAATCAGTTGTACCTACTAAACCAATGGTTGAAGAACCAATCAAAATCTATCACACTGCTGAAGCTTATTACTTGGATCATCTTTGATCCCTATGTGCTCGTGCTGAAACCCCAACTAGCTTAGTTGAGGGCAAATCTTTAGATGAGCATGCTTGTTATGTGCGGCACCGTATATCTGAAAAAGGGAAATTATTATGGAGTCAAATTCAACGTTTGCAATGCTATGCTTGGAATTTATGTGAATTATATGATTTTACTTGTTGTTCTGAAAACCCTAAGAAACACCTTCCCTACCAATGTGAGTTTATTGATAATGGAATCTTATCTTCTTATGATAAAGGTGTTTATAGTTACTATGATGTTCAACAAATTGAAGAATTTGTTGCTTTTGAGGGTGCTTATGAAATTGCTTCTTTGATTAAAAAGTATGATGCTACTTTTCAAAAATCTGAAAAATTTTCTGTACTTAAATATTGCTATGATAATTATGCTTCTAATACCTATGTTAAACAATATATTGATGAATACTCCACTGTCCAAGAAGAGACTAATATTTTGTAGGAGTATATGGAAGAAGAAGTTGATGACACTGTGAGCTCATTGGATGAAAAAGATGAGGAGGAGAGCGAAGAACAAAAGGAGGAAGAGCGGATTGATCACCCGTGCCCACCTTCTAATGAGAGTAACTCTTCAACTCATACATTGTTTTTCCCCTTCGTGCTTACCGAAAGATGATTGCTATGATGATTGTTATGATCCCATTGATTCTCTTGAAATATCCCTTTTTGATGATGCTTGCTATGCTTGTGGCCAAGATGCCAATATGAATTATGCTTATGGAGATGAACTTGCTATAGTTCCTTATGTTAAACATGAAATTGTTGCTATTGCACCCACGCATGATAGTCCTATTATGTTTTTGAATTCTCCCGATTATACTTTATCAGAGAAGTTTGCACTTATTAAGGATTATATTGATGGGTTGCCTTTTACCATTGCACATGATGATTTTGATGAATATAATATGCATGTGCTTGCTGCTCCTACTTGCAATTATTATGAGAGAGGAACTATATCTCCACCTCTCTATGTTTCCAATATGATAGAATTGCAAGAAACTGTTTATATTATGCATTGGCCTTTACTTTGTGTGCATGAATTGTTCTTTTATGACATGCCGATGCATAGGAAGAGAGTTAGACTTCGTCATTACATGATATATGTTACTTTGTGCTCACTACTAAATTACAAATCATTGTTAATTAAAATTGGCTTTGATATACCTTGGGATCCGGATGGATCCATTACTTGAGCACTATATGCCTAGCTTAATGGCTTTAAAGAAAGCGCTGACAGGGAGACAACCCAGAAGTTTTAGAGAGTCATTTATTTCTGTTGAGTGCTTTCATATAGTTTAAAAACAACAAAAATAAAGAGGGGAACCCAAAACTTTTTCAAAAAGGAAAGCGAAAGTGAGAAAGACAAGCATTGTTGAAGTGGGAGAGCTCCTTGAACTTTGTTCATGCTCACGGAAACTTTGTGAGTATTGATTATAGAAACTTTTCAATAAAAATAATTATCCCCCTGTACAATTCCATTGTATTATAAAAATAATGTGCCAAGGTTTGCCTTTAGGATGTTTACATTTGCTTGATGGTTTGTACGATGCAGGACAGAAACTTTGGCTGTAGTGCGCGATTTTACATTTTTAGCTGGAACGTCAAATAGTTCTGATTCTTTCTGAAATGTCTTCCTATACAAATTGTTTATTTTTCCTAATTTTGGCATAATTTTTCAAGCATCAGAAGTATGGTGAATGTTCAGATTACTACAGACTGTTCTGTTTTAGACAGATTCTGTTTTTGATGCATAGTTTGCTTGTTTTGATGAAACTATCAATTCATATCAGTGGATTAAGCCATGAAAAAGTTATATTACAGTAGACACAATGCAAAAACAAAATATGAATTGGTTTGCAACAGTACTTGGAGTAGTGATTTGCTTTATTACACTAACGGATCTTACCGAGTTTTCTGTTGAAGTTTTGTGTGGATGAAGTGTTCGATGATTGAGAAGGTCTCGATGTGAGAAGAAGGAAGAGAGGAAAGAGCTCAAGCTTGGGGATGCCCAAGGCACCCAAGTAAATATTCAAGGAGACTCAAGCGTCTAAGCTTGGGGATGCTGGGGAGGCATCCCCTCTTTCTTCAACAAACATCGGTATGTTTTCAGATTCGTTTCGTTCATGCGATATGTGCAATCTTGGAGCGTCTTTTGCATTTAGGTTTTTCTTTTTCTTTTTATGCACCATGCTGGTATGAGATAGTCCTTGGTTGATTTATAGAATGCTCTTTGCACTTCACTTATATCTTTTGAGTATGGCTTTATAGAATACTTCATGTGCTTCACTTATATCATTTGAAGCTTGGATTGCCTGTTTCTCTTTACATAGACAACCACCATTTGTAGAATGCTCTTTTACTTCACTTATATTTGTTAGAGCACGGACATATATTTTGTAGAAAGAATTAAACTCTCTTGCTTCACTTATATCTATTTAGAGAGATGACAGGAACTGGTCATTCACATGGTTAGTCATAAAATCCTACATAAACTTGTAGATCACTGAATATGATATGTTTGATTCCTTGCAATAGTTTTGCGATATAAAGATGGTGATATTAGAGTCATGCTAGTGGGTAGTTGTGGATTGTACAAATACTTGTGTTGAGGTTTGTGATTCCCATAGCATGCACGTATGGTGAACCGTTATGTAACGAAGTCGGAGCATGATTTATTTATTGAGTGTCTTCCTTATGAGTGGCGGTCGGGGACGAGCGACGGTCTTTTCCTACCAATCTATCCCCCTAGGAGCATGCGCATAGTACTTTGTTTCGATGACTAATAGATTTTGCAATAAGTATGTGAGTTCTTTTATGACTAATGTTGAGTCATGGATTATACGCACTCTCACCCTTCCACCATTGCTAGCCTCTCTAGTACTGCGCAACTTTCGCGGTACCATAAACCCACCATATACCTTCCTCAAAACAGCCACCATACCTACCTATCATGGCATTTCCATAGCCATTCCGAGATATATTGCCATGCAACTTTCATCACCATCATATACATGACTTGAGCATTCATTGTCATATTGCTTTGCATGATCGTAAGATAGCTAGCATGATGTTTTCATGGCTTGTTCATTTTTTGATGTCATTGCTACGCTAGATCATTGCACATCCCGGTACACCGCCGGAGGCATTCATATAGAGTCATATCTTTGTTCTAGATATCGAGTTGTAAGTAAATAAAAGTGTGATGATCATCATTATTAGAGCATTGCCCCAGTGAGGAAAGGATGATGGAGACTATGATTCCCCCACAAGTCGGGATGAGACTCCGGACGAAAAAATAAAAAAATAAAAAAAAGAGAAAGGCCAAAAAAAGAGAAGGCCCAAAAAAGAAAAAAAAGGGAAAATAAAACAAAAAAAATGAGAGAAAAAGAGAGAAGGGGCAGTGCTACTATCCTTTTTCCACACTTGTGCTTCAAAGTAGCACCATTTTTTCATATAGAGAGTCTCTTGAGTTATCACTTTCATATACTAGTGGGAATTTTCATTATAGAACTTGGCTTGTATATTCCGATGATGGGCTTCCTCAAATGCCCGAGGTCTTCATGAGCAAGCAAGTTGGATGCACACCCACTTAGTTTCAGTTAGAGCTTTCATACACTTATAGCTCTAGTGCATCCGTTGCATGGCAATCCCTACTCACTCACATTGATATCTATTGATGGGCATCTCCATAGCCCGTTGATACGCCTAGTTGATGTGAGACTATCTTCTCCTTTTTGTCTTCTCCACCATCATATTCTATTCCACCTATAGTGCTATGTCCATGGCTCACGCTCATGTATTGCGTGAAAGTTGAAAAGGTTTGAGAACGTCAAAAGTATGAAACAATTGCTTGGCTTGTCATCGGGGTTGTGCATGATTTGAATATTTTGTGTGGTGAAGATGGAGCATAGCCAGACTATATGATTTTGTAGGGATAACTTTCTTTGGCCATGTTATTTTGAAAATACATGATTGCTTTATTAGTATGCTTGAAGTATTATTGTCTTAATGTCAAAGGATAGACTATTGCTTTGAATCACTCGTGTCTTAATATTCATGCCATGATTAGACATATGATCAAGATTATGCTAGGTAGCATTCCACATCAAAAATTATCTTTTTTATCATTTACCTACTCGAGGACGAGCAGGAATTAAGCTTGGGGATGCTGATACGTCTCCGTCGTATCTATAATTTTTGATTGTTCCATGCCAATATTATTCAACTTTCATATACTTTTTGGCAACTTTTTATATTATTTTTGGGACTAACATATTGATCCAGTGCCCAGTGCCAGTTCCTGTCTGTTGCATGTTTTTGGTTTCGCAGAATATCCATATCAAACGGAGTCCAAACGGGATAAAAACGGACGGAGCTTATTTTTGGAAAATATGGAAAATTCGGAAGGAAAATCAACGCGAACCAGTGCCCGAGGTGGTCACGAGGCAGGGCCACCCCTTTGGGCGCGCCCCTACCCTCGTGAGCCCACCGTAAGGCGGTTGACGCTCTTCTTTTGCCGCAAGAAAGCTAATATTCGGAAAAAAATCACGGCAAAGGTTTCAGGCCAATCGGAGTTACGGATCTCCATATATATACGAAACGGTGAAACAGAGCCAGAACAGAACGCAGAACCAGAGAGAAACAGAGAGATAGATCCAATCTCGGAGGGGCTCTCGCCCCTCCCATGCCATGGAGGCCAAGGACCAGAGGGGAAACCCTTCTCCCATCTAGGGAGGAGGTCAAGGAAGAAGAGGAAGAAGGGGGCCCCTCTCCCCCTCTCCTCCGGTGGCGCCGGAACGCCGCCGTGGCCATCATCATCATCACCGCGATCTTCACCAACACCTCCGCCATCTTCACCAACATCTCCATCACCTTCCCCCCTCTATCTACAGCGGTCCACTCTCCCGCAACCCGCTGTACCCTCTACTTGAACATGGTGCTTTATGCTTCATATTATTATCCAATGATGTGTTGCCATCCTATGATGTCTGAGTAGATTTTCGTTGTCCTATCGGTGGTTGATGAATTGCTATGATTGATTTAATTTGCTTGTGGTTATGTTGCTGTCCTTTGGTGCCCATCATATGAGCACGCGCGTGGATCACACCATAGGGTTAGTTGTATGTTGATAGGACTATGTATTGGAGGGCAAGAGTGACAGAAGCTTCAACCTAGCATAGAAATTGATGCATACGGGATTGAAGGGGGACCAATATATCTTAATGCTATGGTTGGGTTTTACCTTAATGAACATTAGTAGTTGCGGATGCTTGCTAATAGTTCCAATCACAAGTGCATAGAATTCCAAGTCAGGGATGACATGCTAGCAGTGGCCTCTCCGACATAATACTTGCTATCGGTCTAGTAAGGTAGTCAATTGCTTAGGGACAATTTTGCAAATCCTACCACCACTTTTCCACACTCGCTATATTTACTTTAGTTGCTTCTTTACCTTAACAGCCCCTAGTTTTGTTTTCGTGCTCTTTACTTTCTTGCAAGCCTATCCAACAACACCTACAAAGTACTTCTAGTTTCATACTTGTTCTAGGTAAAGCGAGCGTCAAGCGTGCGTAGAGTTGTATCGGTGGTCGATAGAACTTGAGGGAATATTTGTTCTACCTTTAGCTCCTCGTTGGGTTCGACACTCTTACTTATCGAAAACTGTTGCGATCCCCTATACTTGTGGGTTATCAGCAGGCACACCATCATCAACAACTCTGTTTTTTTATAAGAGTAGAGATAAAATATATTATATGTAGTATAACATGTTCATAACCACACCATGTGTATCATCGTTATATATATTCATGCATACGTCGGTTTAAAACACTATGATAAATTCTTCAAATATCTGAATTCACTTTTTATAATGAATTATGATCTCTATTTGTCTTTTATACCCACACAATCCTCTTATCTTTGTAGCTAGCGCTAACTTTCTCTCGTGCATGCACACACCCGCATCCCTCTCACCCTCCCTCAGCATTCTCTAGCTCCATCACGCAAATTCGTCTTTTCACTTTAGGTCGTTCACCCACGGTGTGTGTAGGCCCCCAGATCCTTCTTTACGGCACACATAGATCGATATGCCTCTCTAACCAGGTGTGCCTACCACAAACACAAGCTTTCCCTCTTCTCTTCTCACCGTCCATGCCTCACTCCCACCCGTCTTTTCATCAATCTCATACTCACACACTCCTTCCCCCTCGATATAGTATGCCTCTCACACCACCTCCTAGTTGCATCCCTCTCTCTCTATCCTTCTCCCGGGCCTTATTTGCTTCTAACACATACATGCATGTATATCGATCGATCTCCCTACATATACCTAGGTCGACTTTAACTATTTCCCCCACCCATCGATGGACGTACCTCACAAGTTATGTCTCTCCTTTATCTAAAAAGGACGATTGATCTTCCTATGTAGTTACGTCTGCTTACCACAGCCATATCGCCCCCCACATCATTGGTGCATCCCTCCTAACCCGTCTCTCACGCGCACGTGCACAGACAGGCAGCCATCCCCTCTCTTATTGATATTGCAGGTGTGCCCTCCGTTTGTCTAGCAAGCCTCTCCCACCATTTGTTAGAAGCAACTCCACACCAACCCCTCTGACACTCTAGCTTTGTCTCTCTCCCAACCTTATTCCTCTCCTACACATATGCATGGATGCCGATCGATCTCCCTCAATACATAAGCTAGGTCTCTCTCCTCCTCCACACATATACCAGCCATTGTCCTCTATAGTTAATTAGGTCTCCCCCACCCCCACACACCGATAGTCGAGCGCTGTAGGTAGGTATCCATGCCACATAGACAAACTGCACCTGTCCCCTCTCACGTTCCAATAGGCCAGCCACCCTATATCTTTGACGTGGGCACATACAAATTCGATGGCACTCTTTATCGATCGCACACACACACACACACGCACACACACACACACATCATCCCTCTCTTTGATTCTGTGGATATCTCAAGCCGATGATACCTCCACTCTCTACTCGTGGATCGCCCCCTCTATATATATGATATATCTAGGACTCTATTTCACACACATTGCATATGTTACATTTTTGATTGAAATATCGTCCACATATATTGCTTGTCTATTTCTCAACCCCCCCCCCCCCCAAACACTCACGAACCCACACACTATATCTCTCTCACACAACCCCACGTAGGTGTTGTACGTATACGAAGAGAATAGGTGCACGTACTCATGCTTCGTGCCCAGCCACACCCGCACGGGTACATGGTGGAGCTCATTTCTGTACGAAATGGCAACCTGCTACCTCTTGAGCATTGCGTTGGTTTTCCCTTGAAGAGGTAAGGGTGATGCAGCAAAGTAGCATAAGTATTTCCCTCCGTTTTAGAGAACCAAGGTATCAATCCAGTAGGAGGCCACACGCAAGTCCCTCGTACTTAAAAAAATAAATAAGAACCTCGCAACCAACGCGATAAAGGGGTTGTCAATCCCTTCACGGTCACTTACGATAGTGAGATCTGATAGAGATAATAATGATAAGATAAATATTTTTGGTATTTTTATGATATAGATTAAAAGTAAAGACTGCAAAATAAAATAGATTGGAAACTTATATGATGGAGAATAGACCCGGGGGCCATAGGTTTCACTAGTGGCTTCTCTCAAGATAGCATAAGTATTACGGTGGGTGAACGAATTACTGTCGAGCAATTGATATAAAAGCGAATAATTATGAGAATATCTAGGCATGATCATGTATATAGGCATCACGTCCACGACAAGTAGACCGACTCGTGCCTGCATCTACTACTATTACTCCACACATCGACCGCTATCCATGCATCTAGAGTATTAAGTTCATAAGAACAGAGTAACCCTTATGTAAGATGACATGATGTAGAGGGATAATCTCAAGCAATATGATATAAACCCCATCTTTTTATCCTCGATGGCAACAATACAATACATGTCGTTTCCCTTTCTGTCACTGGGATCGAGCACCGCAAGATTGAACCCAAAGCTAAGCACTTCTCCCATTGCAAGAAAGATCAATCTAGTAGGCCAAACCAAACTGATAATTCGAAGAGACTTGCAAAGATAACCAATCATGCATAAAAGATTTTAGAGAAGAATCAAATATTGTTCATAGATAGACTTGATCATAAACCCACAATTCATCGGATCTCGACAAACACACCGCAAAAAGAGTTACATCGAATAGATCTACAAGAAGATCGAGGAGAACTTTGTATCAAGATCCAAAAAGAGAGAAGAAACCATCTAGCTACTAACTATGGACCCAAAGGTCTGAAGTAAACTACTCACACATCATCGGAGGGGCCATGGAGTTGATGTAGAGGCCCTCCGTGGTCAATGCCCCCTCCGGCGGAGCTCTGGAAAAGGCCCCAAGATGGGATCTCTTGGGTACAGAAGGTTGCGGCGGTGGAAATAGGGTTTCGTGGTACTCTTGGATGTTTTCTTATGTGAACATATATAGGAGGAAGAAGTAGATCGGTTGAGCCATGAGGGGCCCACGAGGGGGAAGGCGCGCCCAGGGGGTAGGCGCACCCCCTGCCTCGTGGACTCCTTGTCCATTTCTTGACATCAACTCCAAGTCCTCTAGATCATGTTTGTTCCAAAAATCACGCTCCTGAAGGTTTCATTCTATTTGGACTCCATTTGATATTCCTTTTCTGCGGAACACTGAAATAGGCAAAAAAAACAGCAATTTGCACTGGGCCTTGGGTTAATATGTTAGTCCCAAAAATAATATAAAAGTGTAAAATAAAGCCCATTAACATCCAAAAAAGATAATATAATAGCATGGAAGAATCAAAGATTATAGATACATTGGAGACGTATCAAGCATCCCCATGCTTAATTCCTGCTCGTCCTCGAGTAGGTAAATGATAAAAACAGAATTTTTGATGTGGAATGCTTTCTAGCATGTTCTTCAATGTATTTTTCTCTATTGTGGCATGAATGTTCAGATCCGAAAGATTCAAGATAAAAGTTTATTGTTGATATAAAAATAGTAATACTCCAAGTATGCTAATCAAGCAATGATGTCTTATCAAAATACCACAGCCGAAGAAAACTTATCCCTACAAAGTCATATAGTTTGGCCATGCTTCATTTTCATCACACAAAATGCTCCCATCATGCACAACCCCGATGACAAGCCAAGCACTTGTTTCATACTTAGCCTTTTCAAACTCTTTCAACTTTTACGCAATATATGAGCACGAGCCATGGACATGGCACTATGGGTGGAATAGAATATGACGATTTAGGTTGTGTGAGAAGACAAAAGGGAGGAAGTCTCACATTGACGCGGCTAATCAGTGGGCTATGGAGATGCCCACTGATTGATGTCAATGCAAGGAGTAGGGATTTCCATGCAATGGATGCACTAGAGCTATAAATATATGAAAGCTCATCAAAGAAACTAAGTGGGTGTGCATCCAACTTGCTTGCTCACGAAAACCTAGGGCATTTGAGGAAGCCCATCATTGGAATATACAAGCCAAGTTCTATAATGAAAAATTCCCACTAGTATATGAAAGTGACAAAATAAGAGACTCTCTATCATGAAGATCATGGTGCTACTTTGAAGCACAAGTGTGGAAAAAGGATAGTAACATTGTCCCTTCTCTCTTTTTCTCTCATTTTTTATTTGGGCCTTCTTTTTTATGGCCTCTTTTTTTCGTCTGGAGTCTCATCCCGACTTGTGGGGGAATCATAGTCTCCATCATCCTTTCCTCACATGGGACAATGCTCTAATGATGATCATCACACATTTATTTACTTACAACTCAAGAATTACAACTCGATACTTAGAACAAAATATGACTCTATGTGAATGCCTCCGGTGATGTACCAGGATTGCGATGAATCAAGAGTGACATGTATGAAAAATTAAGCATGGTGGCTTTGCCACAAAATACGATGTCAACTACATGATCATGCAAAGCAATATGACAATGATGATGCGTATCATAATAAATGGAACGGTGGAAAGTTGCATGGCAATATATCTTGGAATGGCTATGGAAATGCCATAATAGGTAGGTGTTGGGGATATTACTACTAGATGTAAACCGGCCAGGAGTAGCCGGGTTAACTCTATGAAGATTAGAAGCCCATGAAGACGTGAGGATGGTGGCGCTTTATGAAGGCCCAAGGCCCAAAGGTGGGTTAAGGCATGTAGATGTAAACCGACTTTCTCATGTAACTTGTATTGTAAGATAGGAAGGATAGAGACCGAGTTGGACACATTTATGATCCAGCCTCGGGACACTGTAAACCAACGGGCGTCGACCTATGTATATAAAGGGACGACCCCGTGGTGGTTTAGGGATAACACACAACAACTCAAGAGCCAGGCAAAGTGGATTCGCTCCCTGGTCATCGAAACCCCAGCAATTCCATCACAATTAGACATAGGCTTTTACCTTCATCGTAAGGGGCCGAACTAGTATAAAACTCTCGTGTCCCTTGTCCGGTTTAACCCCTTTAAGCTAACCCGTAGCAATGGCTCCACGACTAAGTCCTTTCACGAGGACATCTGTCGTGACAAAACCACGATAGTTGGCGCCCACCGTGGGGCTATCGCATGACGGTTTCGAGTTCTTGAAGGGCAGCTTCGAAGGACTCAAGGGATACGCTGTGGGCCGGATGACTAAGAGTCGTTGAGGCAAGATCTACATCGACGACGTAGGATGGGGTCCCGAGGCCGGTTCAATTGATTACGGGTACCGGGTTCCCTTTGGCGGAATTCACGTCTTCATCGGCAAGATCGGCGAACCGGGCCCTGAGCTAGACATCTGCACCGACATCATCAAGACGGCTCAGCGTGCAAGCCCTGCCCAGGTTCAGCCTGCAGCAAGGCATGTCTTTGTAGGTGTCATTCATGGAGCGAAATATGAGGATGGACCGGCATCTGATGGAGAAACCGTTGTCTGTTCCGACGACGAGTCTTCAACCAGAGAGACTGAGTCCCTGTACCAACTACAGGATGGCCGAATTAGTGGAGGTTCCGATGACAACAGTATTCCGGACCCCCTTGATCTGCCAAGCCAGGTCGCAGTCTTCATGGCTGGTACACAGCCAACACAGCACTCTTCTACAGCTGCGACAATGATCTCCGGTTCAGCAACAGCAACGCTAGCAGGGGCAGGGGGCTCTGTGCCGCCTCCAGCTCAGGTTTTGTCCGATTTTTCGATGCTTTAGCAACGTTACTGGCAGTAGAGGTGGATGCAGCAAATCGAGATCAGCACAACACGGAGATTGCAAAGGTGAAAGATCAAATAACTCAGGCTAAAGCGGACCTGGCAGCAGAGAATGCCAGGATGGCTACAGAATGGGCCGAGTTAGAAGCTCAGGCCTACCGGCTTAGGCTGGATCAAAGCGCCTCAGATGATGTCATGAGGAGGAGATACCGGCCGCACCTCCCACCGGGTTATGAGCCAATAAATCTCTTCAACACACCAGGAGCAGGAACCAGTAACCAGCCAGTGGTAAACCGGACTGAGGCACCAGTAATAGGAGCGCCGGTTCAGCCGCGCACGATGGACCCGCCTCGTCAGAACAACATTGTGTCACATCGCGTTCCGACGCCCCTGGGGCATTACTCCAACACGTTGGATAACATTGTGGCCACCGCTTCTCGGTTGGCAACTCTCTCGATCGACGGCGAGTCACCGGTGGCGGTTGAAACACGACGGGCTAGTGAACTCCTCCAAACGGATTTAACCCAGCAGTAGGCTTATTCGCATGGTCGTGAGAGGATCCATTCCACCCCCATCCAAGCTAGAGTTACAGCAGGCATATTGAAGAACCGTCTGTATCAAGCAGTGCGCAACACCGTAACCCGGCAGGTGGTGGTGCTAATGCACAAGATGTGGTGGATCCTGGCCGAACACGTCGAGAGGCCGAGTTAGCAGCTCAGCACGCAGCTCGTCAGCCTACTCCGGTTTGTCCGACCACCTCAGTGGAGCCGGGTGTGGTCTTCAGTTTTTTGGGGGTACCATGCCTCACCTCGGCCTTGCGTAATGTGCGACTACCCAAGGATTCTAAAGGCCCTCGTAATGTGCCCAATTACACTGCCAATTTGCCCCTGAATCATGGGTTGAAAGTTATGAGATGGCAATGGAGATGCTGGATGTGGGCGAAGTGGTGTGTGCTAAGTATTTCACCATGATGTTGGAGGGAACGGCCCGTACCTGGTTAAAGAGTCTACCAGCTAACTCCATTGCGTCATGGGCCGAGTTAAAAAGCCGGTTTATCCAGAATTTTAAGGATACATGTAAGCAGCCCATGTCAATTGTGGACCTAGCCACTTGTGTTCAAGAGGGTGGGGAGTCTACGACCCATTGGGTGAAGCGAGTCTCGGCTATTTTGCATTCATCAGACCGCATCAATGCAGATACAGCAGTTTTGACGTTGGAGGGCAACTGTCGGTTCATGCCATTAAAACTGAAGTTGGGAAGGCTCAAACGTCACTGTAATGACATGTCAACACTTTTGGCCGATTCAGATAGTACCAAGGACCCTGATTCTGAAGAGGACAAACCAGGGAAAGGGAAAAAGAACGGCGGTGCCAAGGGGCAGCAGCATAACTCGGCACGTCATGGGAACAATGGTAAGCGAAAAGCTGACAATAGCCTGGACTTTGTGGCTAACACCAATGCCCAGGATAACGGTCAGCGTCATAAGGGCAAACCGCCCCAAAGGGGCGGAGGGTCAGGCCCCAATCTAGAGCGCCTGTTAAATCAACCTTGTCCAAAGCATGGATCAAAGGAGAAGCCAGCTCCGCATCTTTGGAAGGATTGCTTCATCATGCGAAAGTTCAAAAATTTCAATATGTTCCAATACGACAATGGCCCGCCCAACGGTTCAGGAGGTGGTTTTCATGGGCTGAGTTATGGAGGCGGCAGCTCCGGTTCAGGATCCCAAGGCAATCAGACCGGACATGGCAATCAAGGTAATAAGGGCAATCAGGGAGGTTATAACCATCAGGGGAATCAGCAGCAACAGTCAGGTTATCAGAGCAATCCAAAGTAGTTGAATAGTGGGCAGTATCATGTCTTTACCACTAGCTTGTGTAAGCGTGATCAGAAGCTTCACAAAAGGGTCGTGAACTCTGTTGAACCGGCAGTGCCTCAGTATTTGCGCTGGTCTGAACAACCCATTTTGTGGAGTCGGGAGGATCATCCGCCCCGGGTTGATAATCTGGGTCATCTGGCCTTAGTGGTGGCTCCTCAGGTTGGGGGCTACAAGTTCACCAAAGTGCTTATGGATGGAGGGAGCGGTATCAATATCCTTTACTATGATACCTTCCGTCGCATGGGGATGACAGACAAGAGTCTTAAACCATCGAACACCGTCTTTCATGGAGTGGTGCCTGGTAAATTGGCGTACCCAGTTGGCAAGACAGCCCTAGAGGTGGCTTTTGGAGACGATCATGATTCAAGATCAGAAGCTTTGACTTTTGAAGTGGTGAAAATCAAGAGTCCATATCATGCCCTTTTCGGAAGGCCGGCTTATGCTAGGTTCATGGCGAGGCCGTGTTATGTTTATCTGCAGCTTAAGATGCCGGGTCATAAGGGGACCATCACGGTACATGGGAGCAGGAAGATTGCTTTAGAATGTGAAGAAGGGGATGCGGCTTATGCTGAGTCGGTTCGTGCCACAGAGGAGCTGAAATTTTATAAGGACAATGTTGATCCGGTGGATATGACTTCTCTGAAAAAGCCAACTACAGAGCATGATCTGGCGCTGAAATCTAAATCGGCTGCAGACACTAAAGCGGTTGATTTTGTTCCTGGTGATTCATCTCAGCAGTTCAGTATTAGCCCTAACCTGGATCCAAAATAGGAAAGTGCGCTCATCGAGTTCATCCGTGAGAACCGGGACATCTTTGCATGGAAGCCTTCTGACATGCCAGGTGTACCGAGGGAACTCACTATGCACACCCTTAATATAGATCCTAAGTTCAAACCGGTCAGGCAGTTTCTCCGCCGCTTCAACGAAGAGAGGCGTAAGGCTATTGGTGAGGAGGTAGCCCGGCTTTTGGTAGCAGGGTTTATCGTGGAGGTTTTCCACCCTGAGTGCCTAGCTAATCCGGTGTTGGTACTTAAGAAAAACGACACTTGGCGTATGTGTGTGGATTACACGGACTTGAACAAGGCCTGTCCAGCTGATCCCTTTGCTCTCCCGCGTATTGATCAGATTATTGATGCTACGGTGGGTTGTGATCATTTGTGTTTTCTGCATGCTTATTCTGGTTATCATCAGATTAAAATGGCAGTTAAGGACCAGGAGAAGACATCTTTCATAACTCCCTTTGGAGCCTTCTGCTCTGTGTCTATGCCTTTCGGGCTCAAGAGTGCCCAGGCAACTTATCAGCGTTGTGTTCAAAATTGTTTGTCTTCATAAACAGATTGGGTGTAATGTTCATGCCTATGTGGATGATATTGTGGTGAAATCTAGGAAGGAGGAAATATTGATAGAGGACCTAAGGGAGACTTTTGATAACCTCCGGGTCTACAAGATGATGCTTAATCCGGCTAAATGTGTCTTTGGTGTTCCGGTAGGCAAGCTCTTGGGTTTTCTGGTGTCAAACAGAGGCATTGAGGCTAACCCGGAAAAGATCTCAGCCATCACGTCCCTGGCTAAACCGGCATGTATCAATGATGTTCAGTGTTTGGCGGGCCGGATTGCAGCTTTAAGCCGGTTTATCAGCCGCCTTGGGGAGAAGGCTATTCCTTTGTATCAGATGCTAAAGAAAACGGATGATTTCGTCTAGAGTGACGCAGCCGATAATGCATTTGAGGATTGAAGAGACAGTTGGCCGAGCCGCCCATTCTTGCGGCTCCGGTTGATAAAGAGCCCTTATTGCTATATGTGGCTGCTAATGCCTGGGCTGTTAGTGTGGCTATTGTTGTGGAGTGCAAGGAGGCTGGAAAGGAATATCCGGTTCAACGGCCGGTTTATTACATCAGTGAGGTGCTTATTGAATCAAAGCAGAGGTACCCGCATTGGCAGAAGTTGGTGTATGGAGTTTTCATGGCAAGCCAGAAGCTCAAGCATTATTTTCAAGGTCATCCCATCACAGTGGTTAGTTCAGCCCCTCTGGGAGGTATCATCCAAAACAGAGAGGCAACTAGCCGGATTGCCAAGTGGGCTATTGAGCTTGGACCTCACGGGATAAAATATACACCTCGCACAACAATCAAATCACAAGCACTTGTGGACTTCATTAATGATTGGACAGAGTTGCAGGCACCGGAGGAGAAGCCAGATAACACATACTGGACTATTCATTTTGATGGGTCCAGACAATTGGAGGGCTCGGGGGATGGAGTCATATTAACTTCCCCATGAGGTGACAAGTTTTGTTATGTTCCCCGCTTAATGTTCCCTTGTACTAACAATGCAGCTGAATATTAGGCCTTGCTCCATAGCCTTCAGATGGCTAAGGAAATGAATTTAAGCCGAGTTAAGTGCTTCGGTGACTCAGACCTGGTGGCTCAGCAGGTATCTGGCACTAGGGATTCTAAGGATCCACTCATGGCTGCATATCGACGAGAGGTGGACATAGTGGCTGGTCATTTCAAGGGTTATCAAGTTGACCATATAGGCCAGCAAAAGAATGAAGCGGTGGACGGTTTAAGTCGTCTAGGCTCTCAGCGTAAACCGGTGCCACCTAATGTCTTCCTCGACGTACTTCATAATCCGTCGGTCAGGATACCCATAGAGGAGGAGTTGGCTATTCCTGACTCGGAGGCCCAGTTGGTAGCGGCTCTTCATGTTATACCGGATTGGACAGTCCCATACCTGGCCTATATGAACCGGGGCGAGTTACCAGGCGATGAAACCTTGGCCCGACAGATAATCCGGCGATCCAAGTCAATGACCATTATCAATGGGGAGTTACATCGTTACAGCGTGACAGGGGTGATTCAGCATTGTGTGTCTCCTCAAGAAGGTTGTGAGATTTTGTGCGAGATCCACGAAGGAGATTGTGGTCACCACGCCGGTTCAAAATCCTTGGTGGATAAGGCTTTTCGTCATGGCTTCTATTAGTTGACGGCTCATGCTGATGCTGAGGATTTAGTAAAAAGGTGTGACGGTTGTCAGAAATTTGCACGCCGCACTCATGTTTCGGCTCAAGATTTGAGAATGATTCCAATCACTTGGTCGTTTGAAACTTGGGGGCTAGATATGGTTGGACCCTTTAAGAGGTCCAAGGACAAAAAGACCCACCTGTTGGTGGCGGTTGATAAGTTTACCAAGTGGGTAGAGGCAGAGCCAGTCAGTAAGTGTGATGCAGCCATGACGGTCCAATTCATCAAAAAGGTGATATTCCGGTTTGATTTTCCACATAGCATTATAACTGACAACGGTACTAATCTGTCCAATGGCTCACCCCCAGTCTAATGGTCAAGCAGAGAGGGAAAATCAAGAAATTTTGAGAGGTATTAAACCCCGGCTTATGGTACCTTTAAAGCAGACGCCGGGTTGTTGGGTGGAGGAGTTACCTTCCGTATTATGGAGTATCAACACCACACCAAACAGATCTATGGGTTACATGCCTTTCTTCATGGTTTACGGAGCAGAGGCGGTTCTCCCTAGTGACATCCGTCATGACTCGCCCCGTGTGGCGGCTTACGTTGAAGCAGAAAATGAGAAGGCACGTCAGGACTCACTGGACCTGTTAGATGAGGAGCGTGATCTCGCAGCGGCACGGTCGGCGATTTATCAACAAGATCTCTGACGTTATCACAGCCGCCGGGTTAAGACCAGAACTTTTCAAGAGGGCGATCTGGTGCTCCGGCTCATCCAGGATCAGACTGATATGCACAAGTTATCCCCACCTTGGGAAGGACCTTTTGTGGTCACCAAAAATTTGCACAATGGATCATACTACCTTATCAATGTTCGAGAGCACAAAGACTCGCGTAAATCGGAGGAGGAGACCCAGCGGCCATGGAATATAGTTCTTCTTCAGCCTTACTATACTTGAGCCACAGGCTCTTCTTATGTACATACTTATGACAATGTATATATTATATAATAAACCGGAGCCTCAGCTAAAGCGGGGTATCTGTTGTTTTTTACATCATGTGTGGTTACATGGGAGCTTCTACTTATAAAATGGAGTTCTGCTAACCCGGCTTATAAAGCCACACAGATATACAGGGAATCATTAGGGGGCTTGGTCGTATTCGAACCATAGCTACGCATCTTGATCGGTTTAAGGCCAAACAGGGAAATCACTAGGGGGCTTGGTTGTATTTACACCATAGCTACACCTCTTGATAGGCTTAAAGCCAAAAAGGAAATTATGTGGAACCAAAGAGAGTCTGTTGCAAAAAGCACAACTCAAACATAGGTACCCACTAAGAACATCTCCAATATTACTTGGGGGCTCCTTGCTTCTCAAAGAACAACGAGCTTGCACCCTTGTAATAGACTACGTTGGTTTTCCCTTGAAGAGGTAAGGGTGATGCAGCAAAGTAGCGTAAGTATTTCCCTTAGTTTTTGAGAACCAAGGTATCAATCCAGTAGGGGGCCACACGCAAGTCCCTCGTACCTACACAAACAAATAAGAACCTCGCAACCAACGCGATAAAGGGGTTGTCAATCCCTTCATGATCACTTACGAGAGTGAGATCTGATAGAGATGATAATGATAAGATAAATATTTTTGGTATTTTCATGATATAGATTGAAAGTAAAGATTGCAAAATAAAATAGATTGGAAACTTATATGATGGAGAATAGACCCGGGGGCCATAGGTTTCACTAGTAGCTTCTCTCAAGATAGCATAAGTATTATGGTGGGTGAACTAATTACCGTCGAGCAATTGATAGAAAAGCGAATAATTATGAGAAAATCTAGGCATGATCATGTATATAGGCATCACGTCCGCAACAAGTAGACCGACTCGTGTCTGTATCTACTACTATTACTGCACACATCGACTGCTATCCATGCATCTAGAGTATTAGGTTCATAAGAACAGAGTAACATCTTAGGTAAAATGACATGATGTAGAGGGATAAACTCAAGCAATATGATATAAACCCCATCTTTTTATCCTCGATGGCAACAATAGAATACGTGTCGTTTCCCTTTCTGTCACTGGGATCGAGCACCGCAAGTTTGAACCCAAAGCTAAGCACTTCTCCCATTGCAAGAAAGATCAATCTAGTAGGCCAAACCAAACTAATAATTCGAAGAGACTTGCAAATATAACCAATCATGCATAAAAGATTTCAGAGAAGAATCAAATATTGTTCATAGATAGACTTGATCATAAACCCACAATTCATCGGATCTCGACAAGCACACCGCAAAAAGAGTTACATCAAATAGATCTCCAAGAAGATCGAGGAGAACTTTTATTGAGATCCAAAAAGAGAGAAGAAGCCATCTAGCTACTAACTATGGACCCGAAGGTCTGAAGTAAACTACTCACACATCATCGGAGGGGCCATGGAGTTGATGTAGAGGCCCTCCGTGATCAATGCCCCCTCCGGCGGAGCTCCGGAAAAGGCCCCAAGATGGGATCTCTTGGGTACAGAAGGTTGCGGCGGTGGAAATAGGGTTTCGTGGTGCTCCTAGATGTTTTTGGGGTATGTGAACATATATAGGAGGAAGAAGTAGGTCGGTTGAGCCACGAGGGGGAGGGCGCGCCCCCTGCCTCATGGATTCCTCGTCCATTTCTTGACGTCCACTCCAAGTCCTCTAGATCACGTTTGTTCCATAAATCACGCTCCCGAAGGTTTCATTTCGTTTGGACTCCGTTTGATATTCCTTTTCTGCAAAACACTGACATAGGCAAAAAAACAGCAATTTGCACTGGGCCTTGGGTTAATAGGTTAGTCCCAAAAATAATATAAAAGTGGAAAATAAAGCCTATTAACATCCAAAACATATAATATAATAGCATGGAACAATAAAAAATTATAGATACATTGGAGACGTATCACAGCCCACGTGCTAATTTGAACGCGTGTAGCGGTTGTTTACCTATGGAGGTCATGTACCACACGTGCACGAAACAAAGTTCAAGTTGATGTGTTGGCGCGTTATTTTTAAATAAAGTTATATCGCTCAATGGCACGTACACATAATATAAAATGATTTTTATGGAGAAAAGGGTAGTCCGCTCCACTATATACAATGGAGCCTGCTTGCCAGGGTTTGTCTCTCTTCAGAGTATCTCACACAAGGCGGCGGTGGCCTCTCTCTCTCTCTCTCTCTCTCACCGTTGGTCACTGATCCGGTCGCATCCCGTCTGCCGGCGGAAAGGGAGGATGTGCATCGTTTCTCTGTTCAACGGTGCCGAGGCAGCACGTCCCGATCTGCGGTACCCGTCATTCTCTCTGACCAAGCTCCGGTGTGGTAGGGCCTATGCCACCTGCTCGCTGCCGCAGTATGGGCAGATCCCATCCGCCGCCGCTCTCCTAGTTACATCCCGACGACCCCCAGGTATCCCCTCTGGCCGTGCTCCACTGCCCGTGCTCCACTGCCCCTCTTCCCACGTCGCTGCATGTGAAAAATCTTGCAGGTGGATCTTCCATAGTTCTTTGCCGAAAACGTAGCTCGTCCGACGTACTTTCCATATTGCAATCTCGTCCTCACACTGTTTCAGACAAACACAACCGTGTTGTTATCTTCCCTTAGGACAAGGAATATGCTTCTTTTTTGTTGTCATATGTGTTATCAACTGTTATTAGCCAGTAGTTGTTTCCTTACTATCTCTTTTTTGCAAACAGGGCTATCCATTTCACCTCGTTGCTATTGCGACCTTTTGGTGAACTGCACAAATCATTTTTTTCTTAAGAGTGTTTTGTGCAGTTGTACTAAAATGTCACACGGGAAATGTCTCTACATTTCAGTGCGACTGCACAAAGGGAGATTGGTTTTTCTCTATCCTCCTCATCCAACCCCGAGCCTAATCTTCTCCAACTATTGCTTAATCTTCTCTGACTAGTTAGTCTTAAGAGAGACTGCAAAGGTAACCAGCTTCTATTTGTGTGTTTATTGTTTCATCAACAGTCCTCTATTATTGTAATCACACTTAATATCTTTGGAACAGGGACGCTCGGCTCTATTTTAGTGGAACTGCACAAAATGATCGGAATGTTGCATGCTCCAGACAGCTACTTTTTCCCCAACATGCCTTGTTGATTTAGACAGAGCTGGGGGCATTGCTGCCAATGAAAGCATGGATCAATTTTAATTTAACACCTTCTCACAACTTTGTCTTCAGTTGTGATGTAAATATTAGCTCTGATCTGCTAATCATTGAGATGCATTAGCAAGGAAGTTAGTTTTTTATTGTTTTCAAAAGAGCATGGATGGCAAGACACACGAAACAAAAGCTGAAAGCTCAGAGCATTGTATAATTTCATGTCGCTGGAAAATTATTTGTATAGTACGTCAACTATGTAAACAAATGCTAGAAGCTTGATAGCATCACCAGAAGCCTCTTCAGCATCCGGGTCCATGTGCCATGCACAAAACTATACTTCCTCTCCATTCCTAAACATTTATCTTTTTACAAATTTCAAATGGACATATTTTAGAGTGTAGATTCACTCATTTTGCTTCGTATGTAGTCACTCATTGAAATCTCTAGAAAGACAAATACTCCGTAGTATATTTAAGAACGGAGGGAGTAGTGCACAACCTCTTGGGAGACTCATCCCGATCGTTGCACCGCACTAATAGTGAGTAATGAGTAGTCAAATCATAAGCCCCGCCTTTCCTACAGTAAGTTGCTTGGAAGAAGCAACCATCAATACACTCTTCTTTGAATCCGCTCATACTACTCCCTCCGTCACTGTTTATAGAGCGCACTTCAAAAAAACAATCTCTGGGACCAAGGCGACTAGCGATCAGCCTAAAAAATAGCATTGGTAGTTATAGCACGGCGTCTATTACTAGTGGAAATAATGCGTACACACATGCATGCAGTGCTTCCACCCCGGGTACACACATGCATGCACTTACTCCACTCCGCGTACACAAGTAGTACATCGAGAGAAAATTATGGACTTGATTGCGGTTACCACGCCCTAATTAATTGAGCATTAAACCAAATGCGTCTAAAGTCTCTCTGGTGGTGGAAATGTATCAGAATGAAGTGCGCCCTATAAACTGTGACAGAGGGAGGAGTAGTATGAAGGTGCAAAACCAAGTACGCTTATGGCCAGTCAGTCAACGCACTTCCTCTTGGCATATCACTGACATGTGGGACCGGAGTGTGAGCAAACTGATCTCAATTGACGGCAAAATGGCTAACCCGCCGTTCCTTGAGAGAGACGAGGAGCGAGAACACATAGACGGGCTCGCACGAAGGCCAAGATATATTCGAGCATGGTTGATCGATATCATCATTACATGTTCGATGTTTTTTAATATTGCTATTGGGCTGCCATTTTCCGCCCTTCTCCCGAATAAATGTGTACTTTATCAGAGATTAAAATAAAATAAGAGTACAGACGCTCCACCATGCGGTTCTAGTAGTAGTACTACTCGTACTACTAAACCTTGCGCTTGGCTCTTTGCCTCTTCGTGAAGTCGAACAATGATGGCACTCCACATGTTGGGTACTATAGTGTATGCCCCTGGCAATCTAACACCGAATGAACTGCTGCATGTCCACCGCCTGGGCGAGGGTAGGTTGCATTAGTCAAAAGCTTCTCCTTGTCCTGCGAGCCACCAGGCTTGAGGTAGATGGAATGGGCGTAAGCGAGCTTCACCTTGTCCTGCAAGCTTCTCCTCGTTCTGCGAGTTGATGGGACACACCAAAAAGTAGTGCTAGTCCATACTCCCTCCTTTCTGGTTAATATGGCTTAATCTTTTTTGCGGGTAAATGAGATAGCTTTATTCATATATAAGCATTCTTAGGATGATCAGCCAAGAGACTGGTCACTAGGAAGTGAGGTTCCCCGCAAAAAAAGAAGAAGGAAGCGAGGTGTTTCATCAAGCCAGCTCTTGGTCACATTCAAAGTGCAGCAAGAACGGTTCACACAAAGATGTGCCGCAAGGTTTGCTGACCTGTTTACATGTTGCATAACAAAAAAAGAGAAAATATTACCGAGCGCTCCTATTTGTAACAGGATATGAGCCAGAATTAAGCGAGAATTGTGGCGAGTGTTCCATGCAATCAACTTCCATTATCACATGCGAGAACCCTCGAAGAGAACCAAATGTGTTGAAGATTGCTTTATCACATTTTAAAATAAAATAAGAGTGCAGACGCTCCTCCAGCCGGTTCCTAGTAGTAGTACATGCCTCTATAGTAGTAGTACTAGTACTAGTAAACTTTGCACTTGGCTGTTCGCCTCTTCGGAAAGTCGAACAGGTACTAGTACAGTGTATGCTTCTGGCAATCTAACAGCGAATTAACTATTGCACGTCCACCTCCTGAGCAAGGGAGAGCTTGCATTAGTCAAAAGTTTCTCCTTGTCCTGCGAGCCACCGAGCGCAAGCTTCTCCCGTCCTACAAGCTTCTCCTCATTCGGCAAGTTGACGGGACACAACAAAGTAATGCTAGTACATACTACCTCCTTTCCGGTTAATATGGCTTAATTTCAAACGAGATAAATACACTGTCTGACACTGAATATTTGTAAAAATATGGTCAGTGGACTTCATAATACGCTCATTGCGCTCAATATATACATTTTCCGGTGTTTATACGGTCACTAACTCACCATGACTGAGTATGTGTGTGCATGCACGTGTAGGTTGAGCACTTGAGCGTGACCGTGTGAGTTCCGTCATGTGCTTGCGCATGCATGCATTAGGGCGTCGCACGCGTTTTTGTGTCCATGTGTACATGTGACTGTTGCATGCATGCATGAGGTTGTAGTCCCTCATATTCACATGTTCATAAGTCAATGCGTTGTCAAAACGTTGCATGCAAGGTTTAATCATTCATTGTTCACGCATGCATTCCCGATATTAATACATTGGTAAAGACAATTTCTTGAGGAAAACGAGCCCATGAATTGAGTTCAAAGGGGACAAATAAGCCAGGATGGAGGGACTACCAGTAGTGAACCGAAAGGAGTGAGTAGGTACTAGTAGTACTATGTAACAACGTGCAGTAACAAAATTCCTCTATGCGCATCATGTCTACTTGTCATGCAAAAAATAGAGATAAGTACAAGTGAGACTCAGGAACGGTCATACACGTAGGGGGAGTACGTGTAGGGGCCACTAAGGAGCAGTCGAATCACACAGTAAGTTAGTCGGAAGAAGCAACCATCATTTCACTCTTCAGTGACACATACGCAATAGAAAATGGTTGATATGGAGAGAAAAAGAAAACCAGTATATATATACACTAGCATGAGCCTAAGCTACAAGCCTGCTTGCTTGGGTTGTTCTCTTCACAATCATAGAAGGATGGTGGCCACACCGCTGGTCACAGATCTGGCCTGATCCCGCCGCTGGGGGAAGGGAACGATGTTCTGCGTAGACGCGGTGGACATCGGCGAGGGAGAAAACCCACAGTCGGTGCGTCCCAATCGGGGGTCCCCGCGGTATGGGATGCTGCTGCCTCCCAACCGCCCTTCAAGCTACAACTCGACGTCCCAGGTACATCTTCCTTTTGGAGCCGGCTTGCTCCACTACCGCAGCTCCCCACTTAGCTCCATCTCCATGTCGATCTTTCTCTACTTCTACCGGCTTCTATTTGTGATGAGTTTATGTCTCATGAACTAGTTCCAGTACTATTATTCTAATCAAACTTCTTCAATATATTTGCCATCAGGGATGCTCAGCTCGATTGTAGTGGAACTGCACAAAGGCATCGTATGATCCGAGGGTGTCGGCCATCTTTCCTTCGACATGTTCTACCTAGCCAGGAAATTAAATCCTGTTTAGGGTTTAGGGTTTAAGTCGTAGTGACCCCATCAGTAGTTTCCCTTTGTATTTGATGGAATGTTGTAACGGGCAACCTTGGAGTAGGAATGAAAATGGAGTGCAAAGTTCCCGTTTTTCCGGAGAAAAATGGAAACGGAGAGAAACCAACGTTTCATTTCGTTACGTTGGATCGCGCTATCTAGCAAAACCAACATTTAAATCACGGCTGTCGCATTCGTGTCTGACCCTCCTCCACGGCTCCACCCCACATGGTCGCTCAGCATGCCAGTCACCGCAAACCGAGTATACGATAATTTTCCCGCCTGCTTGTCGATGGATCACGCCATGGAGTACTAGCACTACTGGAAGAGATTGACGAGTTGGGGAGGACAGCTAGCTGTAGCACGGACTCCCAAGAACTTTTTACATGCATGTTGTGGCCAGCTATTGTGACCTTTGAACGAGGAGCAGTTGCGTGCACCGGGAAGCGAGCGGGCGACGCTCTGTCGGCCGGTGCGCCTCTTCAATGCCGACATTAGTGAGAGGTCGCGTCCGCTCTGGCCAGACATGAATGCAACACTGTCCGTTTCGGGTGCGAAGCACGCGCGGGTGATGAAGAGGGTTCGGGTTGGTTAGGAGCGGGCGTGGTAGCGGTTTGGACGCCCACAAACAAGAGATGTTGTACGTTAACATTGCTATGTACATAATTAACAATGTAAATAATGTACCAGTTAGGCAAATATGATTGGAGATAGAATTTTACGTAAACACGGATATGCATGTCTATGTGTGTGTGCACGACAACTCTCGCGACCTGGAAGCGGGGGCATGTTTTTGATCGAGTTTTCTTTCTTGGTACGTTTAAAAAATTGTCCGCCAGTTTTCGTTTATTTTTTCCGGGAACACGTGTATTCTATTTAAAACCACTGCTATGGAGAGATTTTTTACTCCATTGTATATATAGCCTCTTGTTTGATAGGGTTTCTCGCGTCTCGCTCTCTCACCCTCTCCATATGAAAACAAGATGACAGTGTCCACTCTATCTCTCTCCTCACTGATGGTCACAGATCTGGCTGAATCCCGTCCGCTGCGGGAGGTGAGGAGGTGCAACGTTGACGTTGTCGCCATCAGCGATGGAGGAAGCCGATGCGCACAGTCCTCTTGGAGCCGGCACGGGCGCGGACGAAGGTCCTCCGTGCCCTTGTTCGCTGCCATCATGTGGGCAGATCTCGCCCACCCGCCTAAGCGACATCTCGCCCACCTGAGGTATAACTTCTTGTACTGGTTCAGCTGCCATCATGCGGGTTTTCTTCTATGTGACTACTCCCCAACTCCCCATGTACAATAGCTAGGGTTCGTCGGCTGGTCCAACAACACCTACTATTGTAGAGGAAATGCCACTCAAAAAGTTGTCCTGGTTTATGCCTTGGTGGAGGTATACATGTTGTTTCGACAACAATTACATGGTGGTTGTGCGGTCATTGTCCATATGCTCCTATTGCTACTGCTAATCTAATACTATCACTAGTTAAATGAAGAAATGTTTTTTCCCGGGTATCCTGGTTTAGTTCCCATCAAGATAATCATCATGCTTCTGTTTGTTGGTGTACTTTTAATTAATTCTTATTGACAATTGAGATGTCGCTGTTAATCTTGTACCACTGCCAAAACAAAGTAACAACACTATATCCCTTTTTTATATTTTTGCAAACAACAATGTGTATCTCCATACCCGGGCATCTCTTCCTCAATTTTAGTGGAACTGCACAAAATTGGATGACCATTGTTGTTCCGCCTCCCTGTCCTCTGCCACGTGGTTCTTCCTTCCACGAGCTTGATTACGGAGAAGAAACAGACCATGGTGACGATTTGTCGAACTTCATAGGTGCCTCACCCAAACTTGATGCCAAATGGATGATGCATCACCACGATGACCTATCGATGCTCATGGTTGTGCCTCATGGTTGCATCGGCTGGTGAAGCTGATCGATTTTCAATGAAAAACAAGCCGTCTTCCATCAGTGATCTTTGCTTGTTACCCACAAAGATGATATCCTTCATCGGTTCACCTTGGTTGCGTTGGAGACGCAGTCGTCTTTCACGTTGGTGCAATTTTATCACACAATTGGCTATGAACCAAATGTTTCCTCGAAGAAGGATGAACATTGGTACTAAGAGCATAAGTTTTGTATTGATTTCTAAGCCTTCTCACAACTTTGTCTTCAGCTCCCCTATAATTTTATTTGTCCAACTATTAACTTTGATTAAAAAATGGTGGACACTAAAAACCCAGATGGACGTAGTAGCCCTCCATTTTTATTTACTCTACATATTAGATTTGACTAAAGTCAAACTTTGTAAAGTTTGACCAAGTTTAGGCCGGCCACAACAAACCATAATTGTTGAGAGAGGGCAAACTATACATACTCTCAAATCTTTCCAATAATTCAAATTAAGATTCTTTATTTGTACACACTCTCACACGTTTCCAATAATTTGGCGCATGTGTGGTTGTTCACTTAAGGGAGGGTAGTGTACCGCACGAGAAGGACAGGAAGTGCGACCAAGACGCGTGGATCGTTGGTTCATCATAAGTAGTAGTTTTCTTCACTGGTACGTTAAATAAAGACATTCATTTCGTACTTGCACAATTTAAAATGGTTGTTATGGAGAGAATAAGAAAACCACTCCACTATATATTAGTAGTATACATGAGTACTATATGGACGCAACTTCATTGACTTTTTTAGGGGTAGCTTCATTGACTTAGTGCACCTGCCTTTGGGTGTATGACAGGTGGGCCCAACATGTGGCTGGCCCACCTGTCATATAGCCAAAGGCAGGTGTAGTTAAGGCACCGGAGCTCAGTCCGTACTATATAAGCTAGAGCCACAGCTCTTGTTCGCTAGGGTTTGCACTCTCCACACTCTCGCCGCACTACATATACATATACACGCTGGAGGCTCAGCGTTCGTTTGCTAGGTTTTGCTATATTCATAGTCTCTCACCCTCTTCGCCAGATCTAAACAAGACTGTGTTGGCCTCTGTCTCTCTCTCCCCCTCACAGCTGGTGAAGGAGGCGTCCGGATCCTGTCGCACCGGGAAGGGGAGGAGGTGCATCATTCACTCTATCGCCTTCGGCGAGGGAGGCAATCCACTGCCGGCTGCACTGTTCTCTTTCACCTAGCGCATGTGCGGGAGGGCCACCGACCCCTTCTTCCTCGCTGCCGTACATAGTGTGGGCAGATCCGGCCTCCCGCCGCACGCATAGCCACATGCCGACAACCCTAAGATATAAGTTTCTGTGAAACCGTCATTGCTCTAGCTGCATGCAGATCTTTTTCGATTCTGTAGTCGAATCTAGGTCTTGGTTCAAATAGGAAAGAAGGGTCGGTAGGGTGGAGCATGAATCTAGGACGTTCAATGAGGAAAGGAGGGAGGGAAAGTAGTATAGACTGGTTATCCAACCGCTTTGTTGGTCAAAAAGGGAAAAAGGGGTAACCCATTACACACATTTGTAAGGAACCGATCTCTTTGTTGAAAAAAGAAAGAAACTGGGGGGGTCGGGTAGTTTGTGCAGGACTAGATTTGCTGGCCTCACATAGGAAAAAGGTTCAAAGAGAACAAATATGGGACCAACGTAGATATGCTGCTTGGCAACATACTTTGCATCACCCATTTATATGTGTGGACGCACATGGCGCTGGCATGTTCCATGTCCCATGTCCCATACAACTATTTTGCTGTTGTTAATCTAAGAATGCCGCTGGAAAATTGAAGCAATGCCACTGTTAAAAGTAAATTACATTTTTAATGAATGTTGTTTTAAGAGAATGTCTCTGTTAATATGAATCAATGCAACCGTTTTAGGAATGCTACTGTCCTACTTTGTTTTCCATCAAGGTAAGTTAGATGCTTCTTTTTGTCGCTGTTTGTTTCATCCTCCTTTATTGGCCAGTAATTGTTTCCTTTTTGCCTCTATGAAAACAGGGATATCTATTCAACTTGTTGCTATAGCGAACTTAAATGTCACACCGGCAACTTTGCTTGATTTTAGTGCAACTGCACAAAACGAGATTGGATTTCCTATTCATGTTGGTAGATTCGTATTTTATCTTGGTCGTCTCATGAAAGGTCGGTACAGGCCTTCATCCACATGATTGTGCTATGTGCTTTGAGATGTTGTGCTACTTGTATTGTTACTTTTTAAATAAATATTGAATTGAAGCTATTGTATTGCTTTCTTTTTCCATTAAGTAGTGAACAAAAATGGGACAAACCCAGACATGATGCTTGTTGCTTTGTTACAACAAACTCTGCATCACCCCCTTTATAAGTAGATGGAAACACATGGTTTTGTTGCGCCCACTCTCCCCTAGAACTATTTATGCTTTTTGTTAATCTAATGCCGCTGGTAAACTTAAGCAATGCCAGTCTCAGAATTAACTACTGAATCTTAGTTCAAAACTGCAACACTAGTTAGGGATTGGCAGGATTTCCATTTTTGTGGCCGCATGTTTCATCCTCCTTTATTGGCTAGTAATTGATTCCTTTTTGCCTCTGTTAAAACATGGATATGTATTCAACTTGTTGCTATTGTGACATTTTGATTCGCTATGCGAAACACTTTTGTTTTAAGAGTGTTTTGTGCAGTTCAACTTGAATGTCACACCGGCGACTTTGCTTAATTTTGCTAGAACCGCACAAAAGGAGATTGGATTTTCATTTATGTGTTGGGATTTGTTTCAAGTCCTCCTCACGAGTTGTTTCAAATCTTGGTAAAGAAAGGTCAGTACCGACTTTCATCCACATGATGCTGCAGTGTGCTTTGAGATGTTGTGCTACTTGTGTTGGTACTGTTTCAGATAAATGTTGAATTGAAACTATTGTATTGCTGTCTTTTACCATTAAGTGAGAAAAAGTTGTTCCAACCCACACATGATGCTTGTTTCTTTGTTAGAACAAAACTCTGCATCACCCCCTTTATAAGTAGATGGAAGCACATGCTGTTATTGCGCCCACTCTCCCCTGGAACTGTTTATGCTTTTTGTTAATCTAATGCCATTGGTAAAATTAAGCAATGCCACTCTCAGAATTAACTACTGAATCTTAGTTCAAAACTGCAACACTTGTTAGGGATTGGCGGGATTACCACTTTTGTGGCCGCATGTTTCATCCTCCTTTATTGGCCAGTAATTGATTCCTTTTTTGCCTCTGTTAAAACAGGGATATTTATTCAACTTGTTGCTATTGGAACATTTTTCTTCGCTACGCGAAACACTTTTGTTTTAAGAGTGTTTTGTGCAGTTCAACTTGAATGTTACACCGGTGAATTTGCTTAATTTTGGTGGAACTGCACAAAAGGAGACCGGATTTCCATATATGTGTTGAGATCTCTTTCAGGTCTTCCTTGCGAGTTGTTTCAAATCTTGGTCTTGAAAGGTCAGTACCGACTTTCATCCACAAGATGCTGCAGTGTGCTTTGAGATGTTGTGCTACTTGTATTGGTACTGTTATCTTTTACCATTAAGTGAGCAAATATTGTTCCAACCCAGACATGATGCTTGTTTCTTTGTTAGAACAAAACTCTGATCACCCCTTTATAAGTAGATGGAAGCACATGGCGTTGTTGCACCCACTCCCCATGGAACTGTTTATGCTTTTTGTTAATCTAATGCCGCTAGAAAAATTAAGCAATTCCACTCTTAGAATTAACTACTGAATCTTAGTTCAAAACTGCAACACTTGTTAGGGATCAGCAGGAGTACCATTTCTGTTAGGGATCGTCCGGAGTACATGTTTAAGAAATGTATTATTTAGATAATTTCTCTATTATTATATATCAGTTACAGTGTTTTACAAATGGTACTATCCTGCTTTGTAGTTCTTTCCACATGTTTAACCAAGGTATTGTTAAGATAATGTCTCTGTTAAAATGAATAGGTCATATTGTTTTAGGAATGGTACTTTTCTGCTTTGTCGTTCTTTATACATGTTGAAACAAGGCATTGTTAAGATAATGTCTCAGCTAATATGAATGAATCACACTGATTGAGAATTTCTACTCTCCTGCTTTGTTTCCCATTAAGATAAGGTAGATCAGTAGATGTTTTTCTTCTGGGAGTACAAGTCATCAACCGTTATTTCTCAGTAATTGTTTCCCTTATACCTATTGTTTCTTAAAGGGACATCAAAATTAAAGCTTGGTTTTATTTTGACTTTGATTTTAGTTGAAATGCACAAAAGGAGCCAATGTGTCTAAGGCAAGCTGCTGCATTAGTTGGTCCAATTGGTCTTACCACATTGTAGAAAGAAGCAGTCACTGTTTGTGCTACATTACAGAAGGAATGATCGAGAAGCTTTACAGAGTATTAGTAGACACTGGTGACATGACTAGTCTGCAGAGAGCATAGGCAACTCTACAACACATGGAGTGCACTGGGCAAAAAGTGCCCAAACAAGTACAAGAAGCCAGGAAAGGACTCCAAGTCCGTCAATGTCATTCTAAGCAACAATGATGGGGCATCTGGGTATGGTAATATGTTTATGGTACTTTCAGTTTGTTAGTCCACCAATTGGCGGGTTGACACTGGGCCAATATTCATGTGTGTGTTGATGTGTCTTTGTTTTCTTGCAGCATATAAATATGAAATCCACAGGGATGCTCAGCTTGATTTTAGTGGAACTTCACAAAATGTTCAGATGGTTCGTGCCCTCCATAATACTTCATCATGCATAATACATCGAATGGTTCTCTAATCATTCGTCGTCACCTTGAGCCACCAGACTATTAGATAACAAACTGATGACAAACCATGCCTGTTCCACAATCATAGGCATTACATATTTTGAATGGGAAAATCTTGTCAAAGTTTAATCATTGATGTTAGCAAGAAGACATTAGTTTAATATATTGGAATTGGAAAACCTTGTCAAATTTTGCTCATTGATGTTAGCCAGAAGACATGCATTTGATATTTTTGAGTGGGACGCCCTTTGCTGTGAGCAACATCGATCGTTTTTTCCTATTCATGTCTTCAGTTTAGAAGTAAATATTTACTCTGCTGTGATGCATAGTCACATGAATGTTGACTTATGTAAGGTATTTTAAGAGTTTGTTCTGAATGTTGTCTATGTAATGCCAGGCCTTGTGAGTTTGATTGCAAAGTTGAGCTTGGAATTGAAGGAAATATGCCCTAGAGGCAATAATAAAGTTATTATTTATTTCCTTATATCATGATAAATGTTTATTATTCATGCTAGAATTGTATTAACCGGAAACATAATACATGTGTGAATACATAGACAAACAGAGTGTCACTAGTATGCCTCTACTAGACTAGCTCGTTAATCAAAGATGGTTATGTTTCCTAACCATGAACAAAGAGTTGTTATTTGATTAACGGGATCACATCATTAGGTGAATGATTTGATTGACATGACCCATTCCATTAGCTTAGCACCCGATCGTTTAGTATGTTGCTATTGCTTTCTTCATGACTTATACATGTTCCTACGACTATGAGATTATGCAATTCCCGTTTGCCGGAGGAACACTTTGTGTGCTACCAAACGTCACAAGGTAAATGGGTGATTATAAAGGTGCTCTACAGGTGTCTCCAAAGGTACATGTTGGGTTGGCGTATTTTGAGATTAGGATTTGTCACTCCGATTGTCGGAGAGGTATCTCTGGGCCCTCTCGGTAATGCACATCACATAAGCCTTGCAAGCATTGCAACTAATGAGTTAGTTGTGAGATGATGTATTACGGAACGAGTAAAGAGACTTGCCGGTAACGAGATTGAACTAGGTATTGAGATACCGACGATCGAACCTCGGGCAAGTAACATACCGATGACAAAGGGAACAACATATGTTGTTATGCGGTCTGATCGATAAAAGATCTTCGTAGAATATGTAGGAGCCAATATGAGCATCCAGGTTCCGCTATTGGTTATTGACCGGAGACGTGTCTCGTTCATGTCTACATTGTTCTCGAACCCGTAGGGTCCGCATGCTTAAGGTTTCGATGATAATTATATTATGAGTTTATGCATTTTGATGTACCGAAGTTTGTTCGGAGTCCCGGATGTGATCATGGACATGACGAGGAGTCTCGAAATGGTCGAGACATAAAGATTGATATATTGGAAGCCTATATTTGGATATCGGAAGTGTTCCGGGTGAAATCGGGATTTTACCGGAGTACCGGGAGGTTACCGGAACCCCCCGGGGAGGTATATGGGCCTTAGTGGGCTTTAGTGGAAGAGGGGAGAGGTGGCCAGGGCTGGGCCACATGCCCCTCCCCCCTAGTCCGAATAGGACAAGGAGAGGGGGCCGGCGCCCCCCTTCCTTCTCTCTCTCCTCTTTCCCCCCTCCCGAATCCTATTCCAACTAGGAAAGGGGGGAATCCTACTCCCAGAGGGAGTAGGACTCCTCCTGGCGCGCCCTCTCCTGGCCGGCCGCACCCCCCCCCCTTGAACCTTTATATACGGAGGCAGGGAGCACCCCTAGAGACACAAGTTGATCCACGTGATCATATTCTTAGCCGTGTGCGGTGCCCCCTTCCACCATAGTCCTCGATAATATTGTAGCGGTGCTTAGGCGAAGCCCTGCGACAGTAGTACATCAAGATCGTCACCACACCGTCGTGCTGATGGAACTCTTGCCCGACACTTTGCTGGATCGGAGTCCGGGGATCGTCATCGAGCTGAACGTGTGCTAGAACTCGGAGGTGCCGTAGTTTAGGTGCTTGATCGGTCGGGCCATGAAGACGTACGACTACATCAACCACGTTGTGCTAACGCTTCCGTTGTCGATCTACAAGGGTACGTAGATCACACTCTCCCCTCTCGTTGCTATGCATCACCATGATCTTGCGTGTCCGTAGGAAATTTTTTGAAATTACTATGTTCCCCAACAGTGGCATCCGAGCCAGGTTTTATGCGTAGATGTCATATGCACGAGTAGAACACAAGTGAGTTGTGGGTGATATAAGTCATACTGCTTACCAGCATGTCACACTTTGGTTCGGCGGTATTGTTGGATGAAGCGGCCCGGACCGACATTACGCGTACGCTTACGCGAGACTGGTTCTACCGACGTGCTTTGCACACAGGTGGCTGGCGGGTGTCAGTTTCTCCAACTTTAGTTGAACCGAGTGTGGCTACGCCCGGTTCTTGCGAAGGTTAAAACAACACCAACTTGACAAACTATCATTGTCGTTTTGATGCGTAGGTAAGAACGGTTCTTGCTAAGCCCGTAGCAGCCACGTAAAACTTGCAACAACAAAGTAGAGGACGTCTAACTTGTTTTTGAAGGGCATGTTGTGATGTGATATGGTCAATACATGATGCTAAATTTTATTGTATGAGATGATCATGTTTTGTAACCGAGTTATCGGCAACTGGCAGGAGCCATATGGTTGTCGCTTTATTGTATGCAATGCAATTGCGCTGTAATGCTTTACTTTATCACTAAGCGGTAGCGATAGTCATGGAAGCATAAGATTGGTGAGATGACAATGATGCTACGATGGTGATCAAGGTGTCACACCGGTGATGATGGTTTTCATGATGGTGCTTCGGAGATGGAGATCACAAGCACAAGATGATGATGGCCATATCATATCACTTATATTGATTGCATGTGATGTTTAGCTTTTATGCATCTTATCTTGCTTTGATTGACGGTAGCATTATAAGATGATCTCTCACTAAATTTCAAGATAAAAGTGTTCTCCCTGAGTATGCACCGTTGCCAAAGTTTGTCGTGCCCAGACACCATGTGATGATCGGGTGTGATAAGCTCTAGGTCCATCTACAACGAATGCAAGCCAGTTTTGCACACACAGAATACTCAGGTTAAACTTGACGAGCCTAGCATATGCAGATATGGCCTCGGAACACTGAGACCGAAAGGTCGAGCGTGAATCATATAGTAGATATGATCAACATATTGATGTTCACCATTGAAAGCTACTCCATTTCACGTGATGATCGGTTATGGTTTAGTTGATTTGGATCACGTGATCACTTAGAAGATTAGAGGGATGTCTTTCTAAGTGGGAGTTCTTAAGTAATATGATTAATTGAACTTAAATTTATCATGAACTTAGTCCTGGTAGTATTAGCATATCTATGTTGTAGATCAATAGCTCGCGTTTAGCTCCCCTGTTTTATTTTTGATATGTTCCTAGAGAAAACTAAGTTGAAAGATGTTAGTAGCAATGATACGGATTGGATCCGTGATCTGAGAATTATCCTCATTGCTGCATAGAAGAATTATGTCCTTGATGCACCGCTAGGTGACAGACCTATTGCAGGAGTAGATGCAGACGTCATGAACGTTTGGCTAGCTCAATATGATGACTACTTGATAGTTTAGTGCACCATGCTTAACAACTTAGAATCGAGACTTCAAAGATGTTTTGAACGTCATGGATCATATGGATGTTCCAGGAGTTGAAGTTAATATTTCAAGCAAATACCCGAGTTGAGAGATATGAAGTCTCCAACTAGTTCTATAGCTAAAAGATGGAGGAGAATCGCTCAACTAGTGAGCATGTGCTCATATTGTCTGGGTACTACAATCGCTTGAATCAAGTGGGAGTTAATCTTCCAGATAAGATAGTGATTGATAGAATTCTCTAGTCACCATCACCAAGTTAGTAGAAGTTCGTGATTAACTATAATATGCAATGGATAACGGAAACAACTCCCAAGCTCTTCGTGATGCTGAAATCAACGAAGGTAGAAATCAAGAAAAGCATCAAGTGTTGATGGTTGATAAGACCACTAGTTTCAAGAAAAGGGCAAAGGGAAGAAGGGGAACTTCAAGAAGAACGGCAAGCAAGTTGCTGCTCAAGTGAACAAGCCCAAGTCTGGTCCTAACCCTGAGACTAAGTGCTTCTACTGCAAAGGGACTGGTCACCGGAAGCGGAACTACCCCAAGTGATTGGCGGATAAGAAGGATGGCAAATTGAACATAAGTATATTTGATATACATGTTATTGATGTGTACTTTACTAGTGTTTATAGCAACCCCTCAGTATTTGATACTAGTTCAGTGGCTAAGAGTAGTAACTCGAAACGGGAGTTGCAGAATGAAAAGAAACTAGTTAAGGGTGAAGTGATGATGTGTGTTGGAAGTAGTTCCAAGATTGATATGATCATCATCGCACACTCCCTATACTTTCGGGATTAGTGTTGAACCTAAATAAGTGTTATTTGGTGTTTGCGTTGAGCATGAATATGATTTGATCATGTTTATTGCAATACGATTATTCATTTAAGTAAGAGAATAAATTGTTGTTCTGTTTACATATATGGTTACACACTCAATGAAAATGGTTCATTGGATCTCGATCGTAGTGATACACATATTCATAATATTGAAACCAAAAGATGCAAAGTTAATAATGATAGTGCAACTTATTTGTGGCACTGCCGTTTAGATCATATTGGTGTAAAGCGCATGAAGAAACTCCATGCTGATGGACTTTTGGAATAACTTGATTATGAATCAGTTGATGCTTACGAACCATGCCTCATGGGCACGATGACTAAAACTCCGTTCTCCGGAACAATGCAGCAAGCAACAGATTTGTTGGAAATCATGCATACTGATGTATGTGGACCGATGAATATTGAAGCTCGCAGCAGGTATCATTATTTTCTGATCTTCACAGATGATAGGAGCAGATATGAGTGTATCTACTTGATGAAACACAAGTCTGAAATATTTGAAAAGTTCAAAGAATTTCAGAGTGAAGTGGAGAATCGTCGTAACAAAAATAAAAGTTTCTACGATATGATCGCAGAAGTAAAATATTTGAGTTACGAGTTTGGCCTTCAGTTAAAACAATGTGAAATAGTTTTCACTACTCACGCCACCTGGAACACCACAGTGTAATGGTGTGTCCGAACTTCGTAATCGCACTTTACTTGATATGGTGCGATCTATGATGTCTCTTACAGATTTACCACTATCGTTTTGGGGTTATGCATTAGAGACAGCTACATTCACGTTAAATAGGGCACCATCTAAATCCGTTGAGATGACACCGTATGAACTATGGTTTGGCAAGAAACCTAAGCTGTCGTTTCTTAAATTTTGGGACTGCGATGCTTATGTGAAAAAAGTTTCAACATGATAAGCTCGAACCCAAATCGGAGAAGTAAATCTTCATAGGTTACCCAAAAGAAAATGTTGGGTACACCTTCTATCACAGATCCGAAGGCAAGTTATTCATTGCTGAGAATGGATCCTTTCTAGAAAAGGAGTTTCTAACGAAAGAAGTGAGTGGGAGGAAAGTAGAAAACTTGATAAGGTAATTGTACCTTCTCCCTTATTGGAAAGTAGTTCATCACGGAAATCTGTTCTTGTGACTACTACACCAATTAGTGAGGAAGCTAATGATAATAATCATGTAACTTCAGATCAAGTTACTACCGAATCTCGCAGGTAAACCAGAGTGAGATCCGCACCAGAGTGGTACGGTAATCCTGTTCTGGAAGTCATGTTACTAGACCATGACGAACCTATGAACTATAGGAAGCGATGATGAGCCCAGATTCCGCGAAATGGTTTGAGACCATGAAATCTGAGATATGATCCATGTATGAGAACAAAGTATGGACTTTGATGGATTTGCCCGTTGATTGGCAAGCCATAGAAAATAAATGGATCTTCAAGAGGAAGACGGACGCTGATAGTAGTGTTACTATCTACAAAGCTAGAATTGTCGAAAAAGGTTTTCGACAAGATCAAAGTGTTGACTACGATGAGAGTTTCTCACTCGTATCTATGCTTAAGTATGTCCGAATCATGTTAGCAATTGCCGCATTTTATGAAATCTGGCAAATGGATAAACAAAACTTCATTCCTTAATGGATTTATTAAAGAAGAGTTGTATAGGATACAACTAGAAGGTTTTGTCGATCCTAAAGGTGTTAACTAAATATGCAAGCTCCAGCGATTCATCTATGGACTGGTGCAAGCATCTCGGAGTTGGAATATACGCTTTGATAAGTTGATCAAAGCATATAGTCTTATACAGACTTGCGGTGAAGCCTGTATTTACAAGAAAGTGAGTGGGAGCACTACAACATTTCTGATAAGTATATGTATGACATATTGTTGATCGCAGATGATGTAGAATTATTCTGCAAAGCATAAAGGAATGTTTGAAAAGAGTTTTTTCAAACAAAGACCTCGATGAAGCTGCTTACATATTGAGCATCAAGATCTATAGACATAGATCAAGACGCTTGATAAGTTTTTCAATGAGTACATACCTTGACAAGATTTTGAAGTAGTTCAAAATGGAACAGTCAAAGAAGGAGTTCTTGCCTGTGTTGCAAGGTGTGAAGTTGAGTAAGACTCAAAACCCGACCACGGCAGAAGATAGAGAGAGAATGAAAGTCATTCCCTATGCCTCAGCCATAGGTTCTATAAAGTATGCCATGCTGTGTACCAGACCTATTGTATACCCTGCCCTGAGTTTGGCAAGGGAGTACAATAGTGATCTAGGAGTAGATACTGGACATTGGTCAAAATTATCCTTAGTGGAATAAGGATATGTTTCTCGATTATGGACATGAAAAAAAGGGTTCGTCGTAAAGGGTTACGTCGATGCAAGTTTTGACACTGATCCAGATGACTCTAAGTCTTAATCTGGATACATATTGAAAGTGGGAGCAATTAGCTAGAGTAGCTCCGTGCAAAGCATTGTAGACATAGAATTCGCAAAATACTTACGGATCTGTATGTGACAGACCCGTTGACTAAAATTATCTCACAAGCAAAACATGATCACACCTTAGTACTCTTTGGGTGTTAATCACATAAATCATGTGAACTAGATTATTGTCTCTATTAAACCCTTTGGGTATAGGTCACATGACGATGTGAACTATGGGTGTTAATCACATGGTGATGTGAACTCTTAGTGTTAAATCACATGGCGATGTGAACTAGATTATTGACTCTAGTGCAAGTGGGAGACTGAAGGAAATATGCCCTAGAGGCAATAATAAAGTTATTATTTATTTCCTTATATCATGATAAATGTTTATTATTCATGCTAGAATTGTATTAATCGGAAACATAATACATGTGTGAATACATAGACAAACAGAGTGTCACTAGTATGCCTCTACTAGACTAGCTCGTTAATCAAAGATGGTTATGTTTCCTAACCATGAACAAAGAGTTGTTATTTGATTAACGGGATCACATCATTAGGTGAATGATCTGATTGACATGACCCATTCCATTAGCTTAGCACCCGATCGTTTAGTATGTTGCTATTGCTTTCTTCATGACTTATACATGTTCCTATGACTATGAGATTATGCAACTCCCATTTGCCGGAGGAACACTTTGTGTGCTACCAAACATCACAACGTAAATGGGTGATTATAAAGGTGCTCTACAGGTGTCTCCAAAGGTACATGTTGGGTTGGCATATTTCGAGATTAGGATTTGTCACTCCGATTGTCGGAGAGGTATCTCTGGGCCCTCTCGGTAATGCACATCACATAAGCATTGCAAGCATTGCAACCAATGAGTTAGTTGTGAGATGATGTATTACGGAACGAGTAAAGAGACTTGCCGGTAACGAGATTGAACTAGGTATTGAGATACCGACGATCGAATCTCGGGCAAGTAACATACCGATGACAAAGGGAACAACATATGTTGTTATGCGGTCTGACCGATAAAAGATCTTCGTAGAATATGTAGGAGCCAATATGAGCATCCAAGTTCCTCTATTGGTTATTGACCGGAGATGTGTCTCGGTCATGTCTACATTGTTCTCGAACCCGTAGGGTCCGCATGCTTAAGGTTTCGATGATAGTTATATTATGAGTTTATGCATTTTGATGTACTGAAGTTTGTTCGGAGTCCCGGATGTGATCACGGACATGACGAGGAGTCTCTAAATGGTCGAGACATAAAGATTGATATATTGGAAGCCTATATTTGGATATCAGAAGTGTTCCGGGTGAAATCGGGATTTTACCGGAGTACCGGGAGGTTACCGGAACCCCCCGGGGAGGTATATGGGCCTTAGTGGGCTTTAGTGGAAGAGAGGAGAGGTGGCCAGGGCTGGGCCGCGCGCCCCTCCCCCCTAGTCCGAATAGGACAAGGAGAGGGGGCCGGCGCCCCCCTTCCTTCTCTCTCTCCTCTTTCCCCCCTCCCGAATCCTATTCCAACTAGGAAAGGGGGGAATCCTACTCCCAGAGGGAGTAGGACTCCTCCTGGCGCATCCTCTCCTGGCCGGCCGCACCCCCCCCTTGAACCTTTATATACGGAGGCAGGGAGCACCCCTAGAGACACAAGTTGATCCACGTGATCATATTCTTAGCCGTGTGAGGTGCCCCCTTCCACCATAGTCCTCGATAATATTGTAGCGGTGCTTAGGCGAAGCCCTGCGACAGTAGTACATCAAGATCGTCACCACGCCGTCGTGCTGATGGAACTCTTCCCCGACACTTTGCTGGATCGGAGTCTGGGATCGTCATCGAGCTGAACGTGTGCTAGAACTCGGAGGTGTCGTAGTTTCGGTGCTTTATCGGTCGGGCCGTGAAGACATACGACTACATCAACCACGTTGTGCTAACGCTTCCGTTGTCGATCTACAAGGGTACGTAGATCACACTCTCCCCTGTCGTTGCTATGCATCACCATGATCTTGCGTGTCCGTAGGATTTTTTTTGAAATTACTACGTTCCCCAACAGGAATGTTGTGGCATGTGGCATCATGAGCTGTTCACCGTGCCTCCTGAGAACAATGCTTCATATTGTTTTGCATGTTGAGCTAATGCCTGCGATTTGCATGTTAAGAAGATCATCCTCTTCTATTTTTTCTGTGCTTAAGAAGTTCATTGTCTTATGTTTCATTCATAGCCTATACGACAACTCGGGTAGGTTAGCGGTGAAACCATATGATCTTCTGACCAACTCATCATCTTAGGTCGTGATTGGATCATCGTTTTCCAACCAAACCCGCTTGTAAATAAAAGGAGATGGTCTCGGGCGAAGCGCTTGGTTGGTTGATTTTGACTAGTAAAATATACACTGGTCTCTCAAATTACACGCGTAACACGCCGGTTTTCGTTACAGACCTCGGGCCCTCGGTTTCATTACGCCTGTATTTTACGCGTTGTTTCCAATGACGAGTAAATTACACTTGTATCTTAATACAGGTGTGAAATAAACCAGAGCTCCCAAGCGCGGCCTTACCGTTTCATGCCGTCTCAGTCTCTCGAAGGTGCTCATAGGTGTCCAATGATCCTGGCTTCTTGAATGAGCAGTGGGCGCTGTATCAGACCATCTGTAGGGCCCGCGAGGCCCTCTCTGTCGTCCTTCAAGTTGTTGCGCTCTCTGTGGCGCCGAGCATTGTCAACATGGTCAACGAACATGAGGATTCCGGAGATGACTTTATTTTGACTGGATGACAGTAGGGACCCACTAGGGCCATAGCCGTACGTACGCAAGTTCCTCCTTATTATATACAACTATAATTGTTTTTGCTTCCTCCTGGTTTCCTGACATCACAGCCCAACACTATCGTCAACCTATATAGTCAATAAACGAGAGAATTGCACAAGGAGCAGCCGATAATTGGGACCTAGCAGCTCGAGCAGTATTTGTTTTTTTAGGTATAAGCGGAGTTTTTCTTGAGCGACGTTTTTGTTGTTGTTTAGAGGAGCAGGGTATCAACTAGGCGGGCTGTGGCCCGTCTAGCCTAGGCTATTATTTTATGTCGACCAAATATCCAGCCAAGATATTACTTTTTCAAGGTGAAAATGGCTAGCCCAGCTATACTATTTTTGCGGAATACCCAACCTAGGTCAACTTGTTATTCTCCGCCCCACTGGGCTGTAAATCTTTCCTATTAGGCCTAACAAGAAAATGGGCTTTAAGAAATAATAAATGAGATGTAATTATAAAAACTAGGTTGTAAATATACAAAAACGCACCAAGCAGGTAATTAGTTTCAAAAATATTATTGTTTGAATTTGGAAATTTTCATTTCATTACTTATTGCGCGTGCAGTATTTTTTTAGATTTTTACCTAATACAAATTAATTTTGAAATTATATTTAATCTGACTCGAAATTTCAGGATAATTTTTTTGGATCACATCAAAATGTGGGATTTCTGGTTGAATTTTGTTTTGAGATGTTGGTTTAAATTATTAATCGTTGTCCTGGCTAGAAAATGGGCTATAATTTTAACAGACTATAAATGGGTTGTAGTAAATTCCATTAGAATTCAAAAATGGCTTGTACACTATTACAAATTGCAATTGGGCTATATGTTCTCTGCCACAGATGTGATGCTCACTTGTGGGCCTATTATTTTTTTGGGAATTATAGTCAGTGACGTGTACGGAAGGTTTGTGGGCCTACTAAGGCATACATAAGGCTTTGTACACTTATAGTCAAGACACGATTCTAGCAGCAGTGGCCGTTGGATGTCCATCCAACGGCTGTAGTGCTTCTTCAATCTCGGATATTCTTGCTTCAGCCACCCAAACCACCGCCGGTGTTACGTCTTGCTACCGCCTCCCGTGGTCGGCTGTGCTGCTGCGCAGGCTTCACCGGCCCACTCTAGTCCCAAACGCCGTCCAGGCCATTCCTCTACTCACCAACACCTCATGTTCTTCACCGGCGACGGCAGCCTCACACTGCAGCCAAACCAGTGAACCCTTGTACTCCCCTCCGCGTGGGCATCCACTATTGTGTCTTCGCCGGCCCCAAATCGTTCCCTTTGTTACTCGCCATTGTTCACTGTGTTTGTTCTCTCGGCGCGGTGTGGTAAACTTTATCAACAAATGACAGCCATCGGGGACAGAGATCCAGTGCCTTGCCCACAGCAAGGCACGACGTAACTGGTGGCCAGCCAGCCATTGGATCAGGGGGCGGCTCAGATGAGGCATGCACGTGGATTGGCTGACAGTAGGGACGCACATGGCCCATGGCCGCACGCAGCAAGTGCCTCTGTATTATGCGAAAACAAATAATTTCTCCCCCTGACATGTTTGACCCACCAGCTACGTCTTTGCACACAAGGAAGTGCTTCCTTTATTATGCGGAAATAAAAAGTTTCCTCTCCGTGACAGCTAGGGCCCACCAGCTTTATTATGATCCTTTTCGTGAAAATATAGATTGTACCAAAGATCCTAAATTGTTTTATTTTTATTCTAACTCGAAAAAGAAGAAATAAAAAAACAGAAAACATCTTCGCACGCAAGGAAGTGCCACCTTATTACGCGAAAAAATTGATTCCCCCTACTAGCTGGGACCCACCAGATTTGTAGGCTGACTGGTGGGCCTACTAAGTTAATGCATACGCAGGGCTTTTTCAGCTTAGTCAATAAATGATTCTAGCTACACTGACCGTTCGATGTTAATCCAACAGCCAAGCTGCATCTTCAACCTCTGGTCTTGTTGCTCCAGCCGCCCAAACCTGCGCCCGCCGTACTGCCTGCTCCAGCCTCCCGTGGCCGGATGTGCTGCCGCGCATGCCTCACCGCCCGACCATACTACTACTGGCCAGGCCTTCCCTCTACTCATCCACAACCCCTGTTATTCTCTGGAGATGGCATCCTCAAACCGCAGCCGAAGCAGTCAACCCTCGTACTCCCCTCCGGGTGGGCATCCACTGCTGCGTATTCCTCGGCTCCGGGTCGTTCCCTTCCTAGGTCGCGCCGTCGTCCACCACCTTGGTGCTCTCAGGCGGTACGGCGTCATCAACGCGGTCAACGAACAACATCCATCAGAAGAGGACTATAAGTGGAGAGGCTGACAGCTGGGTCCATGGCCGCACGCAAGGAAGTGCCTCCTTATTACGCGCAAAATAATGATTCCTCCACCTGACACCTCGGACCTACCGGAAGGGCCTCTGTATTTCGCGAAAAAAACATTTCCCCCCTGACATCTGGGACCCACCGGCTTTATCTTCGCACGGAAGGAACTGCCTTAACAGCTGGGACCCACCAGGTTGAGGCGAAGGTAGCGTTATCTGTCCGGCCGCGAACGTGTACGTACATAGCGGTCGATCTGTGTCTCTGCAGCTATGTACCATGGCCGAGTAAGGAGTGGCATGTGTTGAAGTCGAGGCGCCAATGTAGCATGTCACGCACTCCCGTTTATATCGTGTACACATACGTACGGTCATGTTGCAACATAGTAAATATGACTATGTACGTACATACGGACAGGGTCTCTAACATGTACATCGACTAATCCTGTTCATTGGAAGCCAATCGGCTGGATCGGAACAGAGAAACTACGTCGTGTTCATGGGGAGGCAACAGAATGCGTCGTGTTCATCGGGAGGCAACGAAATACGCCATGTTCATCGGGAGCCAACCGGCTTGGACGGAACAACCAATCGAAACGAGGCCTGGCATACCACAGAACGGAGGAAATGGCCTTGTGTTCGACCGATCATGGTCGAAACGGCATCCTGTTCATCAGGAGGGGTCTGGCATACCGCAAAACAGAGGAAACAGGCTTTTCTTGGACCTCCCACGGTCGAAACAGGGTCCTGTTGATCGGGAGGGGTGTGGCGTACCACAAAATGGAGGAAACGGACTTGTGTTGGAGCGCTACGGTCGAAACGGGGGTCCTATTCATTGGGAGGGGTGTGGCGTACCGCAAAACGGGACTCCATGAGATATTGTTCATCTCCACCGTCGACCTCCTCCAGCCTCCACGGGCTACTGTTCATCCACCATCGACTTCCTCCAGCCTCCACCCGCGACTGTTCATCCATGGGCTCCTGTTCATCCAGCCTCCACCGCTCCTCCACCGGCTACTGTTCAACCAGCCCTGTCCATGGTGTCCTGTTCAACCACCCCTCCACGGGCTATTGTTCATCCAGCCCTCCACCGGCTACTATTCAACCAGCCCTCCACGGGGTCGTCCTGTTCATCCAGCCCTCCAGTGGGTCCTGTTCATCCACCCCAAGCCGGCTCGATCGATCGGGGTCCTGTTCATCCAACCCCCCGCCACTAAGAACTATTCATCCACCCCCCCCCCCCGCCCCAACAACGCTCATTGTTCATCAAGGGAAGGAGGCAGCAGGTTCGATAGACTTCAGTTAGCAGCAGTAGCGAAGGAATTGCTCGATCGGGTTCAGTTAACAGCCAGATCGATCGATCACTCGGGTTCAATTACGCGTAGCCTGCAAAGCAATCGCTCGGGTTCCTTAGGCGAACGCATCGCTCGGGTTTAGTTAGAGCCCAATGCCTCGCACCCACGCGCGTACGTGTACGAGAGAAACGTGCATCGCGCATCGCTCGGCCCCCGACCACCCACCGTAACCGCGAACTCCCCGATATTTTCCTCGCCCTCGCTTCTACCACGGTTTTTTCGTCATGGACGGCCCAAAGAATGTCATGCAGCTACGTCTCTGGCCCGCCCAGGATGAAAAGCCCATTTTCTGTCATGATTTTTTATCATAGAAGTAGGAGCCCACCACATGTATGATGATACCGAGTTTTTTCACAATTATCGTCATAGAAGTGTCATAAGCATTTCAGAAAAAAAATTGTTCGACCCAAAATGTAATGGATGTATCTTTTTTTGTAGTGTGAAGTGGAGAATCATAATAACAAGAAAATAAAGTTTCTATGATCTGATCACAGAGGTGAATATTTGAGTTACAAGTTTGGCCTTCATTTAAAACAATGTGGAATAGTTTCACGACTCACGCCACCTGGAACACCACAGCGTGATGGTGTGTCTAAACGTCGTAACCATACTTTATTACATATGGTGCGATCTATGATGTCTCTTACCGATTAGCACTATAATTTTGGGGTTATGCATTAGAGACAATTGCATTCACTTTAAATAGGGCACCGTCTAAATCCTTTGAGACGACACCATATGAAATTTGGTTTGGCAAGAAACCTAAGCTGTCGTTTCTTAAAGTTTGGGGTTGCGATGCTTATGTGAAAAAGTTTCAGCCTGATAAGCTCGAACCCAAATCGGAGAAGTGTGTCTTCATAGGATACCCAAAAGAAACTATTGGATACACCTTATATCATAGATCCGAAGGCAAGATCTTTGTTGCTAAGAATGGATTCTTTCTAGAGAAGGAATTTCTCTCAAAAGAAGTGAGTGGGAGGAAAGTAGAACTTGATGAGGTAATTGTACCTTCTCTCGAATTGGAAAGTAGCTTTACCCAACGTATCTATAATTATGAAGTATGCATGCCATGTTTACAACAATTTTATATGGTTTTGGTACGATTTGCATGGAACTAACCCGGACTGACGCTGTTTTCCATAGAACTACTGTGGTGTTGTTTTTTATGCAGAAATGAAAGTTCTCAAGTGAGCTAAAACTTTTTGACGAATCTTTTTGGAACAAAAGAGACCCCCGAAGCTTCGTGGAAGGGCCAGAAGAGTCACAAGGAGGGCACAACCCACCAGGGCACGCATGGTAGGCCTGGCTTGCCCCGGTGGGTTGTGCTCACCTTGAGGCCCATCTTCGCTTGAAACCGATGCCAAAAAATCCTATAAATAGAGAAACCATCAGAAATAACCCTAGATCAAAAGTTCCGCCGCCACAAGGCTCTGTAGTCACTGAAAACCAATCTAGACCCTTTCAGGCACCCTGCCGGAGGGGGAAATCATCTCCGGTGCCCATCTTCATCATCCCGGCGGCCACCATGATGAGGAGCGAGTAGTCCACCCTCGGGGCTGAGGGTTTGTGCTAGTAGCTATCTGTTTAATCTCTCTCTCTCTCTCTCTCTCTCTCGTGTTCTTGAGATGTCATGATCTTGATGTATCGCGGGCTTTGTTAATATAGTCGAATCATATGGTGTTTTCCCTTCTCAATCTTGTGATGAATTGAGTTTTTCCCTTTGAGATTTCATTGTTGTCGGATTGAATACTTATATGGATTTGAGAATACTTGATATATATGTCTTGCAATTCAATACTCGTGGTGACAATGGGGTATCGTATTGACTCACTTGATATATGTTTTGGCACTCAACTTGCGGATTCCCGACGTGACATTGGGGTAATCTATGCATAGGGGTTGATGCACGTTCTTGTCTTTGTTTCCCCGGTAGAAATATTGGGGCACTCTTTGAAGTTCTTTGTGTTGGATTGATTATTATGAATATGAATTTTATTTGGTGTTATTTTAGTACAAACTCTAGGATAGATCGAACGGGAAGAATAGCTTTGTGTTATTTTAGTACGAACTCTTGAATAGATCAAACGGAAAGAATAGCATTGAGGTGGTTTCGTACCCTACAAACAATTTATTCTTATGTTCTCTGCTAGATAGGAACTTTGGAGTGATTCTTCATCGCACTTTGAGGGGTAGTTATATGATCCAATTATATTAGCATTGTTGAGAGAATGCACTAGCGAAAGTACGGACCCTAGGTCTCATTTTCAAGCATTGCAATACTGTTTTTGTGCCCGTTTACTATTTGCTACCTTGCTGTTTTGATTTATTCAGATCATAAAAATATATTTCTACCATCCATATTACACTTTTATCACCATCTCTTCACCGAAATAGTGCACCTATACAATTTTCCATTGTATTGGGTGTGTTGGGGGCACAAGAGATTTCTTGTATTTGGTTGCAGGGTCTTTTGAGAGAGACCATCTTCATCCTACACCTCTCACGGATTGATAAACCTTAGGTCATCCACTTGAGGGAAAATTGCTACTGTCCTACAAAACTCTACGCTTGGAGGCCCAACACGTGTCTGCAAGAATAAAGTTGCGTAGTACACACCAAAGCTCATCACATAAAACCGTTCCAGTGATGCCTACACCAACTAGAGAGGAAGCTAATGATAATGATCGTGAAACTTCAGATCAAGTTACTACCGAACCTCGTAGGTCAACCAGAGCACGTTCCGCGCCAGAGTGGTACGGTTATCCTATTCTGGAAGTCATGTTACTAGACCATGACGAACCTACGAATTATGAAGAAGCGATGATGAGCCCAGATTCTGATAAATGGCTTGAGGCCATGAAATCTGAGATAGGATCCATGTATGAGAACAAAGTGTGGACTTTGGTTAACTTGCCCGATGATCGGCGAGCCATAGAGAATAAATGGATCTTCAAGAAGACTGACGCTGACGCTGATGGTAATGTTACTGTCTACAAAGCTCGACTTTTTGCAAAAGGTTTTCGAAAAATTCAAGGAGTTGACTACGATGATACCTTCTCACCCGTAGTGATGCTTAAGTCTATCTGAATCATGTTAGCAATTGCCGCATTTTATGTTTATGAAATCTGGCAAATGAATGTCAAAACTGCATTCCTTAATGGATTTCTTAAAGAAGAGTTGTATATGATGGAACCAGAAGGTTTTGTCAATCCTAAAGGTGCTAACAAAGTGTGCAAGCTCCAGCGATCCATCTATGGACTGGTGCAAGCATCTTGGAGTTAGAATATACGCTTTGATGAGGTGATCAAAGCATATGGTTTTATACAAACTTTTGGGCAAGCCTATATTTAAAAGAAAGTGAGTGGGAGCTCTATAACATTTCTAATATTATATGTGGATGACATATTGTTGATTGGAAATGATATAGAATTTCTGGATAGCATAAAAGGATACCTGAATAAAAGTTTTTCAATGAAAGACCTCGGTGAAGTTGCTTAGATATTGGGCACCAAGATCTATAGAGATAAATCAAGACGCTTAATTGGACTTTCACAAAGCACATATCTTGATAAAGTTTTGAAGAAGTTCAAAATGGATCAGTCAAAGAAAGGGCTCTTGCATGTGTTACAAGGTGTGAAATTGAGTCAGACTCAATGCCCGACCACTGCAGAAGATAGAGAGAAAATGAAAGTCATTCCCTATGCTTCAGCCATAGGTTCTATCATGTATGCTATGCTGTGTACCAGACCTGATGTTTGTCTTGCTATAAGTTTAGCAGGGAGGTACCAAAGTAATCCAGGAGTGGATCACTTGACAGCGGTCAAGAACATTCTGAAGTACCTGAAAAGGACTAAGAACATTCTCAAGTACCTGAAAAGGACTAACCATTTACGACGAGCTCTTTGCCACCTCCATAAACAAGAAACATATCCTTAGTTCTTCTCTGGTACTTTAGAATGTTCTTAACCACTGTCAAGTGATCCACTCCTGGATTACTTTGGTACCTCCCTGCTAAACTTATAGCAAGGCACACATCAGGTCTAGTACACAGCATAGCATACATGATAGAACCTATGGCTTAAGCATAGGGAATGACTTTCATTTTCTCTCTTCTTCTGCAGTGGTCGGGTATTGAGTCTGACTCAACTTCACACCTTGCAACATAGGCAAGAACCCTTTCTTTGACTGGTCCATTTTGAACTTCTTCAAAACTTTATCAAGGTACGTGCTTTGTGAAAGTTCAATTAAGCGTCTTGATCTATCTCTATAGATCTTGATGCCCAATATATAAGCAGCTTCACCGAGGTCTTTCATTAAAAATTATTATTCAAGTATCCTGTTATGCTATCAAGAAATTTTGTATTATTTCCAACCAACAATATGTCATCCACATATAATATTAGAAATGCTACAAAGGGCCCACTCACTTTCCTGTAAATAGAAGCTTCTCCAAAAGTATGTATAAAACCATATGCTTTGATCACACTATCAAAGCGTATATTCCAACTCCGAGAGGCTTGCACCAGTCCATAAATGGATTGCTGGTGCTTGCACACTTTGTTAGCACCTTTAGGATCGACAAAACCTTCTGGTTGCATCATATACAACTCTTCTTTAAGATATTAAGGAATGCAGTTTTGACATTCATTTCCCAAATTTCATAATCATAAAATGCGGCAATTGCTAACATGATTCGGACAGACCTAAGCATCGCTACGGGTCAGAAGGACTCATCGTAGTCAAATCCTTGAACTTGTCGAAAACCTTTCGCAACAAGTCGAGCTTTGTAGACAATAAATTACCGACAGCGTCAGTCTTCTTCTTGAAGATCCATTTATTCTCTATTGCTTGTCGATCATCGAGAAAGTCAACCAAAGTCCACACTTTGTTCTCATACATGGATCCCATCTCAGATTTCATGGCCTCAAGCCATTTCACGGAAACTGGGCTCATCATCGCTTCCCCATACTGTCAATGGAAACGACACCTATGGGGTCACTGGGATCCCTTCCACGGTTGGCGGGCGAGGGGTTGTGCAAAGAGTGGGTCTGACAGGAAGCACATGGATCGTTTACCCAGGTTCGGGCCCCAAAGATGCGTAATAACCTAGTCCTGCTTTGGTGGATGTATTTGAGAGTGTTCTTGTGTTCTTGAGCTAGCTACGGGGTGCAACTTTGCCCAAAAGATCTGAATCCCTCTCCTGGTCGCCTCGGGCCTCCTTTTATAGGAAAAGGGGTTGCCACAATGGCACACAGGAGGTGGAAAGGTCTACAGTGGATGAGTCTATCCCCTGGGACCGTCGAACAAATACATTTAATGCACTGCCGACGTGCCCTCCTTGCTTTATCGGGGACGCCAGGGAAGCGTGTCCTAGCTGTCGTCGCCTCGCCTGGCCTTGACACGCGTCCGAGCTGATGAGGCATCATGGCGCCACGTTGGCTGGCTGCTGGGCTGGCGCGGTGGTGGAGCCTTAATGAAGGGTCGCATGCCACCACGCAGGTGCCTGCTGAGTCAGTGTAGAGGCCGCCCGTCGCCACGCAGGTGCTTTCCCAGCTGGTTGATCTAGCAGCTGCTTGGGGACGATGGTGGAGTCTTGGCTGGCGCAGGCCTGGCAGTGGCCCTGCTGATGCCCTCGGCAAGGGTCTTGCCGGGGGTCTTGTGGATTTCCTCGGCTAGGATCCAGCCGAGGGTCGCCATCTTCTGGTCCTCATTTGCTCTCACATGTTAATGATATTGACGAAGATTTGCATGCCACCACAGAGGCGCCTCCTGAGCCTTGGTTCCAATGTAGTTGGTTGGGTTGGAGCCTGCGGGCTCAAGGGTGGCTCACTCCGCTGGCATCGGGCAAGTTGCCCCGGCAAGGCTCTTATCGGGGCTGCGGAGGCTGCCTCGACAAGGATCTTGCTGAGGGAGTCCACCTCGCCCTCTTGGTCTCCTGTGTTTCTGGTCTTGGCGTTGCCTTGGTTGCCTCGTGTTTTGGCTTCTCTCCGGCTTCCCTCCTCTGCCCTACTAAGTGTGGCCGTGGCGCGCAGCTCTGACTGCCCGTGCACAAGTAAAGGGGTCAAAAGAAGAGCCCCTACTTTTGTACACCGACAGGAGCCCCCGGGCCTGGGCCACACATAAGCGCGCCGCGTTGTTGGGCTAGGCCCAGAATGGTGCGCGGGCAGGTGGGGCGAATTCTATCGCAGTAACTTCTCGTCTGCTGTGCTTCCCCACGACCAGCGTTGAACGCGCGACGTGGAGGCTCGTGCGTGACGTGGGGGTCATGCGTGGGGCGGTTCCCGCACACTTGTGTCACATCATGGTAAAGAGGCGGCCCGCGCCTTCCCCATAAAAAGGAACGACCGCGGGCGTGCTGCTCATTTACCCCCTGTGTCTTCTCCAATCTTAGAGTCGTCATTCCTTCCTTCTTCCTCCTCAAGCTCTTGCTCACCGCTGCTGCGTTTTTGCTGCCCTTTCCCTTCCACCTTTCGCAACCGCCATGGCACCCAAGACTAGCAAGGGCAAGGGAGCGGCCAAGAACGCCGGAGGGGCGGAGCCACCGGAGAATGAGTTGGCGGCGCGGCGGACGGAGCTCGCCTACTTTCCCTCGACGGTCAACGCGGCCCACCTCCGGAACAACTTCAGGCCGCTGTGGGGGGTCAAGACGGGGGGAGAAACGACGGGGCATCCTGCCACACGCGTCATCCCCGCCAACTGCGGCAAAGCCGCGCCGAATCGGTATCCGTTCTTCGTCGATTACTTCTCCTGCAGCCTCTGCCCCCCTTCTCCGATTTCTTCAATGACATCATGCATACCTTCGGCTTCCACCACTTGGATTTCACCCAAATTCCGTGGCGTGCAAGGCTCTTTTCGCCCATCTCTTGAGGGCTTCACCGAATTGCATCCCAACATGGCGCTCTTCCGCCACTACTTCTTCCCTCGGATCCAGCAGGGAGGCGCCATCTCAGGTTGTGTCGCCTGGATCCCGAGGTCCAAGGGGACATACCTGAAGGGCGCTTAGAAGTAGAGGTGGGAGGAGTGGCGGGGCCGGTGGTGCTGGATTGAAGAGGAGGATCCACAAGAATTCTGTCGGGTTCACCAGGCGCCGCCGGTTCGCGGAAACGACTGGAGCAGTGTCGATGCCGACGATGCGAAGATCACGGTCGCCACCGCCAGGATTCTTCACCTCGCCAAGGCCAGGCTCACCCTTGAGATGATCGGGATGGATTTCATCCACCGCCGAATCAATCCGCTGCATAACAAGGGGAGGCTGGCCTGGCTCTTCATGAACGCGGCGGACATCATGCGACTCCGCCCTGGCCTCGACCAAAAATTCACCATGTTGGCGCATGCGCACTTCTGCCAGCGACTCTTCCAGCTCGACGTGGACCGCGACGGCAAGGCCGAGAGGTCCGGCAAGGCCGCGAAGGCCGGAAAGGTCGCCAAGGGGCCCTTATTTGGGTTGCCGGTGGTGGTGGTCCCGCTGAGCAATAACTTGCGCCGAAGCAACATCATCGCCATGATGCCAGAGTTCAACGCGCATGGCCTCGTCCCAAATTGGGCCAAGCCGCCGGAGGATCAAGTGCAGGCATTTTTTGACACCCTGGAGGAGAAGTACATCCGTGACATGCCGGGGCTCGTCCAGGAGACCACCCAGGCAGAGCTGGACTACATCGCCGCCAGGGCGGCGAAGGCGGAGCTCGCCAAGGAGGCATGCGGTGTCTGCGGTGTGGAGGACAAAGCCGCAGCGGCCGCAGAGGAGAAGGAGCTCTCCCAGTGAGCGGAGTCCGCTGGGGAAGCCAGCAGTGCCGGCACCGGGGCGCCTCTTATTGGAGACGACGACGACGAGCCGTCAGAGGAGGAGGCTGAAGCTATCGAGCCCCCAACCACGGGGAAGGGGTGAGTCCTGTGGCGGGCCAGCTCCCACGAGCCAGTTCGGCTTGGCAGGGCCGCGCAACCCCGGCAAGCCCAGGAGATGTCCGCGCGCCAAACAAGGGCCGTGGCGGCGAAGAAATTGGTGAACGTCGCGCTAGCGAAGAAGAAAGCATCTGCCTCTTCTTCGTCCAAGCGTTCCCCAACTCCACCTGCTTCCCCTCCTCCTGTAGGTGACGCTACGAAGGTCTTCTTCGACCTCGGGTCTCTTAGCCCGAGGAGGAAGAGGAAGGCAGTGGAAGAAGAAATGGAGGATGAGTGTCGGTGTCAAAACCGGCGGATCTCGAGTAGGGGGTCCCGAACTGTATCTCTAAGGCGGATGGTAACAGGAGACAAGGGACACAATGTTTACCCAGGTTCGAGGCCTCTTGATGGAGGTAATACCCTATGTCCTGCTTGATTGTTCTTGATGATATGAGTATTACAAGAGTTGATCTACCACAAGATCGTAGAGGCTAAACCCTAGAAGCTAGCCTATGGTATGATTGCATGTTGTCCTACGGACTAAACCCTCCGGTTTATATAGACACCGGAGGGGGCTAGGGTTACACAGAGTCGGTTACAAGGGAGGAGATCTACATATCCGTATTGCCTAGCTTGCCTTTCATGCCAAGGAGAGTCCCATCCGGACACGGGACAAAGTATTCAATCTTGTATCTTCATAGTCCAACAGTCCGGCCAAAGGATATAGTCCGGCTGTCCGGAGACCCCCTAATCCAGGACTCCCTCAGTAGCCCCTGAACCAGGCTTCAATGACGATGAGTCCGGCGCGCAGTTTTGTCTTCGGCATTGCAAGGCGGGTTCCTCCTCCGAATACTCCATGGAAGATTTTGAACACAAGGATAGTGTTTGGCCCTGCAAAATAATTTCCACATACCACCGTAGAGAGAATAATATTTCCACAAATCTAATCTGCTGACGCGTTTTGATAGCATGACGTCACGTCATGGCCCGGTCATTATTCGAACCGTTTTTCTCAACCAACACTGCACATATCGCGAGGCGGTTTTCTTGACACGTCTTGTCGAAGCAGAGATCGTGTCCCCCTTATTACGGGATTCTCATCAATACGGACGTGGGTAACCCACTCATGCCCGTTGGTATGACTCCTCGATTTTAGGCGAGTCCAAAACGGCCGCGAGGAGGACGCTTGACATTCACCCTCTTTATAAAGAGGCCAAGACCTGTCCCTTTTTCCTCTCGCGCTCAATCGAATCCTTCCCCCACCTCGAGTTCCAACACCCCAGGCTCAGGTCAGGCGCTTTGGACCTTCAACCATGTCTGTATCCAACCTCCAAGGTCGGTGGATGCCTTCCTCTGTCACAGAGGAGGACATCAAGAAGCTGAGAGAGGCCAGATATCTGACCGCCGAAATTTCACACAGGCCGCCCGCCCGAGGGCAGGTAATCCCCACTCCCGAACCTAGCAAGAGTGTTGTGTTTGTCTCTCACTTCCTTCGAGGATTATACCTCGCTCTGGATCCCTTTGTTAGGGGAGTCATGTTCTACTATGGGCTGGATTTCCATGATCTGGCCCCGGATTCCCTCCTTCACATCTCGTCGTTCATCGTCGTATGTGAGGCCTTCCTCCGCATTACCCCTCACTTCGGCCTGTGGCTCAAGACCTTCAATGTGAAGCCAAAGATGATCGAGGGGCGGCACGTAGAGTGCGGAGGTGCCGTAATAAGCAAAAGCGCTGATGCTCCATGGCCATAGGGTTCCTTGGTGTCCAGTTTGTGGCAGCGGGAGTGGTTTTATATCACAGCTCCCCGAAGTGCCAAGTGGGCAGCCGTCCCTGCCTTTCGCTCGGCCCCCCACCACAACTGACGTCATGGATCAGCGAGGGGCTAAACTGGGGTCCAGTAAAGGATGTGCCGATATTGCAGAGTCGCATCCGAGATCTCATTGAGAGAGACGTCAACCTGGTCACGGTGATGCAGGTCATGCTAGTTCGCCAGGTCCCGCCTTGCAAATGTAGACCTCTCCGTTTGTGGGAGTTCAACCCGGAGGGACCGTGAATCATTCAGCACTTCCTCGGCATGACGCTCGAGGATATGTACAAGTTGTTCTTCGGATCACAAATAAAGTGTCCGGACACCACCGAGGATGCGGGTCTGAGCTGTAATCGCCCGGATACCCAAGTAAGTAATCCCATGGCCGAACACACTGTTTCTCTTATTTATCATAACATCATTCTGAAAAGTCGCTCTTTGACCAGGACTGGATAACAAAGGCGAAGATGATCAGGTGTCCGGCCCCCCTTCCCGAGGGCTTGGTCAATCCAGTACTAGACAGAATGCTGGAGCCGGCGCCTTATCAGGTGCCCTCGAAGGAAGATAAAGGGGGGAATAAAGAGGCCGAAAGCGAGCCTCACTCACTACTCGTCCCAACCGGGGGAATGAGTGCCTCCGCGAAGGAGGATAACCAGGGAGAAGAATCTGACATTCCCTCTCCCCGAGGAAGGAAGAGGACCACCTCTGAAGATCCGAAACAGAGGTTTCCAAACGAGGGAAGAAATCTTCGCCAGAGGGTCCTGCCCCGGGGGTACCCTTGCCGCACAGTGTCCGCAAGGGAATCAGCCCTCTACCGAGTTGTAAGTAATTGAAAAGTACTTAGTAGTGAAAATATCCTACCTTACTTCTGAAGACAATAACCGAAGCTTATATCTTGTAGTTCGGATCGAAGCCCTTCTCGACAGAGTTCGTCTTCGGGGGATCTTCTTTCGGAGATGATGGAGAGAAAAACACCTCCCCCTGCCACCCCGCCTCATGAGGCGGGCGACCCTGAAGTGTCGTCGCGAGGGTTTCTCCTGATCCGCCAAGGCCAGGGGGTAATCCCTTGGCCACCCGGAGTCCTCAGTATTCGGCTCCTAAAGAGAGCAACAGAAAGAGTCCGGAACCATACAGTGTGCGATCGGACACACTGAAGGATATTCTGGAGCAAGCGGCCATCTCAGAAGCGCATCGTACGCTAATGAGTATGGTAGTTGAAAGGATTTCATCCGCTGAAAGCGGATTGCATGAAGCCTTTATGAGTCTGCTGAAAGGCTTTGAGGTACGTGAAATAGTGTATGTTTTTTACGGTACCGCACACGTTAGGTGTGCCCTATGCAGATAGTAGCCCCTGACACTCTGATTGTCGTCGAAAATGGCAGCGAATAGAGGATCATAGTCCCAGGTAATAACCAGACCACCTTTATGTGTAGGTGGTTGAAGCTCTGGTGGCTAGCCGGACTGATGGGTTTGCCGAACTAAAGCGGCAACTTGATGCGGCAGATGCCGACATTGTGCTTGTCAACAAGCGGCTTGACGGGGCACAGGGTAAGTGATTTCTCCGGTGATCAGTGCATAGTAAGAGGAGCATGATGCCAGCATCTTTAATATGTTGTGACTGCGGATGGAGCTGCCACCGTGGAGACCCTTCGGGCGGAACTTGCCCGAGCCAAGGAGCAAGCCAGAAATAGTGATGCGGCCGCTCTAAAGGCGGTCGAAGAACTGACGGCCGAACAGGCCGCACATTGCCAGAGCAAGGAAAGAATGGCCAAGATGGTCGTTGAGTTGAAAGATGCCACCGACCGTTACCAGCTTCTTGAAGAAGAAAACCGTGCGAAGGCGACGGACTTGGAGAAGGCCATGGTGGCATCCAAGGAAGCCCGTTCCAAAATACGAGCGGCGAAGGAGGAGCTGCATCAAGCTGGAAATATCGCACCTGGGAAGCCCTTTTTGTTGTGGACTAAGTTCGGAGATCCGAAGTATGCACCTCTTGATCAACTACGGAGTTCTGCGGGCGCCTACATGGATTTGGCGGCAAGTGTTGCTGATGCGGTCGAGTACTTCAAGGATCAAAAAGATCGCGAAGTGGAAAAGTTGTTCTGGTCACAGTTCCATGCTCCAGTGCGTCTGCTGCTGTTGAATGAGCAAATGGCCGAGTGGGCTAAGCTCCATAGGTTGTCCAGACTTGCCATGAGGTCTGTTGTGGATCATCTATGGCCAGGAGGGCCAAGGCCAAATAGTTACTTTAGTTTAGTGCAACAATTCCTTGGTGCTGTGCCGCACATCAATGCTATGAAGAGGTCGGCGTGCATAGAGGGTGCGCGAATGGCCTTTGCCCGTGTCAAGACATACTGGGCGGAGATGGAGGCCACCACTGTTGCAACACAGGGTTCGGCCGTGGGCCGAGTGGCTGCCGAGCACTACTTTGAAGAAGTTCTTGAAGGCGCTTGTTCCATAGAGGCTCAATGCACGAAGAATATTATGTTCTAGTGACATGTACTCCCATTGTAAAAACAATGTTTTATTGAGCTATCAAGGCTATATTTATACTTTTGCCCGAAAGTATTATGATGCCTCCTGTGCGGCCGTTTATGTATATATGTATATAATGCGGGGGTGTTCGCAAAAAACGCGTATTCACACTTGATCCAACGTCTTGGTCCATTAAGGAGGTGGTAGTGCAGTGAACGAGGCAATCAGACTATATAGCTTTAACACTTTCACTTAGCCATAGGAGTTTGACGGTGGGGCTACTATATAGCCCCTGGTACTTCTGCGCTCGTCCGAATACGGGGCACGTACGTACATGACCGGGAAACGGCCCTTCGTTAATGCGGAGGAATCCCGAAGATTCTGTTGAGTCATCGAGTGGCTGACCAGTCTCGCGCTTTATCATGACAGTCAGTTTTCGGCTTTCTCTACTGAGGTGCTCATCCGGATGAACCAGGGCACAATCGCAGTAGTTCTCCCAGTGCTACCTTAGCCGATATAGCGGAATGTAAGGTACCAAAACGTGGGAGCCGGGCAAAACCAACATTTGACCAAAGACATGATTCGGAGCTGATGCATATAAGCCCAAACTCGCGACACCGAACACTCCCTAAGGTATTCGGTCTTTATAACATATGCCGGGCTGAACGAGGCCCTTAATAATAAACCCCGGATGTCCAGGTACGTGCAATCTCCTGACGTGGCCACATGCCAATACGTTGGCATCCTTCTCGGTTGTGTTGAGTATCCGGAGGATGTGAACAACAAGAGACAGTAAAAAAGGTTTACTCAGGGTCTTAATCTAAAAAGAAACCTTTGAGCGGGTCCCTGCTGCACGTCTACGCCTGTGTCTCTGTTGTGCCGTGTCGTGGACGGGTGTAGCACGATTGTCATCTGTAAAGGAGAAGAACTTAGGTGAAATTTGTCGTGCCAGAAAATTGGTTATTATCAATAAACCATTAAAATTCAAGATAAGTCAAGTTGAGCCGAACTAGCCCTGATTACACGCGGGAAGCCCCTGGTACCATCTAGGAGGGTTTGATCATCAAACCAATCTCATGTGTATGTAGTGGTGCACCGGACTCGTCTAACTGTGTCTGTGGTCTTGACGACCTGTCATTTTTTCTGGTTGGTGATGTCGTCTAGTGCTCGGCGGCTAAAGCCGCAGCACATTCTTCCGCACGTAGAGCACACTCAGTATTTCCGCTAACTGTGATGGTGCCACGTGGACTAGGCATCTTAAGCTTGAGAGAAGCGTAATGCGGGATTGCGTTAAAACGAGCGAAAGCCGCTCTTCCGAGTAGTGCCTGATAGCCACTTCGGAATGGAGCGATGTAGAAAGTTAACCTTTCACTTTGGAAGTTGTCAGAAGAACCGAATACAACCTCTAGTAATAGAGAGCCCGTGCAGCGGGCCTCTAGGCCTGGTATTACTCCCTTGAAGGTAGTAGTACGGTGGCTTATTTTTTTCAGGTCTATCCCCATTTTACGGACTGTGTCCTGATATATCAGATTTAGACCACTGCCTCCGTCCATGAGGACTCGTGTGAGATGGTATCCGTTTATTATTGGGTCTAACACCAAGGCAGCCAATCCTTCGTGTCGGATGCTTGTCGCGTGATCCCCGTGATCAAAAGTGATCGGGCAGGCCAACCAGGGATTGAACCTAGGGGTTACGGGCTCTGTGGAGCGTGTCTCTCGGTGCATGTTTGCTTCTCCTCTTCGTCACATGGATCATGTCGACTGTTTTAACCTCTGGTGGGAATTTTTTCTGTCCTCCAGTGCTTTGCTGGTGAGGCTCGTCCTCGTCTTCGCTTGGTGTCTCCCCCCCCCTTGTGTTCGGCGTTTAGCTTACCTGCCTGCTTGAAGACCCAGCATTCTCTGTGGGTGTGATTTACAGGTTTATCGGGGCTGCCATGAATCTGACATAGTTTGTAAAGAATCTTGTTTAGGCCAGACGGTCCGTCTCTGCTGCCTTTGAAAGGCTTTTTCTGCTGACCTGGTCGAGAGCCCCTGAATCCGGCGTTTACCACCGTATTATCTAGGCTATCTTCTTTATTTCGACGCTTGCTTTTATTGCATCATGGTTTTCCATTGCCATCCCTGACTTCGGATGTGCTTGGGTCGCTGGTGCTACTGCGGGCTAACCAGCTGTCTTCATCCACGCAGAAGCGGGTCATGAGACTTGTTAGAGCTGCCATTGTTCTCGGTTTTTCTTGGCCGAGGTGTCTGGTGAGCCATTCGTCTCGGACGCTGTGTTTGAAAGCTGCTAAGGCTTTAGCATCTGGACAGTCGACGATTTGGTTCTTCTTGGTGAGAAACCTGTTCTAAAGCTTTCGGGCGGACTCTCCGGACTGTTGAATTATATGACTTAAATCGTCTGCATCCGTAGGTCGGACGTAGGTCCCTTGAAAATTAGCCCGAAAAGCGTCCTCGAGCTCCTCCCAACTTCCAATTGAGTTTTCGGGGAGGCTTTTCAGCCAGTGCCGAGCTGATCCTTTGAGCTTGAGGGGCAAGTATTTAATGGCATGGAGATTGTCTCTGCGAGCCATGTGGATATGGAGGATAAAGTCCTCAATCCAGACCCCAGGGTCTGTGGTCCCGTCGTACGCCTCTATGTTCACTGGTTTGAATCCTTCTGGGAATTCGTGGTCCAGCACCTCATCGGTGAAACATAGGGGGTGTGCGGCACCCCTGTACTTGGATGTACCATGGCGTTCGGACGGTTGTGGTATTTGGTTTTGATTTTGTGCCGAAGCACGCTTCCTAGATCCATAGATGGATCTGGTCATACCGGATTTTTGGCGCAAGTCCTCACGTACATCGTGTGTTGACTTATGTGCGTATTTGTTATCCGCTCTATCGCGGTGACAAGGTGGTCGATCCGGCCGGTTGGCCATTTCATTTTTTGGCTGTGTGGGCTCTAAGGCCTCATCGTCGAATTCAGGTAACAGCTTGCGCTTTGGATAGCTCTTTGTGTGGTAACTTCCACCATACTTTGCTTCGTTGTCGAGCACTTTGTTCCACCTGCTGTTGAGTGTATTTTGTGCAGCCTTAAGCCTTTGCATCTGCTTCTTCAGACTCCTCGATGTGGCAATAAGCCTTCTACGGAGGTTCTCTTGCCCCAAGTGCGTTTCTGGGATGATGTGTGCATCTTCGTCCGGATTGTTTTCCTCCCCAGAGGGGGTTTGATGAGGTTTATACTCAGCGTCGCCGTGTACGGACGTTGGATCCGTACTATGTTCACCAGTTGCGGCTTCATCATGCTCTGCCGCCGGGGCAATGTGGTTGTCGTCTCCTCTGGACTCGACTGGAGTGTTATTTTCTCTTGCGATGTTATCACTGTTTTTGCTATGGCGGGACTTAGAGCGGCGCCGCTGACGTTGGCTCTTGGGTTGCTTCTTGGAGGGGCCATCCTCCGCTGTCTCTTCGCCATTGACTTCTCTGGAAGTATCCACCATGTGAATGTCATGTGATGAAGTGGTTGTCTGGCGCCCTGTGGGCGCTGGTTCCTGTTCGTCTCCTGCATCTTCGTCCATGTCATCGATGTCTTCGGAGTCGAAGTTGAGCATGTCGGTTAAGTCGTCGACAGTGGCTACTAAGTGGGTGGTGGGCGGGAAGCGAATTTCTTTGCCGTCCATATCCCATTCTAGCCGGACATAGTTCGGCCAAGGTTCTCCTGACAAGGAGAGAGACTAATGAATTTAGCACATCGCCGAAAGGCGAGTGCTGAAAGATATCAGTGTAGGTGAACTCCATGATCGGCGCCCAGCCGGATTCGATGGGCACGGATGCAGGCGGCTCAGAGTCCGTGGCCGGAGACGAATCCAGTGATTTGGTGACACGGCCCTCGTAAGGGGTGAAGTCAGTATCCGGCTCCATCGCCACTGAGAGTGCGGCCTCCATGGCGGGGTCTATCCCTCAGTCCTTGGATGGCGCAATTTGCTCCGGATTGAAGGTCGGAGTAGTTGCAGATGCGATCTCCCGAACACTGTCAGACGGCGGAGTTACGTCGTGCTCGTCGTGACTGTGCGGCGCACCTAACACGGGCTCAAATCCGTCGAAGATCAAGTCTCCGCGGATGTCGGCAGTGTAGTTTAAGTTTCCGAATCTGACCTGATGGCTAGGGGCGTAGCTCTCGATCTGCTCCAGATGGCCAAGCGAATTGGCCCGCAGTGCGAAGCCGCCGAATACAAAGATCTGTCCGGGGAGGAAAACCTCACCCTGGACCGCATCATTACCGATGATCGAAGGAGCCATCAAGCCTTATGGTGACGACACAGTGGAACTCTCAATGAAAGAACCAATGTCGGTGTCAAAACCAGCGGATCTCGGGTAGGGGGTGCTGAACTGTGCGTCTAAGGCGGATGGTAACAGGTGACAAGGGACACGATGTTTACCCAGCTTCGGGCCCTCTTGATGGAGGTAATACCCTACATCCTGCTTGATTGTTCTTGATGATATGAGTATTACGAGAGTTGATCTACCATGATACCATAGAGGCTAAACCCTAGAAGCCAGCCTATGGTATGATTGTATGTTGTCCTACGGACTAAACCCTCCGGTTTATATAGACACCAGAGTGGCTAGGGTTACACAAAGTCGGTTACAAGGGAGGAGATCTAAATATCCGCATTCCCTAGATTGCCTTTCATGCCAAGGAGAGTCCCATCCGGACACGGGACGAAGTCTTCAATCTTGTATCTTCATAGTCGAACAGTCCGGCCAAAGGATATAGTCCGGCTGTCTGGAGACCCCCTAATCCAGGACTCCCTCAATGAGTAAGTGCCTTGACTTTTGTCATCTCTGTCCCTCTGGACCGTGCTTCTTTTCTTGACTTGTCTTCATCTTGGCGGGGATACGGAGACACTGGCCCAGAGGGTGAAGAGGGCCAGGTCTTTGATGGGCGGCCAACCCCCGGCAGGCACTTCCGGTACACCGTTGGTGGTGGTGAGTAGCCCGGAAAGCAGCCCCCGGAGCAGCCCCCAGCGTAAGCTCATCACCCGCCCCTAGTCAATGTGTGTTGGGGGTACGATTCTTGGTACTGACCTTGACATGATCTTAGGAGGAGCCACTAAGGGCTACCCCCAACACGTCGCCTCCATCAACCACGCCGCCCTGAGGGGCGTCCCCGGCAAGGGCGCCAAGCACCGAGCCCATGCACACGAAGGAGGAGGAGAACTTGGGCACCGGTGACTCCACCTTGGCGCCAAATGTTGGCCACGAAGGAGCTACTTCTTCCCAGCCCGGCACGGGTAAGCCACTCGCCTTCCGTCCCTTTTCTTTTCTCTTCTTTCTGAATCTTGGTCTTGGCTTCGCTTCATCCCCTTCTTGATATCCAGATCCTCCGTCGGGGGGCTAGGAGGACATAGACACCGTCATCAAGGATGTCGCCAAGGCCGCCGAGGCGGAGGCCGAGAAGATCGCCGCCGAGGAGGTCGCTAGAGGCGCTGCTGAGGACGCCGCCAAGGGGCCTTCCAGGGAGCCTGCCAAGGCTACTACCGAGGAGGCCGGCAAGGGACCTGCCGGGGAGGCCGGCAAGTCCGCCGCCGAGGAGGAGGTGAATGATGACCAGCCTTCCTCCTCCACTGCCTCTGGCTCCGGCAGGTACCTGAGGGTGAGCGATGACCTTTTCGTCCACCTCCCAGCTGCGTCGAGCTCCAGGGTGCCCATCGAGGGAGAGGTGTTCGACGAGGAGGTGCTTGCCACCGGCGGGCCCGAGGTCGTCGACGAGACAAGCACCGGTGGTGATGGTTCTGAGGAGGAGCGGCTTCTCCAGGCCATGGGTGCCAGCTTTCGGAAGCTCCAGGTGCTCCATCGTGCCCGCGTGGACAAGGCCAAGTCTAGGATGGCAACGGTGGACAAGGCAGAGGCGGACCTCAAGGGACGCGTTGCTGAGGCGCAAACTTGGTTCCGCCAAGCTTGCGAGGAGCTGAAGACCGCCCAGAGCGAGCTAGCCAAGCGCGAGGAGGAGCTCACCATGGAGCGGGCCGACATCGAGAAGGCCTAGGAGACGGCGAAGAACCTGGCTGCCGCAGCCGAGGCCGCTCGAGCCCAGCATCAGGCTGCGCTGAACTCCCAGGGGGATGACCTTGCCGTGCGCGAGGAAAAGCTTGCCGCAACGCTCCGCGACAAGGACGAGGAGGTGGAGAAGCTTGTCGTGCAGCAGACCCAGGAGCTAGAGCAGAGGCACAAGGAGGCACTCGATGCGCAGGCTCTGGTTCATGCCGACAAGGTGAAGGAGCTGGAGGTGGAGCGGGACGGGCTGAAGGATCAGGTCCTGAAGCTGTCCAAGGAGAAGGACACACTCAATGGTGCCCTAGTTGAGCGCAGGGCGCAGTCCTCGACAAGGCTGGGTGATGACCCACAAGTATAGGGGATCTATCATGGTCCTTTTGATAAGTAAGAGTGTCGAACCCAACAAGGAGCAGAAGGAAATGATAAGCGGTTTCTAGCAAGGTATTCTCGGCAAGTACCGAAATAAGTGGTAACAGATAGTTTTGTGATAGGATAATTTGTAACGGGCAACAAGTAACAAAAGTAAATAACGTGCAGCAAGGTGGCCCAATCCTTTTTGTAGCAAAGGACAAGCCTGGACAAACTCTTATATAGAGAAAAGCTCTCCCGAGGACACATGGGAATATCGTCAAGCTAGTTTTCATCACGCTCATATGATTCGCGTTCGGTACTTTGATAATTTGGTATGTGGGTGGACCGGTGCTTGGGTACTGTCCTTACTTGGACAAGAATCCAACTTATGATTAACCTCTATTGCAAGCATCTGCAACTGCAACAAAAGTATTAAGGTAAACCTAACCATAGCATGAAACATATGGATCCAAATCAGCCCCTTACGAAGTAACGCATAAACTAGGGTTTAAGCTTATGTCACTCTATCAACCCATCATCTACTTATTACTTCCCAATGCCTTCCTCTAGGCCCAAATAATGGTGAAGTGTCATGTAGTCGACGTTCACATAACACCACTAGAGGAGAGACAACATACATCTCATCAAAATATCGAACGAATACCAAATTCACATGACTACTAATAGCAAGACTTCTCCCATGTCCTCAGGAACAAACGTAACTACTCACAAAGCATAAACATGTTCCTAATCAAAGGGGTATTAATATGCATATAGGATCTGAACATATGATCTTCCACCAATTAAACCAACTAGCATCAACTACAAGGAGTAATTAACACTACTAGCAACCTACTAGCACCAATCCCATACTTGGAGACAAGAATTGGATACAAGAGATGAACTAGGGTTTTGAGAGGAGATGGTGCTGATGAAGATGTTGATGGAGATTGCCCTCTCCCGATGAGAGGAGCGTTGGTGATGACGATGGCGATGATTTCCCCCTCCAGAACAGCTCCGCCAGAGCCCTAGATTGGTTCCACCTCGTGGCGGCGGAGTTTCGTCCGAGAAGATGGCTTATGATTTTTTTCCCATCGAAAGACTTCATATAGCAGAAGATGGCCATCGGAGGGCAACCAGGGGGCCCACGAGGTAGGGGGCGCCAGGGGTAGGGCGCCCCCACCCTCGTGGGCAGGGTGTGGCCCCCTGGTGAACTCTTCCGCTGAGTATTTTTTATATATTCTGAAAACGTCTTCCGTGAAGTTTCAGGACTTTTGGAGCTGTGCAGAATAGGTCTCTAATATTTGCTCCTTTTCCAGCCCAGAATCCCAGCTGCCGGCATTCTCCCTCTTTATGTAAACCTTGTAAAATAAGAGAGAATAGGCATATGTATTGTGACATAATGTGTAATAACAGCCCATAATGCAATAAATATCGATATAAAAGCATGATGCAAAATGGACGTATCAACTCCCCCAAGCTTAGACCTCGCTTGTCCTCAAGCGAAAGCCGAAATCAAAAAATATGTCTACATATTTAGAGATAGAGGTGTCGATAAAAATAAAATATGGACATGAGGGCATCATGATCATTCTTAGAACAGCAACTTATATAATTCTTGTCATATGATTTCTTATGCTAGAGTAATAATTCAATCACAATTTCAAGTATGAATCGTAAACTTCATTGAAAACTAACAAACTATAATCTCAGTCATTGGAGCAATTGCAATTTATCATAACATAGGAAAGAGTCAATGTATAAGAGCTTTTCAGCAAGTCCACATACTCAACTATCATATAGTCTTTCATAATTGCTGACACTCATGCAATACTTATGGGTATGGTGTTTTAATCAGGCACAGAGAAAGATAGGGGCTTATAGTTTTGCCTCCCAACGTTTTACCTCAAGGGTAATGTCAACAATAATAGTTCATGAAAACTCACATCCAATTAGCCATATATACCAGGATCTTTCCAACATATTGTGCTCGCCAAAGGATAAAATGTAAAAAGGAATGGTGAAGATCACCATGACTCTTATGCAAGGTAGGAGATAAAAGTAAAAGATATGCCCTTCGCAGAGGGAAGCAGAGGTTGTCATGCACTTTTATGGTTGGATAAACAAAATCTTAATGCGAAAGAACGTCACTTTATATTGCCACTTGTGATATGGACCTTTATTATGTAGTCTGTCGCTTTTATTTCTTCCATATCACACGATCGTATAAAGCTTATTTTCTCCCACACTAATAAGTCATACATATTTAGAGAGCAATTTTTTATTGCTTGCACCGATGACAACTTACTTGGAGGATCTTACTTAATCCATAGGTAGGTATAGTGGACTCTCATGATAAAACTGGTTTAAGGGTAGTTGGAAGCACAAGTAGTGTCTCTACTTGGTGCAATGAATTTGGCTAGCATGAGAGGGAAAGGCAAGCTCAACCATGTTGGATGATCCATGACAATATAATTTATCTCAAATGTAAGAAAACATAACCCATTAAGTTGTCTTCCTTGTCCAACGTCAACTCTTTAGCATGTCATATTTTAATGAGTGCTCACAATCATAAAAGATGTCCAAGATAGTATATTTATATGTGAAGACCTCTCTTTCTTTATTACTTCCTGTTAATTGCAACGATGACCAAAACTAGGCTTGTCACCTCTCAACAACTTTTATTCATCATACTTTTTCTATGTGAGCTCATTACTCTCCATAAGACTCACATGATCTCTTTGTTTCTTTTTATTTCTTTCTCTTTTCTTTTATTCCCTTAGGATCATGGCAAAATAATCAGGCCCTTGACTCAACACTAATCTTTATTATATAGCTCACAAACTCGATTACATAGAGGAATTATAAAGCAAAACTCACTACTAGATCATACTAAGAACTTTTATTCTAATAGATCAAGATATTACCAAAAGGATCAAACTAAGGAAAACAGTAAAGATAAAAGTGATGGTGATACGATACCGGGGCACTCCCCCAAGGTTGGCAGTTGCCAAGGGGAATGCCCATACCAGGTACTCAATTCTTGTTTGTTGGTGGAGAAGGTGATGGTTTTGTTGATGGCGTAGGCTTCTTCCTTAATTTACGCTTGAGGACAGAATTTTGGTCCCTTAGGTCCTCGATCTCCTGTTCCAGGCTCAGTATCTTTTTGCATAGTTCCTGCTTGTATTCCTGCAAGAGGCGAAAATGGATAAACTCGATCTTAGGTTTCTTTACTCTATCTGGGAGGCTTGACTTTTTGAACTCCACATGCATGTCCCCAGGTTGAGGTAGCGGGACTTCATCTTCATCTGAGCTCGTCTCCTCCTTTCCCTTAGGTTCATAGTCCTCTTCTTCTTCCGTAGTCCAACCACAATGCTCCACATCCCCATAGACCTTAGGATCTGCAAGGTAATCATCCACATAGCTTTCTCCTTCCGAATCCTGGGACGACGTGTTGCTCTGTCTGCAGCAGGACAACTCAAAACAAAGACAAGAGATATTTGCATGATACGGGAGTCAAAACCTCCAGGAGATTATATAATGAATTTTTACCGACCAAAATACGTGTCGTGTACGGAAACTGAGTCCGGAGAGCGCACGAGGTGCCCACGAGGTAGTGGGGCGCGCCCTCCACCCTCGTGGAGGCCTCGTGTCCTTCCCGGACTATTTCTTATTTTTCTATTTTTCTAAATATTCCAAAACGGAGAAATATTGCCTTAAAACTGTTTTGCAGTCGGTTTACTTACCGTACCACATACCTATTCCTTTTCGGAGTCTGAAACATTCCGGAAAGTGTCCCTTATGTATTCCTCCGGGGTTACGGTTTCAATAACATTGGTTTCAACATTTATGGGATTACCTGAGATATAATGTTTGATTCTTTGACCGTTCACCACCTTCGGATTTGTGCCTTCGAAGTTGTTGATTTTTATGGCACCGGAACGATAGACCTCCTCGATAACGTAAGGACCTTCCCATTTAGAGAGAAGTTTTCCTACAAAAAATCTTAAACGAGAGTTGTATAGCAATACATAATCACCTACATTAAACTCACGCTTTTGTATCCTTTTATCATGCCATCTTTTAACTTTTTCTTTAAACAACTTGGCATTTTCGTAAGCTTGGGTTCTCCATTCATCTAGTGAGCTAATATCAAGTAACCTCTTCTCACCGGCAAGTTTAAAATCATAATTGAGCTCTTTAATAGCCCAATATGCCTTGTGTTCTAGTTTGAGAGGTAAGTGACATGCTTTTCCATAAACCATTTTATACGGAGACATACGCAAGGATTTTTTATATGCAGTTCTATAGGCCCATAATGCATCATCAAGTTTCTTGGACCAATCCTTTCTAGATCTATTAACAGTCTTTTGCAAAATTAGTTTGAGCTCTCTATTACTCAATTCTACTTGACCACTAGACTGAGGATGATAAGGAGATGCAATTCTATGATTAACATCATATTTAGCAAGCATTTTACAGAAAGCACCATGAATAAAATGTGAACCACCATCAGTCATTAAATATCTAGGGACTCCAAATCTTGGAAAAATAACTTCTTTAAGCATTTTAATAGAAGTTTTATGATCAGCACTGCTAGTTGGAATAGCTTCTACCCACTTAGTAACGTAATCAACAACAACTAAAATATGTGTATATCCATTAGAGGAAGGAAAGGTCCCATATAGTCAAAGCCCCAAACATCAAATGGTTCAATAACGAGTGAATAGTTCATAGGCATTTCTTGACGTCTACTAATATTACCAATTCTTTGACATTCATCACAAGATAAGACAAACTTACGGGCATCCTTGAAGAGAGTAGGCCAATAAAAACTAGATTGCAATACCTTATGTGCAGTTCTATCTCCAGCATGGTGTCCTCCATAAGCTTCGGAATGACACTTGCGTAGGATCTGTTCCTGTTCATGCTCAGGTACACAACGTCTAATAACACCATCTACTCCTTCTTTATAAAGATGTGGGTCATCCCAAAAGTAATGCCTCAAATCATAGAAGAACTTTTTCTTTTGCTGGTATGTGAAACTAGGTGGTATAAACTTAGCAACAATGTAATTAGCATAATCAGCATACCATGGAGCAGTATGAGAAGCATTTATGACATTTAATTGCTCATCAGGAAAGCTATCATCAATAGGAAGTGGGTCATCAAGCACATTTTCTAACCTAGACAAGTTGTCTGCAACGGGGTTCTCAGCTCCCTTTCTATCAACAATATGTAAGTCAAATTCTTGTAGCAAGAGAACCCATCTAATAAGTCTAGGTTTAGCATCTTTCTTTTCCATAAGATATTTAATAGCAGCATGATCAGTGTGAATAGTTACTTTAGAATCAACAATGTAAGGTCTGAACTTATCACAAGCAAATACAACTGCTAAGAATACTTTTTCAGTAGTAGCATAATTTCTTTGAGCATTGTCTAGGGTTTTACTAGCATATTGAATAACGTTTAATTTCTTATCAACTCTTTGCCCTAGAATAGCACCTACAGCATAATCACTAGCATGACACATAATTTCAAAGGGTAAATTCCAATCAGGTGGCTGAACAATAGGTGGAGAGATCAATGCTTTCTTAAGTATTTCAAATGCTTCTACACAATCATCATCGAAGACAAATGGTATATCTTTTTGTAATAAATTAGTCAGAGGCCGAGAAATTTTTGAGAAGTCCTTAATGAACCTCCTATAAAATCTGGCGTGACCAAGGAAACTTCTTATACCTTTGATGTCCTTGGGACATGGCATCTTCTCAATAGCATCAACCTTGGCTTTATCAACCTCAATACCTCTTTCGGAAACTTTATGCCCCAAGACAATACCTTCATTAACCATAAAGTGGCACTTTTCCCAATTCAAGACAAGATTAGTTTCTTCACATCTCTGCAAAACTCGATCAAGGTTGCTCAAGCAATCGTCAAAAGAAGATCCATAGACGGAGAAATCGTCCATGAAAACCTCACAAATCTTTTCAGAAAAGTCAGAGAATATAGCCATCATGCATCTTTGAAAGGTAACAGGTGCATTACATAAACCAAAAGGCACATGTCTATAAGAAAAAGTACCAAAAGGGCAAGTATAAGTAGTCTTTGATTGATCTTTTGTTGACACATGTATTTGAGAGAAACCAGAATAACCATCTAGAAAGCAAAAATGTGTATGTTTGGATAATATTTCTAGCATTTGATCGATAAAAGGTAAGGGGTAATGATCCTTTTAGTGGCCTTATTTAATTTGCGGAAATCAATTACCATCCTATAACCTGTAATAATTCTTTGAGGAATCAATTCATCTTTATCATTAGGAACGACAGTAATACCTCCCTTCTTAGGGACACAATGGACAGGACTTACCCACTGACTTTCAGCAACGGGATAGATTATACCTGCCTCAAGGAGCTTTAGTATTTCATTTCTTACCACTTCTTTCATTTTAGGATTCAGCCGTCGTTGATGATCACGAACTGGTTTAGCATCTTCTTCCAAATTTATTTTATGTTGACATAGAGTGGGACTAATGCCCTTAAGATCATCAAGAGTATACCCAATAGCAGCACGGTGCTTCTTCAGAGTTTTCAATAATCTCTCTTCCTCATGCTCTGAAAGGTTAGCACTAATAATAACAGGATATATCTTTTTCTCATCAAGATAAGCATATTTAAGAGTATCGGGCAACGGTTTAAGCTCAAACACGGGATCACCCTTGGGTGGAGGAGGATCCCCTAGGATTTCAACAGGCAAATTGTGTTTTAGAATAGGTTCCTGTTTAAAGAATACTTCATCTATTTCCCTTCTTTCATTCATAAACATATCATTTTCATGGTTTAGCAAATATTGTTCTAAAGGATCACTAGGAGGTACGGCAATAGAAGCAAGACCAATAATTTCATCCTACTAGGTAATTCTTCTTCACGGTGTTGTCTACTAAATTTAGAGAAATTAAATTCATGAGTCATATCATCTAAACCGATGGTAACAACATCCCTTTTGCAATCTATGGTAGCATTAACAGTGTTCAAGACGGGTCTACCAAATATAATGGGACAAAAGCTATCTTGTGGGGAACCAAGAACAAGAAAATCAGCAAGATATTTAGTTTTCCCACACAAGACTTCAACATCTCTAACAATTCCCATTGGTGAAATAGTATCTCTATTGTCAAGTTTAATTGTGACATCAATATCTTCTAACTCAACAGGTGCAATATCATGCATGATTTCTCTATATAGGCTAATAGGTATTGCACTAGCACTGGCACCCATATCACATAAGCCATGATAACAATGATCTCCTATTTTAACAGAAATAGCAGGCATGCCTACCACATGTCTAGGTTTATCTTTAGCACAAGGTTTAGCAATTCTAGCAGTTTCATCACAGAAATAAATAACTTGCCCATCAATATTATCAGACAAGAGATCTTTAACAATAGCAATATCAGGTTCAACTTTAATTTGCTCAGGAGGTGTATAAGTTTTAATATTGCTTTTATGAACCACAATTGAAGCTTTAGCATGATCCTTTATCCTGACAGGAAAAGGTGGTTTCTCAACATAAGAAGTAGGAACAATTGGATCATTATAAGTCACAATCTTTTCTTCAACTTTAATAGGTGCAGCCACTTTTACTTCTATGGGAGGATGATATTTAAACCACTTCTCCTTCGGAAGATCAACATGAGTAGCAAAAGATCCATAGAAAGAAGCTACTATCTCAGAGTCAAGTCCATATTTAGTGCTAAATTTACGGAAAACGTCGGTATCCATAAAAGATTTAACACAATCAAACCTAGGTGTCATACCTGACTCCTTACCTTTGGCGAGGTCCCAATCTTCAGAGTTGCGTTTAATTCTTTCCAATAAATCTGATTTGAATTCAATAGTCTTCATCATAAAAGAGCCAGCACAAGAAGTATCAAGCATGGTGCGATTGCTATTAGAAAGCCGAGCATAAATTTTTTGAATAATCATTTCTCTTGAGAGATCATGATTAGGGCATGAATATAACATTGATTTAAGCCTCCCCCAAGGTTGAGCGATGCTTTCTCCTTCGCGAGGCCAAAAATTATATATATAATTGTGATCACGATGAACAAGATGCATAGGATAAAACTTCTGATGAAATTCCAATTTCAATCATTTGTAGTTCCATGACCCGATATCATCACATAGCCTATACCATGTCGATGCATCTCCCTTCAAAGATAAAGGGAAGACCTTCTTCTTAACAACATCTCCGGGTACACCTGCAAGCTTAAATAATCCACAAACTTCATCCACATATATTAGATGCTCATCAGGAAGCTTTGTTCCATCTCCTAAAAAAGGATTAGCTAGCAGTTTTTCTATCATACCCAAAGGAATTTCAAAGCAGACATTTTCATTTTCAGTAGGTTCAGTAGGTTGAGGAGCAACTCTTTTCTCTACTGGTCGGGGTGAAGATACCCCGAACAAGCCCCTCAGAGGATTACTTTCCATAGTAACAAGTGACAGTAAATTTCAGCACACTATATAAATTTTTCCTTACCAAATTCCACCTACCAAAGGCGCTTCACTCCCCGGCAACGGCGCCAGAAAAGAGTCTTGATGACCCACAAGTATAGGGGATCTGTCATAGTCCTTTCGATAAGTAAGAGTGTCGAACCCAACGAGGAGCAGAAGGAAATGATAAGCTGTTTCCAACAAGGTATTCTCTGCAAGTACTGAAATAAGTGGTAACAGATAGTTTTGCGATAGGATAATTTGTAACGAGCAATAAGTAACAAAAGTAAATAAAGTGCAGCAAGGTGGCCCAATCCTTTTTGCAACAAAGGACAAGCCTGGACAAACTCTTATATAGAGAAAAGCGCTCCCGAGGACACATGGGAATATCATCAAGCTAGTTTTCATCATGCTCACATGATTCGCGTTCGGTACTTTGATAATTTGGTATGTGGGTGGACCGGTGCTTGGGTACTGTCCTTACTTGGACAAGCATCCCACTTATGATTAACCTCTATTGCAAGCATCCGCAACTACAACAAAAGTATTAAGGTAAACCTAACCATAGCATGAAACATATGGATCCAAATCAGCCCCTTACGAAGCAACGCATAAACTAGGGTTTAAGCTTCTGTCTCTCTAGCAACCCATCATCTACTTATTACTTCCCAATGCCTTCCTCTAGGCCCAAATAATGGTGAAGTGTCATGTAGTCGACGTTCACATAACACCACTAGAGGAGAGACAACATACATCTCATCAAAATATCGAATGAATACCAAATTCACATGACTACTAATAGCAAGACTTCTCCCATGTCCTCAGGAACAAACGTAACTACTCACAAAGCATAAACATGTTCATAATTAGAGGGGAATTAATATGCATATAGGATCTGAACATATGATCTTCCACCAATTAAACCAACTAGCATCAACTACAAGGAGTAATTAACACTACTAGCAACCTACTAGGACAAATCCCGGACTTGGAGACAAGAATTGGATACAAGAGATGAACTACGGTTTTGAGAGGAGATGGTGCTGATGAAGATGTTGATGGAGATTGCCCTTTCCCGCTGAGAGGAGCATTGGTGATGACGATGGCGATGAATTCCCCCTCCCGGAGGGAAGTTTCCCCGGCAGAACAGCTCCGCCAGAGCCCTAGATTGGTTCCGCCAAGGTTCCGCCTCGTGGCGGCATAGTTTCGGCCGAGAAGATGGCTTATGATTTTTTTTCCATAGAAAGATTTCATATAGCAGAAGATGGCCACCGGAGGGCCCACGAGGTAGGGGGGCGCGCCCAGGGGGTAGGGTGCGCCCCCACCCTCGTGGATAGGGTGTGGCCCCCTGGTGAACCTCTTCTGATGAGTATTTTTTATATATTCTGAAAACATCTTCCGTGAAGTTTCGGGACTTTTGGAGCTGTGCAGAATAGTTCTCTAATATTTGCTCCTTTTCCAGCCCAGAATCCCAGCTGCCGGCATTCTCCCTCTTTATGTAAACCTTGTAAAATAAGAGAGAATAGGCATAAGTATTGTGACATAATGTGTAATAACAGCCCATAATGCAATAAATATCGATATAAAAGCATGATGCAAAATGGACGTATCACTGGGCAGCTCTCCGAGGCCAACAACTCCAGCAAAGACCTCAAGCTGAAGTTGGAGGGTCTCGAGGGGATGCTGTCGGAGGACAAGGCCCGGGAGGAGGCCCTGGCCAAGGACCTGGAGGCTGAGAGGAAGCTGCGGAAGAATGAAGCCGCCAACCATAAGGATTTTGTGGAAGGTGAGAACCGCTGGATCGGGCACCTCGAAGGCGTCGCCGGCAGGATCACCATGCAACTGGATACCATGGGGATGCCAAATGTGAGGTATACCCTGGAGCGTAGCGCGAGCCCCAACGCCAAGCTGACCATCTTCTTCGAGGGCGTCCTCGGGGCCCTGGAACAGCTCCACTCCAACCGGGCGGCCTCCCTGGCCGATGAGTCCCGGAGGCTTTGCCGGGGTGCCCTGACCAAGGTTCTCACCAAGGTGGCGCACTGGAACCCCAACCTCGACTTCGACGCCGCGCTGGAGAGCTTGCCGGAGGATGCAGACCTCGCGAAGCTCAAGGAGCGTATCAAGCCCATCATCAGCTGCATCGGTGGAATCGAGAGGGTGGAGGGCCAGCACCGGGATTAGGCACCCCGTTTCTCATTGCCGATGTAGGTTCATGGCCAAGACAATTTATATCTTTAGTTAGAACCGCAGCAACAATTGATGTAATATAACTCTGCAGTACTTTTGATACAATGCATGTTATTTTCCTGTCTGATCTTCCCTTGTATGTCTGCCCTACGTTAACCGGGTAGGCTCGCCGGCGCGTAAACCCAGGGCGGCACGTGAGAGCTCCAGATCGATCTAACGAACCATCAACTAGTACTACCGATTCCAAATGTGAAGGCAAAAAGTGATCTATCCAATGATCCATCAGCATGAGAAGAAAGGTCAAACCAACAACAAATCGGAGGAGGATTTGGTCATGGGCACATGTCGACTCCGAGTCGTTTCCAACCTTGCTTTGGCCGTACCGGCTCCGCCTCCGCCTCGCTCCAACAGCCGCCGCTGTCCGAAGGCCGCTGCTGCTACCCCGACTTGTCTCCACTTTACACCGCCTACGCCGCCAGCCTCAGCATAGAACCGCCGTCCGCCTTCACTCTAACCCGTCGTCCCCACGGCCATCGATCCGCCGTCTCGCGCTTGAGCCACCGGACTCCGCCTCCATGGCTTTATGCCTTACTGCCGGAGCGAGCGCTGGGTCGTTCCACCGTGAACCGCCGCACCTCCATAGCCAGACCATGCCGAGCCGCCCGTCGCTGCGTCTCTGCTCCCCCGGTGCGCTCCCTCCGAGTCGCCGGCTGCCGACCACCACTAAGATATGCAGCCGGGTCTTCGAGCGCCGTTCTCCACCTCTATAAATCGCCGACCAAGATTTCTGCTGGGAGTCGCCAGGCCTTCTCCACCGCAGAGCTGACCTCGAGCCACCCCGCCGGTGCATCCTATCCAGGGAGTCGCCAAGCTCCTCCGTCCAATCATCACATTGCCGCCTCACTGCTGCTATTGATCGCCTCACCGGTCGCGTCGGGTTCACAACCGCCACCTGCTAGTCGCCACCTTGCCGAGTTACCGTTGGGCCTCGCCTTGATGTGGAGATCAATTAAATCCAATAAACAAAGTGCTACGCACAGTGGAGCAGACGAAGATCCCAGTTGGGAGTGTACTGCCAGCAAGACCTCCAAGAAAGCTCTCACAAGGGACAAACTGTCACATCAAAAATCAGTACGCAGCAAAAACATACACTGAGACTCACTCAAACCAGGTGCTATCTGTTCCATATATTTTATCAGCATGGGTTAAATTGTTTGAAAACGATTACTCTGGTTTGTGATATTTTTTCGCAGGATCAATATTCATTACAAAGGTGTGTGTAAGGGACGCGCGCTTACATCACTTTTTTACTAGCAATTATCCACAGCGTGGCCGGCTCACCTGTCTGTGCCGGTTTACATACACTTGTCGGGACTGCACCCGCGATTGACTCGCCGTCCGCACGGTTTACCGTGCCCGCAATTAACTTGCCCGACCGTATGGAGCATTACTATATCAGCTATCGTTCACAAACGTCAGGTGATATCCATCCAAATTTGATTTATTAGCACATGTTGTTTTTGTCAAAGAACAAGTCTATCTTTGTCTTGGTGTGCAATATTGTTTATGCAGGGCAATTATTTATGACAAAAAATGATAGTATACCTCAGAGATGGAGGCACGCCAACATCTTTTGGCACGGGTGGTCGTCGTTACTCGGCGAACTCCCGTGCCGGTTTACAACGCTGTGGCCGTCTCTCGCGGTCGCACCGGTTCACAGCGACACGGACAACTCGCCCGTCCACCCTCGCGGCCGGTTCACGCGTCCGCGCCGGTCTACAACATGGAGGACAATTTGCTCGTCCACGCCGTTTTACAACACCGGGCTGGCTCATCTGCTTAGCTCCCGTGGCCGACTCACCTGTGAGTAATTTCAGCTTCACCCGGTGATCATCAACTCCGCGGTGATAATCTCTGACCTGACGCATCAGGTGAAATCCATCCAGTATATTTTTATATTATATATTGCTTTCTTTTAAAAAAAGAGGAGCCATTACTTTGTCTTGCAAGTTCTTCAATGTAGGACAAATTAAATCACAAAGCTCTGAAGCTCTCAATATCCGGTTTAACATCCGGTTCAAGAAGGATTTATCTCTTGCAAAAAGTTAAAGGGTGCCAAAGAGGACCTGCTGCCATGATGCGCGGTTCAAACATGGGTATCATGCCTTAATTGGCTTATCATATTCTTGATCACTTGGGGGCTTTGGTCGTATCCGAACCATAGCTACACCTCTTGATCGGCGCAATGCCACAATATCACTTGGGGGCTTGGTCACGTCCGAACCATAGCAACGCCATTTGGTAGGCGAAAAGCCACAATATCATTTGGGGACTTGTGGTCACGTCTGAACCATAGTCACGCCTCTTGATAGGCGAGAGCCACCAGATCACTTGGGGACTTGGTCACGTCTGAACCAGCCATGCCTCTTGATCGGCCTAAGGCCATAGAATCACTTGGGGGCTTGGTCGAACCCGAACCATTGCCATGCCACTTGATCGGCATAAATGTCACAGTTTCATTTGGGGACCTGGCTGACTTGAACCATAGCTACACCTATCGGGAGCTTGGTCATGTCCGACCATGGTAACGCCATCTGATCAGCTCAAATAAGCCTCTTTTTGCAAATGGTTTTATCATTGCCTTTGCTTCAATATTTTCCTTGATAACTGTTTCTTTTATTTTTGTTGCGTTTTTAAACCGACAAAGTTTTAAACCGGCCCAAACTGTCAATTACAAATTGACGAAACATGGTCAAATCTTAATCCGGAGACTATCTGCCTGGTTTGATTTTCTGTTACCATCTTATTATAAAGTAAATCGGCGTTCATTAACCCGGCTTGGCTTTCAGCTACAAGTTGTCAGTACACGATCAAGTTATAATCCGGAGACTGTCAGCCCGGTCTGGTTTGACTACGAGTCGCCAGTATTATATATGGATAATTCGGTGTCTATCACAACCCGGTATGGTTTTATCTTAAACCGGCACAATATGGAAGGAGTCATCAGTACTCAAAATTGGGGTTATCACCTTTACTACAAAAAGTTGGTAAAACCAACAATGTGATTCAATGTCACAGGTATGATATATTTCATATTTGATTATTCTTAAGTGCAACCTTGGTTATAAACCCGGGTTATATGTTGGGCATTATGACCCGTCCGGCGGTAAACCGCCAGGACACTTTAAACTTGTTGTATGCAGAAACAGGTTTGTTAAACCGGCCCGGTTTTGGACTATAAGTCGCCAGTATATATATTTAGATTGCACCATTGGAATCATGCGCTTATAAATCATTGGGTTATATTATTCAAATAGCCAAACTTGGCTGAATTTTCATTATGATATTGAATGAATAAGGTTTTCACCGGATTATATTATCTTGAATAGCCAACATGGCTGGATTTTTATGGTTATTAATAACTGATATTGTTAAGTTTTCAAAGTCACTTTAGCGCAATGGCTATTAATTTATGTAAGGATATGATTTATTCTACAATGAAAGGAATAGTCCCGAGTCGTTGCAGGCTTACAACCCGGCACTTGGGGGCTACAGTATTCAAATTGAGATTACATGCAAGTCTCATGTCGCTGCAAGCATGCACCATGACACTTGGGGGCTAATGCAAAGTCATTTTTTACCAGTCTTATTGAAGACCCGACTCATCATATTATAATGAGCTGGCCCTTGGGGGCTACCAATTGCTCCTGTCAACAATTCAAGGTACACAAGTTTTCGTCCATAATATTGAAGAATCCATTGCTCAGTTGGTAAAGCACAAAGCTCTTAACCTTGTGGACGTGGGTTCAAGCCCTACGATGGAAGCTACATTATAATATGTTATTTTCATTAAAGTATATATATCAAGTCCCGGTTCAATATTATCTTACTAAGCCGGCCCTTGGGGGCTACACGTTGTCGTTCAAAGTTTACAAGATTATATTTACAAAGTCCCTGCTCATTATTGCATAATGACCCGGCCCTTGGGGGCTACACTGATTGAAGTTTTTATGAGCATCAAGCAATTACAAGTCCCAGGTTGCTGCAAGCATGACAACCCAACACTTGGGGGCTACATATATGGAGTATTCAGTTTTGAGATGAACAAACTGGATTTCTTCAAGGTTGAAACATTTATTGGACCAAGTCTTAAGTGATCACTATGTTCTCCTCTTAAGACTTGGGGGGCTACAGGTATTATGCATATAAAGGAGGAATATCTTCATTTTATCAGTTTTGAGCAAATCAGGAAGATCAATTACATGACCCGGTGTCGACAACATTTATGACCCGGCACCATCAATATTTATAAATTGGCCATTTTGGTAATATTAAACCGGCAAGTTTTATATCTTCAAACCGGCTGGATATCAGACCAATGTCGGAAAATTGATTATGAAGCTGGTCTGTTGACCCGGATTTCCCAGAAGGAGGAAATAACAAGGACTTAAGGATGATCAGGTACCGGTTTACAAAAATTCTTAACCCGGAGCATAACCTGTCAAATTTGTTCTTGTGTTTATTTTGCAGCATAAGTTTACCATGAATAAATCCAAGCTAAACTTGGGGGCTAATGTCGGGGATATACCCCGCGGCGTAAACCGGGCGGAAGTATAACCCGGCCGGACTAGGCGTTTCATTGGTAAACCGCTAGAGGATTGGCGGTTTACATGATTGGCAGTGTAAACCGGCCGGAAGTTAACCCGGCCGGACTTGGCGGATTATCTGAAGACCCCGCTGACACTTGGTGAGTTACTGGCGACCCGCCTTGACCTGGCGGTTTACAAGCAACCCACCTGGTCATTATGAATCACTGGTGATCTGGCGTGCGGGAAACACAGATGACAAGGCCCAAGACCCAGAAGGCCGGTTCACGTTTAATGGTGGACCGGTTTAAGAGGAAAGGCAGGAGGATATTATCTTACAAGGAGCTAAGACCTGGACTTGTATCCGGTTTGTATTAGAGATAGACTAGTCCTAATCCTAATAGGACTCTACATGTAACCCGCCCCTCCAACATATATAAGGAGGGGCAGGGCTCCCCAAAAGGGACAAGATTCACAAGTTCCACAAGTTGGACAAGTTAGGTTTAGACAATAGCTCTCAAGATAGAGCACTCTTGTAACCGTGATCATCATCATCAATATCAATGAAGCAGGATGTAGGCTTTTACCTCCATCGTGAGGGGCCGAACCTGGGTAAAACCTCGCGTCTCTCGTCCCACTCAACCCCTCTCAAGCTACCACATAGATGCGTTGGCCTCACGACTAAGTCCTGACATTAAGGACATCTGCCGTGACAATTCCACGACAGATCCCCAATAGCCTGCCGGGTGTGCTTGCTGCTAGGCAAACCACCTTACCGCTCTTAACGCGGCCGCTCAAACTGTCGAGCTTGACTCGAGTCAGAACCGAGAGCGTTGCCAATTGCGGAAGGCTACCCCACCACTCTCGACGCGGTTGCTTGAGCTGTTGAGCGGACTCGAAACAGAACAAGGGCGTTGCCAATTGCGGAAGGTCCCCTTTGCGTGCAGGTTTTACATACATAGGGTAGGACCTTCGAGGATAATAACCATATACATAAAAAGAAATTGCTTAAAGTTTCGCACGACTTAGCTTTTCTGTCATTGCATGGGCATCCACCACATCCGCAGATGGTGCCGCCAAGCTCGGTCGTCTTCTTCCTTGGAAGAACGGCCACAATGAAGCCGCTGCGCCGATCAGACCAGATTCTCACACCTGCGCCCCCTACCTGGCGCACCAGAGATGTCGGTGGAAACGACACCTATGGGGTCACTGGGATCCCTTCTATGGTTGGTGGGCGCGGGGTTGTGCGAAGAGCGGGTCTGACAAGAAGCACACGGATTGTTTACCCAGGTTCGGGCTGCAAAGATGCGTAATACCCTAGTCCTTCTTTGGTGGATGTATTTGAGAGTGTTCTTGTGCTCTTGAGCTAGCTACGGGGTGCAACTTTGCCCAAAAGATCTGAATCCCCCTCCTGGTCGCCTCGGGCCTCCTTTTATAGGAAAAAGGGGTTGCCACAGTGGCACACAGGAGGTGGAAAGGTCTACAATGGATGAGTCTATCCTCTGGGACCGTCGGACAAACGCATTTAATGCGCTGCCTACGTGCCCTCCTTGCTTTATTGGGGATGCCAGGGAAGCGCGAGGCTGCCTCGGCAAGGATCTTGCCGAGGGAGTCCACCTTGCCCTCTTGCTCTCGTGTGTTTCTGGTCTTAGCGTTGCCTTGGTTGCCTCGTGTTTTGGCTTCTCTCCGGCTTCCCTCCTCTGCCCTACTAGGTGTGGCCGTGGCACGCGCCTCTGACTGCCCATGCACAAGTAAAGGGGTCAAAATAAGAGCCCCTACTTTCGTACACCGACACATAGTTCGTAGGTTCGTCATCGTCAAGTAACATGACCTCCAGAGCAGGATTACCATACCACTCTGGTGCGGATCGTACTCTGGTTGACCTACGAGGTTCGGTAGTAACTTGATCTGAAGTTTCATAATCATCATCATTAGCTTCCTCACTAATTTGTGTTGGAACCATTGGAACCGATTTCTGTGATGAACCACTTTCCAATTCGGGAGAAGGTACAATTACCTCATCTACATCCTCCCACTCACTTCTTTCGAGAGAAACTCCTTCTCTAGAAAGGATCCATTCTTAGCAACGAATATCTTGCCTTTGGATCTGTGATAGAAGGTGTACCCAATAGTCTCCTTTGGGTATCCTATGAAGACACATTTCTCCGATTTGGGTTCGAGATTATCAGGTTGAAGCTTTTTCACATAAGCATCGCAGCTCCAAACTTTAAGAAACGACAGCTTAGGTTTCTTGCCAAACCATAGTTCATATGGTGTCGTCTCAACGGATTTAGATGGTGCCCTATTTAACGTGAATGCAGCCGTCTCTAAAGCATAACCCCAAAACAATAGCGGTAAATCAGTAAGAGACATCATAGATCACACCATATCGGATAAAGTACGGTTACAACGTTCAGACACACCATTACGCTGTGGTGTTCCAGGTGGCATGAGTTGTGAAAATATTCCACGTTGTTTCAAATGAAGACAAAACTCCTAACTCAAATATTCATCTCCATGATCAGATCATAGAAACTTTATTTTCTTGTTATGATGATTTTCCACTTCACTCTGAAATTCTTTGAACTTTTCAAATGTTTCAGACTTATGTTTCATTAAGTAGATACACCCATATCTGCTCAAATCATCCGGGAAGGTTAGAAAATAACGATACCCACCGCGGGCCTCAACACTCATTGGACCGCATACATCAGTATGTATTATTTCAAATAAGTCAGCTGCTCGCTCCATTGTTCCGGAGAACGGAGTTTTAGTCATCTTGCCCATGAGGCATGGTTTGCAAGCATCAAGTGATCCATAATCAAGTGATTCCAAAAGTCCATCAGCATGGAGTTTCTTCATGCGCTTTACACCAATATGACCTAAACGGCAGTGCCACAAATAAGTTGCACTATCATTATTAACTTTTCATCTTTTGGCTTCAATTTTATGAATATGTGTATCATTACAATCGAGATTCAACAAAAATAGACCACTCATCAAGGGTCCATGACCATAAAAGATATTACTCATATAAATAGAACAACAATTATTCTCTGATTTAAATGAAACCGTCTCGCACTAAACAAGATCCAGGAGTAATGTTTATGCTCAACGCTGGAACCAAATAACAACTATTTAGGTCTAAAACTAATCCCGACGGTAGATGTAGAGGTAGCGTGCCGATTGCGATCACATCGACTTTGGAACCATTTCCAACGTGCATCGTCACCTCGTTCTTAGCCAATCTTCGTTTAATCCATAGCCTCTGTTTCGAGTTGCAAATATGAGCAACAGAACCAGTATAAAATACCCAGGCGCTACTACGAGCATTAGTAAGGTACAAATCAATAACATGTATATCAAATATACCTTTCACTTTGCCATCCTTCTTATCCGCCAAATACTTGGGGCAGTTCTGCTTCCAGTGACCAGTCCCTTTGAAGTGGAAGCACTCAGTTTCAGGCTTAGGTCCAGACTTGGGCTTCTCCCTGAGGGAGTCCTGGACTAAGGGGTCCTCGGGCATCCGGCCTATTAGCCATGGGCCGGACTGATGGGCTATGAAGATACGAAGACCGAAGACTGCACCTGTGTCCGTATAGGACTCTCCTTGGCGTGGAAGGCAAGCTTGGCGATGGAATATGTAGATTCCTTTCTTTGTAACCGACCTTGTGTAACCCTAGATCCTCCCGGTGTCTATATAAACCGGAGGACTTAGTCCGGAGGAGGGACATTATCATAACCATACAAGCTAGGCCTCTAGGGTTTAGCCATTACGATCTCGTGGTAGATCAACTCTTGTAATACTCATATTCATCAAGATCAATCAAGCAGGACGTAGGGTATTACCTCCATAGAGAGGGCCCAAACTTGGGTAAAACATTGTGTCCCCTGTCTCATGTTACCATCGACCTTAGATGCACAATTCGGGACCCCCTACCCGAGATCCGCCGGTTTTGACACCGACATTGGTGCTTTCATTGAGAGTTCCACTGTGCTGTCGCCAAAAGGTTTGATGGCCCCTTCAATCGTCAATAATGACACTGTCCAAGGAGAAATCTTCCTCCCCGGACAAAACTTTGTGCTCGGCGGCTTCGCACAACGGGCCAATTCGTTTGGCCATCTGGAGCAGATCGAAAGCTACGCCCCTAGCCATCAGGTCAGATTCGGGAGCTTGAACTATGTTGCGGACATCCGTGGAGACTTGATCTTCATCGGATTCGAGACCGCGGCTACCACTCCTGGTCACCCCGAGAGACATGGCCTAAATCTGTCATCGGACTGCATCCAGGAGACAGCTCCCTCAACCGCTCTGGCCTTAGATCCGAAGCAGACTGCGCCATCCAAGGACGGGAAGCTCAACCCCGCCACGGAGGCCACGGATTCCCCGGTGTTGGAGCCGCACATAGACTTGATCTCACACGATACCTGTGCCACCGGAACTCCAGACTCGTCTCCGACCGTAAGTTCCGAACCATGTGAGCCCACGGACGCCGAACTTGATCGTTTATCGATCTTCGAATTCAGTGTCGCAGACATCTTCCAACACCCGCCTTTGGGCGACATGCTAAACTCATTAAAAAACCTGTCCTTGACGGAGGACTCACAGCCAAACTCTATCCGGTCCGAACTAGGGGCTGACGGTGGAGAATTTTGCTTCCCACCCGCCACCCACTTCATAGCCATGGTCGAGGATTTGACCGACACACTTGATTACGACTCCGAGGACATCAACGGTATAGACGATGATGCCGGAGAAGAAGAGGCCTAGAACCCGCGGTTCACTGGACGCTAGACGGCCACTTCCTCATATGATGTATACATGGTGGATGCACCAAAGGAGAACAGCGGCGATGACAAGGAAGATCCAGCTGAGGATAAACCTTCCGAAATACAATCCAAGCATCGGCGTCAGCGGCGCCGCTCTAAGTCACGCCGCAGTAAAGACAGGAACACCAGCACAGCAGAAGATAACACTCCAGAAGGTGCCGAAGACAATGAAGACCCCGTTGAAACAGCTAATGAACAAGATGAACGGGAAGATAGGCAGGTTAGCCCTGCACTACTAGGGAAAAGCCTATACACAGAATCTTACCAGTAGCGCTGTACAAAATCAAACGCTACTACTACTTAGTAGCAGCGCGCGTAAATAAACCGCGCTACTGCTATGACTTTTGTAGTAGCGCGTACTGGCAAAAAGCGCTGCTGCTATGTTTGAACTGGGCGCGCATGGCTAGCCCAACCTAGCAGTAGCGCGTATACTGGCCCAGCGCTACTGCTACTCTCCTTAGTTGTAGCGCGCTTACATGTAAGGCGCTACTGCTACCAGAAATAAAATAAAGTGAAAAACAAGTAGAAAAGTAAATGAAAATGGAAGGAATAGAAAAAGGATAAAGGAAAAAAATAAAATGTAAAGAAAAATAAAAGAAAAAAGGGAAAAAAGGAGAAAGGAATAGCAGTAGCGGGTTTCAAGAAACGCGCTATAGCTAACTTAGCTATAGCGCATTTTTGGAAACGCGCTACCGTTACGTTTCACTTAAACAGCGGTCCCCCCCTGACCACCACTTCTTCCCCAAATCCCTCGCCCTCGCCGCTGTCTCCCCAATTCACCGTCGGCCCACTTCGCCGCCGTCTCCTGCCAGCGTGGACGCCCGCAACCTCACCGTCTCCCCCCGAGGCCGCCGTCATCCTCACCGCCGCCGCCCGAGGCTGCCCTCAGCCTCACCGCCGCCGCCCGAGACCGCCCTCGACGTCACCGTCGGCGCCTCCACCTCATCGCCGCCCGAGCCCGCCCAGGACCGCCGTTGCCCGTGCCCGAGCCCGCCCTCTCCGCCCCTGCCTCCATCACCGAGCACCTCCCTGCCACCGTCTCTCCCCTCTCTGTAAGTCCCCCACCCCTCCCCCCACTCATCTCTCTCTGCATTCTAGAGAAAAAATTAGTAGAGCAAAAGTTTGTTTAGAGCAAAAAATTTAGTTTAGAGCAAAGGATGTTAAGTAGTAGATGTTAGAGAAAAAATTAGTTTAGAGCAAAAAATTTGGTTTACAACAAAAGTTAGTTAGGGCAGTAGGGTTTAATTAGGGTAGATGCTGCTTGTATAGTATATAGTGATACTAGTAGATGTTAATTAGGTTAGGGCAATAGTGGTACTAGTAGATGTTAATTAGATGTTTTTCAATTAGGGCACTAGAGTTTTGCTAGGTTAATTAGGTTAGTAGTGCTGCTAGTATTATTGGTACAGTAGGTTAATTAGGTGATGTTAAATGAATAACCTAAATGAATGAAATTAGTAGTTAACTGAAATTTTTTTCCTTTCATCATTATAGAGCACTAAAGTTAACTGAATTTTGTTCTATTAGTAGTTAAATGAATTTTCTTCTACACTGTTTGCACATGTGGTTGCTCGTGTATATTTGGACACTGTTTGCAGGGAATGATGCTTAGTGCCTATGTTTTGCCGGAATGTTGATTCATTTCTTTTCCGGAAAATTTCAGGTTCTCGATTTGTCGACTTTTTAGCAAAGCTCATGCCGAAATTTTCCGTGAATTTCGGCATGACTTGTGCTACAAACTAGGACATATCGAGTGCCCATGATTTGCCGCACCAGGAAGGAGTCAACATTCCTACAAAACAATAGGCCTTTTTTATGTCATTATTCATTTTATTAGGTCTAGAATTAATTGACTAGATTTAATCATAGGAAACATGGCTAGCAACGATGAAGGACAGGGTTCTGGTGATTGCGACGATGCCTACCGGGCGGCAGACGAATTTTTTAGTCGCTGATGATGTCGCCATGGATGAGGATGAGGACGACGATGGCGCTGCTGAACAGTATGTCTATACTAGCGCCTGTTGGGGAACGTTGCAGAAAACAAAAAAATTCCTACGGTTTCACCAAGATCCATCTATGAGTTCATCTAGCAACGAGTAATCGGATTGCATCTACATACCTTTGTAGATCACGCGCGGAAGCGTTCAAAGAACGGGGATGAGGAAGTCGTACTCGACGTGATCCAAATCACCGGAGATCCTAGCGCCGAACGGACGGCACCTTTGCGTTCAACACACGTACGGTCAGCGTGACGTCTCCTCCTTCTTGATCCAGCAAGGGGGAAGGAGAGGTTGAGGAAGATGGCTCCAGCAGCAGCACGACGGCGTGGTGGTGGTGGAGCAGTAGTACTCCGGCAGGGCTTCGCGAAGCTCTATGGAGGAGGAGGAGGTGTTGGAGAGGGAGAGGGAGGCACCAAAGGCGTGGGTGTGAAGCCCTTCCCCCCCCCACTATATATAGGGAGGCTAGGGGGGCGGCGGCCCTAGGAGATGCAATCTCCTAGGGGGGCGGCGGCCAAGTGGGTAGAGTGCCCCCCAAGGCAAGTGGGGAGCCCCCCCCCACCCTAGGGTTTCAACCCTAGGCGCAAGGGGTGGGCCTTGGGGGGCGCACCAGCCCACTATGGGCTGGTTCCCCTCCCCACTTCAGCCCATGGGGCCCTCCAGGATGGGTGGCCCCACCCGGTGGACACCCGGGACCCATCCGGTGGTCCCGGTACAATACCGGTGACCCCCGAATCTTTCCCAATGGCCGAAACCTCACTTCCTATATATAATTCTTTACCTCCGGACCATTCCGGAACTCCTCGTGACATCCGGGATCTCATTCGGGACTCCGAACAACTTTCGGGTTACTGCATATTCATATCTCTATAACCCTAGCGTCACTGAACCTTAAGTGTGTAGACCCTACGGGTTTGGGAGACATGTAGACATGACCGAGATGACTCTCCGGTCAATAACCAACAGCGGGATCTGGATACCCATGTTGGCTCCCACATGCTCCTCGATGATCTCATCGGATGAACCACGATGTCGAGGATTCAAGCAACCCCGTATACAATTCCCTTTGTCAATCGGTACGTTACTTGCCCGAGATTCGATCGTCGGTATCCCAATACCTTGTTCAATCTCGTTACCGGTAAGTCACTTTACTCGTACCGTAATGCATGATCCCGTGACCAGACACTTGGTCACTTTGAGCTCATTATGATGATGCATTACCGAGTGGGCCCAGAGATACCTCTCCGTCATATGGAGTGATAAATCCCAGTCTTGATCCGTGTCAACCCAACAGATACTTTCAGAGATACCCGTAGTATACCTTTATAGTCACCCAGTTATGTTGTGATGTTTGGTACACCCAAAGCACTCCTACGGTATCCGGGAGTTACACGATCTCATGGTCTAAGGAAAAGATACTTGACATTAGAAAAACTCTAGCAAACGAACTATACGATCTTGTGCTATGTTTAGGATTGGGTTTTGTCCATCACATCATTCTCCTAATGATGTGATCTCATTATCAATGACATACAATGTCCATAGTCAGGAAACCATGACTATCTGTTGATCAACGAGCTAGTCAACTAGAGGCTTACTAGGGACATGTTGGTGTCTATGTATTCGCATATGTATTACGATTTCCGGATAACACAATTATAGCATGAATAAAAGACAATTATCATGAACAAGGAAATATAATAATAATCCTTTTATTATTGCCTCTAGGGCATATTTCCAACAGTCTCCCACTTGCACTAGAGTCAATAATCTAGTTACATTGTGATGAATCGAACACCCATAGAGTTTTGGTGTTGATCATGTTTTGCCCTAGGGAGAGGTTTAGTCAAGGATCTGCGACATTCAGATCTGTATGTACTTTACAAATTTCTATGTCTCCACCTTGAACATTTTCACGGATGGAGTTGAAGCGACGCTTGATGTGCCTAGTCTTCTTGTGAAACCTGGGCTCCTTGGCAAGTGCAATAGCTCCAGTGTTGTCACAGAAGAGCTTGATCGGCCCCGACGCATTGGGTATGACTCCTAGGTCGGTGATGAACTCCTTCACCCATATTGCTTCATGCACTGCCTCCGAGGCCGCCATGTACTCCGCTTCACATGTAGATCCCGCCACGACGCTCTGCTTGCAACTGCACCAGCTTACTGCCCCACCATTCAAAATATACACGTATCCGGTTTATGACTTAGAGTCATCCAGATCGGTGTCGAAGCTAGCATCGACGTAACCCTTTACGACGAGCTCTTCGTCACCTCCATAAACGGGAAACATTTCCTTAGTCCTTTTCAGGTACTTCAGGATATTATTGACTGTTGTCCAGTGTTCCTTGCCGGGATTACTTTGGTACTTACCTACCAAACTTACGGCAAGGTTTACATCAGGTCTGGTACACAGCATGGCATACATAATAGAACCTATGGCTGAGGCATAGGGGATGACACTCATCTCTTCTATATCTTCTGCCGTGGTCGGACATTGAGCTGAGCTCAATTTCACACCTTGCAACACAGGCAAGAACCCCTTCTTAGACTGATCCATATTGAACTTCTTCAATATCTTATCAAGGTATGTGCTTTGTGAAAGACCTATGAGGCGTCTTGATCTATCTCTATAGATCTTGATGCCTAATATATAAGCAGCTTCTCCAAGGTCCTTCATTGAAAAACTCTTATTCAAGTAGGCCTTGATGCTGTCCAAAAGCTCTATATCATTTCCCATCAAAAGTATGTCATCTACATATAATATGAGAAATGCTACAGAGCTCCCACTCACTTTCTTGTAAACGCAGGCTTCTCCATAAGTCTGCATAAACCCAAACGCTTTGATCATCTCATCAAAGCGAATGTTCCAACTCTGAGATGCTTGCACCAGCCCATAAATCGAGCGTTGGAGCTTGCACACCTTGTCAGCATTCTTAGGATCGACAAAACCTTCCGGCTGCATCATATACAATTCTTCCTTAAGGAAGCCATTAAGGAATGCCGTTTTGACGTCCATTTGCCATATCTCATAATCATAGAATGCGGCAATTGCTAACATGATTCGGACGGACTTCAGCTTCGCTACTGGTGAGAAAGTCTCATCGTAGTCAACCCCTTGAACTTGTCGATAACCCTTAGTGACAAGCCGAGCTTTATAGATGGTCACATTACCATCCGTGTCTGTCTTCTTCTTAAAGATCCATTTATTTTCTATGGCTCACCGCTCAACGGGAAAGTCAGTCAAAGTCCATACTTCGTTTTCATACATGGATCCTATCTTGGATTTCATGGCTTCCAGCCATTTGTCAGAATCCGGGCCCGCCATTGCTTCTTCATAGTTCGAAGGTTCACCGTTGTCTAACAACATAATTTGCAAGACAGGGTTGCCGTACCATTCTGGTGCGGAACATGTCCTTGTGGACCTTCGAATTTCAGTAGGAGCTTGATCAGAAGTATCTTGATCATCTTCATTAACCTTCTCTCTAATTGGTGCAGGCACCACAGGAACATTTTCCTGAGTTGCGCCACTTTCCGGTTCAAGAGGTAATACTTCATCAAGTTCTACTTTCCTCCCACTTACTTCTTTCGAGAGAAACTCCTTCTCTAGAAAGGATCCATTCTTGGCAACAAAGATCTTGCCTTCGGATCTGAGGTAGAAGGTATACCCAATAGTTTCTTTAGGGTATCCTATGAAGACGCATTTTTCCGACTTGGGTTCGAGCTTTTCAGGTTGAAGTTTCTTGACATAAGCATCGCATCCCCAAACTTTTAGAAACGACAGCATAGGTTTCTTCCCAAACCATAATTCATGCGGTGTTGTCTCAACGGATTTCGACGGAGCCCTATTTAAAGTGAATGCGGCAGTCTCTAAAGCATAGCCCCAAAATGATAGCGGTAAATCGGTAAGAGACATCATAGATCGCACCATATCTAATAGAGTGCGATTACGACGTTCAGACACACCATTACATTGAGGTGTTCCAGGCAGTGTGAGTTGTGAAACTATTCCACATTTTCTTAAGTGTGTGCCAAATTCATGACTCAAGTATTCTCCTCCACGATCTGATCGCAGGAACTTGATTTTCCTGTCACGTTGATTCTCAACCTCACTCTGAAATTCCTTGAACCTTTCAAAGGTCTCAGACTTGTGTTTCATTAAGTAGACATACCCGTATCTACTCCAGTCATCAGTGAGGGTGAGAACATAACGATAACCACCGCGAGCCTCAACACTCATTGGACCGCACACATCAGTATGTATGATTTCCAATAAGTTGGTTGCTCGCTCCATTGTTCCTGAGAACGGAGTCTTGGTCATTTTACCCATGAGGCATGGTTCGCATGTGTCAAATGATTCGTAATCAAGAGACTCTAAAAGTCCATCTGCATGGAGCTTCTTCATGTGTTTGACACCTATGTGACCAAGGCGGTAGTGCCACAAGTATGTGGGACTATCATTATTAACCTTACATCTTTTGGTACTCACACTATGAATATGTGTAGCATTACGCTCGAGATTCATTAAGAATAAACCATTCACCATCGGAGCATGACCATAAAACATATCTCTCATATAAATAGAACAACCATTATTCTCGGATTTAAATGAGTAGCCATCTCGAATTAAACGAGATCCTGATACAATGTTCACGCTCAAAGCTGGCACTAAATAACAATTATTGAGGTTTAAAACTAATCCCGTAGGTAAATGTAGAGGTAGTGTGCCGACAGCGATCACATTGACCTTGGAACCATTCCCGACGTGCATCGTCACCTCGTCCTTCGCCAGTCTCTGCTTATTCCGCAGCTCCTGTTTTGAGTTACAAATGTGAGCAACTGCACCAGTATCAAATACCCAGGAGCTACTGCGAGTACTGGTAAGGTACACATCAATTACATGTATATCACATATACCTTTCGTTTTGCCGGCCTTCTTGTCCGCTAAGTATTTGGGGCAGTTCCGCTTCCAGTGACCACTTTCCTTGCAATAAAAGCACTCAGTCTCGGGCTTGGGTCCATTCTTTGGCTTCTTCCCGGCAGCTTGCTTGCCGGGCGCGGCAACTCCCTTGCCGTCCTTCTTGAAGTTCTTCTTACCCTTGCCTTTCTTGAACTTAGTGGTTTTATTCACCATCAACACTTGATGTTCCTTTTTGACTTCTACCTCTGCTGATTTCAGCATTGCAAATACTTCAGGAATGGTCTTTTTCATCCCCTGCATATTGAAGTTCATCACAAAGCTCTTGTAGCTTGGTGGAAGCGACTGAAGGATTCTGTCAATGACCGCGTCATCCGGGAGATTAACTCCCAGCTGAGTCAAGCAGTTATGTAACCCAGACATAGTGAGTATGTGCTCACTGACAGAACTGTTTTCCTCCATCTTACAGCTAAAGAACTTGTCGGAGACTTCATATCTCTTGACCCGGGCATGAGCTTGAAAAACCATTTTCAGCTCTTCGAACATCTCATATGCTCCGTGTCTCTCAAAACGCTTTTGGAGCCCCGGTTCTAAGCTGTAAAGCATGCCGCACTAAACGAGGGAGTAATCATCGGTACGTGTCTGCCAAGCATTCATAACGTCTTGTTCTGCAGGGAGAGCAGGTGCGTCACCTAGCGGTGCTTGTAGGACATAATCTTTCTTGGCAGCTATGAGGATGATCCTCAGGTTCCGGACCCAGTTCGTATAGTTGCTGCCATCGTCTTTTAGCTTGGTTTTCTCTAGGAACGTGTTGAAGTTGAGGACAACGTTGGCCATTTGATCTACAATACATGTTGTAAAGATTTTAGACTAAGTTCATGATAATTAAGTTCATCTAAATCAAATTATTCGATGAACTCCCACTCAGATAGACATCCCTCCAGTCATCTAAGTATAACATGATCCAAGTTAACTAGGCTGTGTCCGATCATCACGTGAGACGGACTAGCCAACATCGGTGAACATTTTCATGTTGATCGTATCTTCTATACGACTCATGCTCGACCTTTCGTTCTTCTGTGTTCCGAGGCCATGTCTGTACATGCTAGGCTCATCAAGTCAACCTAAGTGTTTGCATGTGTAAATCTGTCTTACACCCGTTGTATGTGAACGTCGGAATCTAACACACCCGATCATCACGTGGTGCTTCGAAACAACAAACTGTCGCAACGGTGCACAGTTAGGGGGAACACTTTCTTGAAATTATTATGAGGGATCATCTTATTTACTACCGTCATTCTAAGTAAACAAGATGCAAAAACATGATAAACATCACATGCAATCAAATAATAATAGTGACATGATATGGCCAATATCACATAGCTCCTTTGATCTCCATCTTGGGGCTCCATGATCATCTTGTCACCGGCTTGACACCATGATCTCCATCATCATGATCTCCATCATCGTGTCTCCATGAAGTTGCTCGCCAACTATTACTTCTACTACTATGGCTAACACGTTTAGCAATAAAGTAAAGTAATTTACATGGCGTTTCTCAATGACACGCATGTCATACAAAAAATAAAGACAACTCCTATGGCTCCTGCCGGTTGTCATACTCATCGACATGCAAGTCGTGATTCCTATTACAATAGCATGAACATCTCATACATCACATATATATCATTCATCATTCATCACAACTTTGGCCATATCACATCACAAGACACTTGCTGCAAAAACAAGTTAGATGTCCTCTAATTGTTGTTGCAAGTTTTACGTGGCTGCAAGAGGGTTCTAGCAACAATGTTTTCTTACCTACGTTAAAGCCACAACGTGATTTGTCAACTTATATTTACCCTTCATAAGGACCTTTTTCATCAAATCCGCTCCAACTAAAGTGGGAGAGACAGACACCCGCCAGCCACCTTATGCAACTAGTGCATGTCAGTCGGTGGAACCGGTCTCACGTAAGCGTACGTGTAAGGTTGGTCCGGGCCGCTTCATCCCACAATACCGTTGAAGCAAAATAAGACTAGTAGCGGCAAGAAAGTTGACAACATCTACGCCCACAACAAATTGTGTTCTACTCGTGCAAAGAGAACTACGCATAGACCTAGCTCATGATGCCACTGTTGGGGAATGTTGCAGTAAACAAAAAATTTCCTGCGGTTTCACCAAGATCCATCTATGAGTTCATCTAGCAACGAGTAATCGGATTGCATCTACATACCTTTGTAGATCACGCGCGGAAGCATTCAAAGAACGGGGATGAGGAAGTCGTACTCGACATGATCCAAATCACCGGAGATCCTAGCGCCGAACGGACGGCACCTCCGCGTTCAACACACGTACGGTCAGCGTGACGTTTCCTCCTTCTTGATCCAGCAAGGGGGAAGGAGAGGTTGAGGAAGATGGCTCCAGCAGCAGCACGACGGCGTGGTGGTGGTGGAGCAGCAGTACTCCGGCAGGGCTTCGCCAAGCTCTATGGAGGAGGAGGAGGTGTTGGAGAGGGAGAGGGAGGCACCAAAGGCGTGGGTGTGAAGCCCTCCCCCCCCCACTATATATAGGGGGACTAGGGGGGCGCCGGCCCTAGGAGATGCAATATCCTGGGGGGCGCCGGCCAAGGGGGTAGAGTGCCCCCCAAGGCAAGTGGGGAGCCCCCCCCCCACCCTAGGGTTTCAACCCTAGGCGCAAGGGGTGGGCCTTGGGGGGCGCATCAGCCCACTATGGGCTGGTTCCCCTCCCCATTTCAGCCCATGGGGCCCTCCGGGATGGGTGGCCCCACCCGGTGGACCCCCGGGACCCATCCGGTGGTCCCGGTACAATACCGGTGACCCCCGAATCTTTCCCGATGGCCGAAACCTCACTTCCTATATATAATTCTTTACCTCCGGACCATTCCGGAACTCCTCGTGACGTCCGGGATCTCATCCGGGACTCCGAACAACTTTCGGGTTACTGCATATTCATATCTCTACAACCCTAGCGTCACCGAACCTTAAGTGTGTAGACCCTACGGGTTCGGGAGACATGTAGACATGACCGAGATGACTCTTCGGTCAATAACCAACAGCGGGATCTGGATACCCATGTTGGCTCCCACATGCTCCTCGATGATCTCATCGGATGAACCACGATGTCGAGGATTCAAGCAACCTCGTATACAATTCCCTTTGTCAATCGGTACGTTACTTGCCCGAGATTCGATCGTCGGTATCCCAATACCTCGTTCAATCTCGTTACCGGCAAGTCACTTTACTCATACCGTAATGCATGATCCCGTGACCAGACACTTGGTCACTTTGAGCTCATTATGATGATGCATTACCGAGTGGGTCCAGAGATACCTCTCCGTCATACGGAGTGACAAATCCCAGTCTTGATCCGTGTCAACCCAACAGATACTTTCGGAGATACCCGTAGTATACCTTTATAGTCACCCAGTTACGTTGTGACGTTTGGTACACCCAAAGCACTCCTACGGTATCCGGGAGTTACACGATCTCATGGTCTAAGGAAAAGATACTTGACATTAGAAAAACTCTAGCAAACGAACTATACGATCTTGTGCTATGTTTAGGATTGGGTCTTGTCCATCACATCATTCTCCTAATGATGTGATCTCGTTATCAATGACATCCAATGTCCATAGTCAAGAAACCATGACTATCTGTTGATCAACGAGCTAGTCAACTAGAGGCTTACTAGGGACATGTTGGTGTCTATGTATTCACACATGTATTACGATTTCCGGATAACACAATTATAGCATGAATAAAAGACAATTATCATGAACAAGGAAATATAATAATAATCCTTTTATTATTGCCTCTAGGGCATATTTCCAACAGCGCCTCCTCAGGGTTTGAGCGTCATGAGTCGGTGCGTGAATTGTCGTATCAACATATTATAGACGACCTTCCGGTAGTAAAGAAGTTTAGGAAGAGAGCGAGGAAAGGCAAAAAAGTTGTTTCTATGATCCAGCCGCCTCAGCAGCCTCAGCTTCAGGACCGTATAGATATCCCTGGTGCGGATAAATGGCATATCCCTGGTCAACCAATCCTACCTGCAATAGCGCTACGGGCCAGATTCGGCGATCTAAAGAGACTTCATGACGATGTGCTGCGGGTAGAGAAAGACCTCATCGTCTCGAAAGATCTAGGATACCCACTCTACGTGGTTAACATTCCGCGGCAAATGTCGTACATCGACAGCTTCCCCGCGGATAAGTTCTTCCTCCGATTTGATTACATATTTGACATGTTTCACGTGAAGAAGCTGGATTTTACGTTTGTCCGCCTTTATGCCTTACACATGAACTACATCATCGGGGTTGAGCAGATATCTCATATCTGTGTTGCTGACCCGTACTACATGCACGAGGGCTTCTTGGGAGTCTGCGCAAATCACCGTGAATACGCGAGGGATTACATCGTCAATTTCATGCTCGCCAATAAGGACAAGGAGGCGATTCTCGTGCCTTATCATCCCGTGTAAGTCATCCGCGCTGCTATCCTTCCTTCGATTTCAATCATTCATTTGCATGATGGAAGCTAATTAATTTGAGGACTTATTTTGCGCAGCGGCGGGCGCGCTGTCCTCATCATCCTCTACCCCCGATTCTCCCACGCTCTTTACTTGGACTCGTCGAAGAACATTCACAAAAAGGATTACACCCACATCAAGGATGTTCTCGACAGTGCTATGTTTTACTACCAAGCAAGGGGTGGAGAGGTCAGGGACAAGAAGAGAAGGGGCGGCAGGGTCGCCTTCGGCCATAAGACCGACTTCTGCTACATCCAGCAACCGGACGATTCTCTTAATGATGGATTCTATGTCCTACACCACATGCTGGAGTACAGACGGGATCACCAGAACCTTCGCATGTCACCTAGATCCGGCGATGCCCATATTTTGCAACGGGCAAAGGACATAGGAGATATCGAGGATCATCGACTTCGAGCTGAGTTCTATAACATCCAGCGCGAACTTGCCCAAATCATCATGAAGGAGGTCATCGGAAAAACAGGGATGTTCTATGGAGAAGGACAAATGTCGCGGGAAGACGTCCGAACATGGATAGCCTCTCAGCTTCTCAACCTGAAGCCTTTCACTAGGCTCAGGGACTATCTCCCTGACTTGGATGGATGGAACGACATGTTGGAGTGATTGTCGATATATGACAATGTGTCCGTTTAGTCCATACTTTCTGTATGACAAAACTTTGAGTTATGCACGGTGAAACTTTATTTGTGATGTAATTAAACCATCCTCCTCCTCAACTAGCGAAAATCACTCTAGTTAGGGAATTTTGGGGTACGATGAACTTTGTTATTTATGCTTATGATATGTTGTTTTTATTTTTGCCAAGTCTGTCTCTTTCTATTGCTCAACTATATATGTTGCATATCATCGACTCATGTGATGATGCAGGTGCATAGATCATAGATGGCGAAGAAGTGCTATGCCAGGAGTATATATACGACAAGTGGCCGGAGTGTCAGGCCCTTCCGGTTTCCGAGTGACAGGCAGTAATTAGTTTAGAGGTTCACGCTAATGCGAAAGAGGGATACGAACTCATGTTCTCAAAGTAATAGCTCTTCTCGCATAGATCATTGTTTAGATGGATGACGATGTATTTGCATATCATTCGAGACTTGTATCGCTATTTTTGAGATGATGACAAGAGACCACTTTGTGTTGGATGATGATTATGATGATGACATGATTTGATGAGACTAATTGTATGTATATGCTATGATTACATTTGGATGTGTATGATATGCTAAAGATTATTGTATAAAGCCTATTCAAATACAAAACAAATATGCAGGAAAAAACTAATAAATAAACTAGTAGTAGCGAGGGGGGAAATTTAGCAGTAGCGCCGCATTGTCAGTAGCGCGTCCCAGCAAACAGCGCTGCAGATAATATCAGTAGCGCCCTTTCCCAAAGAGCGCTACAGCTATTCATGTATAGCAGTAGCGTGGGACAACCGGCGCTACTGCTATACGTTAGCTGTAGCGCCTTATTAGTAGCGCCGGTGCCCGCGCTACTGAGAGGCCCAAAACCCTCGCTGCTGGTAGGCTTTTCCCTAGTAGTGCTGGTAAACAGGCCACGCACGAAGATTCAGAGGACGGAAGTTATCTTCCGCTCTCCGAGGATGAGGTGATCCTCGGCACCGACGATTTCATCATGCCTGAGGAACCTCTTGAGCAGGAGTGCTTCAAGCGCCAGCTAATAGCCACTGCAAGGAGCCTGAAAAAGAAGCAGCAGCAGCTTCAAGCTGACCAAGATCTGCTCAATGATAAATGGACCGATGTCCTAGCAGCCGAAGAATACGGCCTCAAGCGCCCAACCAAAAGCTACCCAAAGCGCAAATTGCTACCTCAGTTTGACGAGGAGGCACCGGAATACATACCACCATCGTACAATGCGGCTGACCAACCACGTGGACAAAACGGCAACTCACGCCAAACACCAGCCCGCCCCGCCTCATCACACAGGTAGAGGTAAATTAGCCCACAGCCATACATATGACCTCTGGCAAAACCTGAACAATAAAGCAGGACATACCATATCAATCTACGGATCGCGAGGACGTGCCTCGACACGCGACGACGGCCACCTATTCAGACGTGACAAATTTAGTCATGCGCGGGCTGAAAACCGTAGACGGACTCCATCAGAGCTATGTCGTGATACGGCCCGATATAGAGGCGCCGCACACCCTCATTGCTTCACTGATGAGGTCATGGATCATGAATTCCCAGAAGGGTTCAAACCCGTGAATATAGAATCATACGATGGAACCACGGACCCCGTGGTATGGATCGAAGACTTCATTCTCCACATTCATATGGCCCGCGGCGATGACCTCGACGCCATCAAATACCACCCTTTAAAACTCAAGGGGCCATCTCGGCACTAGTTAAATAGCTTGCCTGAAAATTCTATCGGTAGCTGGGAGGACTTGGAAGAAGCCTTCCTCGACAACTTCCAAGGTACATATGTCCGGCCACCAGACGCGGATGACTTAAGCCACATAGTTCAACAACCTGGAGAGTCCGCCAAGAAATTATGGACTAGGTTCTTAACTAAAAAGAACCAAATCGTCGATTGTCCGGATGCCGAAGCCCTAGCAGCCTTCAAACACAGCATCCGCGACGAATGGCTCCCTCGCCACCTTGGCCAAGAAAAGCCAAAGTCCATGGCGGCCCTCACGGCACTCATGACCTGCTTTTGTGTGGGAAAGGATAGTTGGTTGGCCCGTAGCAAAAACAATGCAAGCGATGCCGGCACCCCTGAAGTTAAAAATAACAAAGACAAGTCTCGATGCAACAGATACAAGCGTCGAAACAACAATGATAACACCGAGGATACGACGGTCAATGCCGAATTCAGCGGCTCTAAGTCCGGTCAGCGAAAGAAGTCGTTCCAAAAGAACAATTCAGGCCCATCTAGATTGGACCGCATACTTGATCGTCCGTGCCAGATTCATGGCACCTCGGACAAACCACCCAATCATACAAATAGAGATTGCTGGGTTTTTAAACAGGCCGGCAAATTAAATGCTGAGAACAGGGAAAAGGGATCGCAAAGCGAGGACGATGACGAAGAGCCCCGGCAACCGAACACAGGGGGATAGAAGAAGTTTCCCCCTCAGGTCAAAATGGTGAACATGATATACGCTACCCACATCCCCAAGAGGGAGCGCAAGCGTGCGCTCAGGGACGTCTACGCGATAGAACCAGTCGCCCCAAAATTTAATCCATGGTCATCAGGCCTGATCACTTTTGATCATCGGGATCATCTGACCAGTATCCATCACGGTGGCTCAGTCGCACTGGTCCTAGACCCAATAATTGACGGGTTCCACCTGACTCGCGTCCTTATGGACGGAGGTAGCAGCCTCAATCTGCTCTATCAAGATACAGTGCGAAAACTGGGCATTAACCCATCACGGATGAAGCCCACTAGGACTACCTTCAAAGGAGTCATACCAGGTGTAGAGGCCCGCTGTATGGGCTCAATCACACTAGAGGTTGTCTTCGGATCTCCGGACAACTTCCAAAGCGAGGATTTAATCTTCGATATCGTCCCCTTCTGCAGCGGCTATCAGGCACTGCTCAGACGAACTGCATTTGCTCGATTCAATGCAGTACCACACTATGCTTATCTCAAGCTCAAGATGCCCGGTCCACGTGGCGTCATAACGGTCAAGTGAAATACAGAACGCTCCCTCCGTACAGAAGAGCACACAGCTGCCTTAGCAACAGAAGTACAGAGCGGCCTTCTCAAGCAGAACCTTAATTGGGCTGCCGAGCCCACGGACATTGTTAAGAGGGTCCAAACTACTCTGCAATAGGAGAGCTCGGCTCATCAGGAGCTCGACTAGCAATCCGACCTCCGTCTGAGTCCTGATCAAGTGGTGGCATTCGTGCCACGCGTACATAACTACGCACTCAAAATCCCATGGGCATCGACGGAGGCATAGCTAGCTTATGGTCCAAAGTACGGCTCAACTGACATCGGATACACACATACTTTCACTTTTACTTGTTTCCTTTTCAGGTTTCAATCCCACAGGCCCCATCTGGTGGACTGGTCATCGGTCCTCTTGAAGGATAAACACACCAAGACGGCGAGAAACGTAGACATATGAGGGACTTTTTAGGTGATTCCGTTAACAATAACTCTACCTGTTTTCAGGACCCACATGCAGCTCTCCCTTGGTTTCGGCATGTCAAATAGCATGTTGCTTATCTCACTACCTATATCAATGTGCCTTGACGTACTAATTAAATTACAGTGAGAACAGTTTGTGACTGAAGCTTTAGGACCCCAACTTTTTACCTTTGCACCTTTTCTGTTTTCTTTATCTTTTTTCTCTCAGCTTCCCTGTGGATAACCCTATCAGGTAGCACCCATACACTTTGGTATGTCTAATGTTTGCCAGGGGCTTCATAGCATCCCACATTGTGGCAACAAAAGTCCGGACACTTTTTATAAGTATAGTTCGGCACCCCGAATTTAGCATTATATGCATTGGCTCCGAATCATGTCTTTGGTCAATAGTTGGGTTGACCGGCTCCTGTGCTTGCTACCTTATGTTCGGCTATATCGGCTAAGTTAGTAAAGGGAGAACTGCTGCGATTGTGTCTTGGTTTATCCAAAGGAGCACCTCAGTAGAGAAAGCCGAAAACTGACTGTCATGATGCAGCGAGAGTCGGTCAGCTGTTCGGAGGTTACAAATCGTTGGAGATTTCTTCCGCATTACGCGAATTATTGGTACTTCCCGATCATACGCTTATACCACTCTAGTTCAGATACTAGGGGCTTCGCCCATGTTTTTATTGTCGAACTTCTATGGCTAAGTGAGGGCGTTACAGCCGCATAGTCTGGTTGCCTGGTTCGTTGCGCTAAACAACTCCTTCAAGGACCATCTAATTGGATCAAGATTGTTTAGATTCCATCCTGAACACCCCTGTACTACCTACGTGGGGGCAGAAGCCAACGACTGGCTAACCCTCAGATTTCATACAACACGGCCGCACAGGAAGTAAAAATTTAAAAACATAACCAGCATTATATTGCACAATCACTTTGTTTTATCATACAAGGTTGAGGGAGCTCGAATACATTCATTCAAAGATAGTGTCTTTCGCACAATGATCCGCAATAATGCGGGACCCCTCCAAGACATCGCCGAAGTATCACTCGGTGTGCGGTGCTCCTTGCCCTCCGGCGGCCCCTCGGTCGCTAATTTGACAGTGTCCAGCTTCGCCCACCAGACCTTGCAATAGGAGAAGGCCGGACGTGCGCCCTGGATGCAGACGGACCGCTTGACGACGTCCAGACGAGGACGGGCATCCACCAGTCGCTTCACGAAGTCGAAGTAACTGCCGGGTATAGCTTCGGCTGGCCACAACCGGATTATTAAATCCTTCATGGCCAGTTCGGCCACCCTATGTAGCTCGACCAGCTATTTTAGCTGATCGCTGAAGGGCACCAGATGTTCTGGCATGAGATGTTGCGACCAGAACAGCTTCTCTGTGGAGCTCCCTTCTTTGGCTCGGAAGAACTCTGTGGCGTCAGCCACACTGCGTGGCAGATCCGTAAAAAGCCCCTGGAGAACTCCGATTCCGGGTTAGTAAACGATATTTCATCTTCACATTCTTGCTTTGCATATTGAATGCCTTACCCGCCACGATCTTCCTGGCCTCCTGGATCTCCTGGAGGGCGCCCTGGGCCTCATTCTGGGCTGCCTCCGCACTCTGACGAGCCTTGGCGAATTCGTCTCTTGAACCGACGCATCGCGCTCCAAGGCCTCACACTTCTTCACCACGTCCTCGAGCTCCTGTTGGACCTTATTGACCCGGGCCTTGAGCTTCTTCGGAGCGGCCTACTCCTGAACAGCCTTCCCTTAGGCTTCGACCAGGGCCTTTTTCAGGGCCTCGACCTCGGTCGTCGCCTCTGTACACATCATGGCATTTCGGTCATTGCATATCATTTTCCTTTTTTTGAATACATAACAGGTTATTACTTACCTTGTTTTTCCTGGAGCTGCCTCTTCACCTGGCCTAGCTCCTCCTCGGCCTCCGCCAGTTTCTGCTTCAGTCCGGAGACTTCGGCAGTATGTGAGGCCGCGGCCAACAGCAACGCCTGTGCATACATTTCAGAAAAATTTAGTTAGTTTCCTGCAATAGGAGATTGATCCTCTGTCCGGTTTTTTCTTTCCGAACACCGGACAGTGTCTCAGGGGCTACTGTCTATATTGGGATTTTCTCCTTTTTGCGCCACTTACTCAAAACTTGTCAACAGGCTGCTGCAGGCTTCGGTTAGTCCGCTCTTGGCGGACTGAACCCTTTCAATTACTATGCCCATAAGGACACGGTGCTCATCCACAATGGAAGCGCCTCGCAGCGCTTCCAGCAGATTATCCGATGCCCCTGGTTGGACAGGGGTCACCGGGGGAACATGCATCCCCCCTTCTTTTGAAGGAGGTTGTGTGCCGGATTCCGGAGCCGCATCAGACTCCGGAATCGAGTCCGGCTGAGGGCCGAACTGAATACGGCCCTCCCCACCAGTCTCCATGGGGATTGGCTCCCCCTGGCATCCGGCGATGGGGGTTTCGCCTTCTGGCGCCTCCTGAGCCTCTCCCCCACCTGGAACAGTCCTTCGGGACAGCACCTCCGCATCATCCTTGGCCTTGGGGGAGTGAGCGACTGGCGGTGAATCGCTGGCCATCGCCTTTGAGTCCAGTGAACCTCGTGGTGAGGATCGCTGGGAGCTGTCGTGGGCTGGACTTCAATAGCATAACTAATTATATCAATACAACAAAGAGGAAATACTTGGTTTATGGGTGGATATGGGTTTTAGCAGTTACAATGCGGCCCGAGGCTTAGTGCGGGGGCGTCTCTCCAGACTGCTATCGACGTCCCACGCGGTGTTATCCGCAAGGGAGCTCTTCCCTTTCTTATATGTCTCCGCCTCCAGATTCGCCAAAGCCGCCCTCTTTCTTCCTCCCCTCATCAAGGGAGGGTTGTTCTCCTCCTCCTCTTCATCGTGTCGTCTTCGGCGGCGGAGGAGCGGGTCTTATCTTCGGATGTCACGTCTGAAGCGCCCTTGTGGTGGGGGCCACTACAGACCCCCTTGGCCTTCCCTGTGGCCTTCTTCTCCGGTGCCTTATAGGGCACCGGCACCAGCATCTTCGCTAAAAGCAGGATGACTGGTTCTTCAGACAACGGAGCCAGACATTGGATCTGCTTCGCCCTCTCCATCCAACCCTGAAGAATCAATGATGATAAAGGCTTAGACATCATCCTTGAAACAAGCAAGTAAGGGATGCAGTAAGAATAATATACCTCGTTGGCAAGGTGGTTGATGTCATGCCCGCGGTCCGAATCTGTGGCCAGCGGTGTTTCGTTGCCCTTAAAAAGCAACCTCCAGGCATCTTCGTGAGTGGTTTCGAAGAGCCTCTTCAGGGTATGGTGCTTCTTCGGATTGAACTCCCATAGAGGGCGGCTTCAGCATTGGCATGGAAGAATCTGGCGAACTAGCATCACCTGGATTATATCGACGAGTTTGATATCTTTATCCACCATGCTTTGAATGCGCATTTGTAGCGTTGTCAGCTCGTCTGGCGAACACCCATCCGGGCCCTTCTCGACCCAGGAAGTGAGTCACATGGGAGCGCCAGAGTTGAATTCAGCAGTGGCGGCCCAGGTGGTGCCGCGGGGCTCTAGGATATAGAACCAATGTTTCTGCCATTCTTTTACAGTCTCCATGAAGGTGCCTTTCAGCCAGGAGACATTGGCCAGCTTGCTCACCATGGCACCTCCGCACTCTGCGTTCTGGCCATCCACCACCTTCGGCTTCACATTGAAGACCTTGAGCCACAGCCTGAAGTGGGGTTGGATGCGAAGGAAGGCCTCACACACGATGATGAACGCCGAGATGTTGAGGAGGGAGTTCGCGGATAGATCATGGAAGTCTATCCCATAGTAGAACATCAGCCCACAGATGAAGGGGTGGAGTAGAAATCCTAACCTGCGGAGGAAATGAGGGATGAATACTACCCTCTCGTTGGGCTTCAGCGTGGGAACGATTTGTCCCAGGGCCGGAAGGCGGTGGGCGATTCCCTTCGCCAGGTACCCAGCCGCCCGAAGCTCGGCGATGTCCTCCTCCTGGACGGAGGAGGCCATCCACTTGCCTTGACCTCCGGATCCGGACATGGTTGAGTGCTTGCTCGAGACGGAGAAGATGAGAACTTGGGCGCTGGAGCTCAAGAGTGGAAGGGCAGAGGAAGAGAGAATGTGTGGGTGAAGAAAAGGGATTCTTATCTCCTTATAAAGGCGGTAAATATTGAACGCCTTCCCACTCGCCTTAAAATTCGCCTACTCCCGAGGGCTGTGTAAATAGCACGGTTGGGTTACCCACGCTCGTATTGATGAGAATCCCGCAATAAGGGGACACGATCTCTGCTTTGACAAGACGTGCCAATAGAAATAGCATCTTGAAACACGGGATGGCAGACAAAACGGTTCGATATAGTGACCGGGCAGATGTGATGTCATGTTGTAAAAAGTTGTTAGCGGATGGGACTCATGGAATATTATATTCTCTCTACGGTTGTGTGTGGTGTGTGTTACATGTCCGGACACGTTCAATACATCCGAAGACTATTTTGGAGTTTGAAAGGAGGAACCCGCCTTGCAATGCCGAAGACAGGCCTACGCGCTAGATACCTTGTCATTGAAGCCAGGTTCAGGGGCTACTGAGGGAGTCCTGGACTAAGGGGTCCTTGGGCGTCCGGCCCTGTTAGCCGTGGGCCGGACTGATGGGCTGTGAAGATACGAGGACCGAAGACTGCACCCGTGTCCAGATAGGACTCTCCTTGGCGTGGAAGGCAAGCTTGGCGACGGAATATGTAGATTCCTTTCTTTATAACCGACCTTGTGTAACCCTGGATCCTCCCGGTGTCTATATAAACCGGAGGACTTAGTCCGGAGGAGGGACATTATCATAACCATATAAGCTAGGCCTCTAGGGTTTAGCCATTATGATCTCGTGGTAGATCAACTCTTATAATACTCATATTCATCAAGATCAATCAAGCAGGACGTAGGGTATTACCTCCATAGAGAGGGCCCGAACCTGGGTAAAACATTGTGTCCCCTGTCTCCTGTTACCATCGACCTTAGACGCACAGTTCGGGACCCCCTACCCGAGATCCGCCGGTTTTGACACCGACACTCCCTTGAGAAGCAACTAGCTTGCTATTCTTCTTGAAGTTCCCCTTCTTCTCTTTGCCCTTTTTCTTGAAACTAGTGGTCGTGTTCACCATCAACACTTGATGCTCCTTCTTGGTTTCTACCTCCGTGGCCTTTAGCATCGCGAAGAGCTCAGGAATTGTCTTTTCCATCCCTTGCATATTATAGTTCATCACGAAGCCTTTATAGCTTGGTGGCAGTGATTGAAGAACTCTGTCAATGACACTAGCATTAGGAAGATTAACTCCCAGCTGAGTCAAGTGGTTATGGTACCCAGACATTCTGAGTATGAGTTGACTGACAGAACTATTCTCCTCCATTTTGCAGCTGTAGAACTTGTTGGAGACTTCACATCTCTCAAGTTGGGCATTTGCTTGAAATATTAACTTCAACTCCTAGAACATCTCATATGCTCCATGACGTTCAAAACGTCTATGAAGTCCCCATTCTAAGCCGTAAGCATGGCACACTGAACTATCGAGTAGTCATCAGCTTTGCTCTGCCAGACGTTCATAACGTCCGGAGTTGCTCCTGCAGCGGGTCTTGCACCTAGCGGTGCTTCCAGGGCATAGTTCTTCTGTGCAGCAATAAGGATAATCCTCAAGTTACGGACCCAGTCTATGTAGTTGCTACCATCATCTTTCAACTTAGCTTTCTCTAGGAACGCATTAAAATTCAAGGGAACGGCAGCACGAGCCATTGATCTACAACAACATAGATATGCAAAAAACTATCAGGTACTAAGTTCATGATAAATTAAAGTTCAATTAATCATATTACTAAAGAACTCCCACTTAGATAGACATCCCTCCGGTCATCTAAATGATCACGTGATCCATATCAACTAAACCATGTCCGATCATCACGTGAGATGGAGTAGTTTTCAATGATGAACATCATTATGTTTATCATATCTACTATATGATTCACGTTCAACCTTTCGGTCTCAGTGTTTTGAGGCCATATCTTCATATGCTAGGCTCGTCAAGTTTAACCCGAGTATTCTGCATGTGCAAAACTGGCTTGCATATGTTGTATGTGAACGCAGAGCTTATCACACCCGATCATCACGTGGTGTCTCGGCATGACGAACTGTAGCAACGGTACATACTCGGGGAGAACACTTGTACCTTGAAATTTAGTGAGGGATCATCTTATAATGCTACCGCCATACTAACCAAAATAAGATGCATAAAGCATAAACATCACATGCAATCAAAATATGTGACATGATATGGCCATCATCATTGTGTGCCTTTGATCTCCATCTCCAAAGCACCGTCATGATCTCCATCGTCATCGGATCTCCATCATAGCATCGTTGTCATCTCGCCAACTATTGGTTCTACGACTACCGCTACCACTTAGTGATAAAGTAAAGAAATTACATGGCGATTTCATTTCATACAATAAAGTGACAACCATAAGGCTCCTGCTAGTTGCCGATAACTTTTACAAAACATGATCATCTCATACAACAATTTATATCTCATCACGTCTTGACCATATCACATCACAACATGCCCTGCAAAAACAAGTTAGACGTCCTCTACTTTGTTGTTGCAAGTTTTACGTGGCTGCTACGGGCTTCTAGCAAGAACCATTCTTACCTACGCATCAAAACCACAACGATTTTTCGTAAAGTGTGTTGTTTCAACCTTCAACAAGGACCGACCGTAGTCAAACTCGATTCACCTAAACTTGGAGAAACAGACACCCGCCAGCCACCTGTGTGTGAAGCACGTCGGTAGAACCAGTCTCATGAACGTGGTCATGTAATGTCGGTCCAGGCCGATTCATCCAACAATACCGTTGAATCAAAGTAAGATGTTGGTGGTAAGCAGTATGACTATTATCGCCTACAACTCTTTGTGTTCTACTCGTGCATATCATCTACTAATAGACATGGCTCCGATGTCACTGTTGGTGAACGTAGTAATTCAAAAAATTCCTACGATCAAGCAAGATCTATCTAGGAGATGCATACCAACTAGAGGGAAGAGTGTGTCCACGTGCCCTCGTAGACCGAAAGCAGAAGTGTTATGTTAACACGGTTGATATAGTCGAACATCTTCACGATCCAAGCGATCCAAGTACTGAACATACGGCACCTCCGTGTTCAGCACACGTTCAGCACAATGACATCCCTCGAGCTCTTGATCCAGTTGAGGGTTGAGGGAGAGTTTCGTCAGCACGACGGTGTGGCGATGGTGTTGGTGATGTGATCCGCGCAGGGCTTTGCCTAAGCACTACGACAATATGACCGAGGTGGTAAACTATGGAGGGGGGCACCGCACACGGCTAAAGAACAATTGATATGTCTTTGGGGTGCTCCCTGCCCCCGTATATAAAGAAGGAGGGGAGGAGGCGGCCGACCTAGGGGGTGCGCCAAAGGGGGGAGTCCAACTAGGACTCCCAATCCTAGTTGGACTCCCTTTCCTTTTCTAGAGGGGGGAAAGAGGGAAGGGAGAGGAAGAGGAGAAGGAAAGGGGGGAGCGCCCCCCTCCCTAGTCCAATTCAGACTCCCTATAGGAAGGGGGTGTGGCTACCCCTTGTGGGCTGCCTCCCCTCTCCCCTATGGCCCATGTAGGCCCAATATTCCCCACGGGGGGGGGGGGGGTCCGGTACATAACCCCTCGGTACTCCGGAAAAATACCCGAATCACTCGGAACCATTTCGATGTCCGAATACAACCTTCCAATATATGAATCTTTACCTCTCGACCATTCCGAGATGCCTCGTCATGTCTGTGATATCATTAGGGACTCCGAACAAACTTCGGTCACCAAAACACATAACTCATAATACAAATCGTCATCGAACGTTAAGCGTGCGGACCCTACGGGTTCGAGAACTATGTAGACATGACCGAGACACATCTCCGGTCAATAACCAATAGCGGAACCTCGATGCTCATATTGGTTCCTACATATTCTATGAAGATATTTATCGGTCAAACCGCATAACAACATACGTTATTCCCTTTGTCATCGGTATGTTACTTGCCCGAGATTCGATCGTCAGTATCTTCATACCTAGTTCAATCTCGTTACCGACAAGTCTCTTTACTCGTTCCGTAATGCATCATCTCGCAACTAACTCATTAGTTATATTGCTTGCCAGGCTTATAGTGATGTGCATTACCGAGAGGGCCCAGAGATACCTCTCCGATACACAGAGTGACAAATCCTAATCTCGATCTACGCCAACTCAACAAACACCTTTAGAGACACCTGTAGAGCATTTTTATAATCATCCAGTTACATTGTGATGTTTGATACCACACAAGGTGTTCCTTCGGTATTCGGGAGTTTCATAATCTCATAGTCAGAGGAATCACTACCGCAGGATGCTGCTAACGCGACACTGTGCAAAGTGCTAACAAAACTCTGTGTGATGCAATAATCGCAAACGGTGGTGTAAAATAACTGTCAAAAAAGGTGCAAAACGTTTGCGATGGCGGAGCCATCAAACACGGTTCAGATTTTAGTTGCGTGTGCGATGCAAGGGATACGGTTCAGTCCAATGAACTGTTTGCGATGAGGCGGAACAAAAGAAATGGGCAGCTTGATGAAGGCGTGTGCGATATACAGCATACAATTCACTCGGATAAACTGTTTGTGATTAGGCAACACAAAAGAAATGGTCAGCCAGATCAAGGTGTGTGTGATTGAGGGCATATGATTCAGAAGGATTAACTGTTTGCGATTAGGTAATAGAACAGAAACGTGTCAGCCATATCAAAGTGTTTGTGATTGATGGCATACACTTCACATGGATGAACTGTTTGCGATTAACCACAACAAAATGAAACAGTTAGATAGATCAACGTGTGTGTGCTAGACGGGCACACACATTCTAATTAAAAGAAGCGTGCGCGATGGTAATAACGAGCACGCATGGTTGCTGAAACAAGTTGTGTGCTGACATTGCCTATTGTAGTGCACCCTATGGTGCAAACGCCACGTACGCGGCCGAGAAGGCATAACGTGGCCGGGAATAGTGTCGCGCTTATAACCATGAGTAAATTTGGAGCATGTGTCCCGTCAAATTCCAAATTGCAAACATGTTCACACCGATCAAAACCTAAATGGTTTCCCACTTAGGAGTGTATTACTACTCGGTTATAAATACTACTACTCCAAGATGACTGCATATTCCTCCTCAACTCCTCATCCACAAAAACAAAGTCATTCATCATCGTTCCCTTTGCGTCTTCCATGGCCAGTGTGAGTTCTAGGTCGAGAGATTACCACCAGGGAGATGCGAGCATGGAAGTGGAAGCACGAGAGATGTCCCATCGCGCGGCCGTAACAACACATAGGTCCCACCGCACTGCCGAAGCAGCACGCAGGTCCTGCCACGCCGTCGATGCGGTAAACTGGTCCGGCCGCGCTGCAGAAGCAGAAGAGATGTCCCGCCGCACTACGAATGCAGCAGAGATGTCCTCCCGCGCCGCGGAAGCCTAGGAAAATGTCCCGCGGGCAGGCGAGGACTCTTACAGGCGCATGCATGTGATCGTCCATAGCCAGATGGATTAGATCTCTGGCTGGGTGAGGTTGCAGGACGACATGAAAGCCTCTTTTGCCAGCGTCATTTGGCAACTAAATGAGAGCAATGTGAAGCTCCGAGCCGAGCGCGACCTGCTGAGGGCGAAGATCGTCGGAAGTGCGGAGCAGCAGGAGGAGACCGCTGCCTTGTTGAATAGGACCGACATCATCGTCGAGAAACTTATGGATGAGGATGTCATGTTGCACATCGAGCGCAAAAGGCTGGTGGAGGAATCCATGGATGCTCTCAAGCAGCATCTTGAGGACAAGAAAGAGCTCATCACCGCTCGCTGCGAACACTAGTTCCCGCGGCCTGTAGCAACGTAGAGATCAGCGAGCCAGATCGTTGTCTTCCTTCTTCTTTTGCCCTTGTGTATTTGGGGCATCGCGGCATGTAGCTTTTTTTAATTATGTTCCTAAATATGTAAGACAATTAGTATCCACTGCCATTGTCCTTATATTCATCATGCTTGCCATAAGTCGCAGTCAATGCTATATAGGTCCGTCAGATCTTACATCAAGATCCGTGCAAAACTTTCTTTTCAGATTTTCATTTTTCTCTCTTAAATCTCAGTCCAGTGAGACACATAGCCACGCCGTAGAACAGGGGCTCGGGCGCCATTAATGGAGACGTTGGGAGGAAGGTGCGCGGCGGGTAGCGGTCAAAGGGCTCTCCTCTCGATGAGCACACGCAGGGGTCTAATCCCACGCCTCCCGTACTCAAATAGCTACCACGCACGGTACCTCCTAGCCAATAAAAAAAGGGACGTGTGGCAGCACGTAAATGGTAAGTAGAACGCCCACGGTTTCAATAATACTTGTGTTTCCGATTTGTAACATGACAGCACTTGTTTGAAAATGACTTTGTTGATTGTTAATGTGTGCGCCTTCGCAAATCGGACAGAAAAATCACCACAGCATGTTGGTGCCATGTCATGACACCATGCCAGGTTTCATGATTTTCAGGCGTGTTTTGGATTTACAGAAATTAAAAAATCAAGTTTTTCAATCTTTACGGCCGAGCCACGATGCCCAGATGTTTGAATTTCATTCACATTTCTTGCATGGGACCTAGAAATTCACCCAAGGACACACATGTCATTTTTCAAACAACTTTGGTGCACTGGAGCTTGTGCTTGTAGTTCAAATTTGAATTATGCACATTAAATGCGCAGAAACTCAATTAATGTATAAAAAAGGCCAAACGAACCCGGAATAATTCCAAAATTTAGCACAATACTTCTATTTGGTCTAATCTGCCTGTGTAAAAAAATTAAGGCGGAAGAAGGCAGTGTACGTATCTTGTTTCGCACACGGGGGTGACATGTTCCCTCTCGGAACCATGAGCCTTCTTGAGGGAAGCTCCAGTTTGCAAGAAGCTTACACCAAAGCTTGTCATGATTCGGCCAAAAAAATACCACAGCATTTTGGTGCCACGTCATGACACCATACCAAGTTTCATGATTTTCAGGCGTGTTTTGGATTTACAGCAATTAAAAAACCAAATTTCTCAATCTTTTCGGCCGAGCCACAACGCCCAGATGTTTGAATTTCATTCTCATTTCTTGCATGTGACCTATAAATTCATCCAAGGACACACATGTGATTTTTCAACCAACTTTGGCGCACTGGAGCATGTGCTTGTAGTTCAAATTTGAATTATGCACATTAAATGTGTAGAAACTCAATTAATGTATAAAAAAGGCCAAATGAACCTGGAATAATTCCAAAATTTAGTAGCATACTTCTATTTGGTCTAATCTGCCTGTGTAAAAAAATTAAGGCGGGAGAAGGCAGTGTACGTATGTCGTTTCACACACGGAGGTGACACGTTCCCTTTAGAACCACGACCTTCTTGAGAAAAGCTTCGGTTTGCAAGAAGCTTACACCAAAGCTTGTCCCAATTCGGCCTAAAAATTACCGCAGCATGTTGGTGACATGTCATGACACACCATGCCAAGTTTCATGATTTTCAGGCGTGTTTTGGATTTACATGAATTTAAAAACCAAGTTTCTCAATCTTTCGGGCCGAGTCACGACTCCCAGATGTTTGAATTTCATTCCCATTTCTTGCATGGGACCTATAAATACACCCAAGGACACACATGTGATTTTTCAACCTACTTTGGTGCACTTGAGCATGTGCCTGTAGTTCAAATTTGAATTATGCAATGCGCAGAAACTCAATTAATGTATAAAAAAGGCCAAACGAACCCGGAATAATTCCAACATTTAGCACGATACTTCTATTTGGTCTAATCTGTCTGTGTAAAAAAATTAAGGCTGGAGAAGGCAGTGTATGTATCTCGTTTCGCACACGGAGGTGACACGTTCCCTCTCGGAACCACAAGCCTTCTTGAGGGAACCTCCAATTTGCAAGAAGCTTACACCAAAGCTTGTCCCAATTCAGCCAAAAGATTTACCTCAACATGTTGGTGCCATGTCATGACACCATGCCAAATTTCCTGATTTTTAGGCGTGTTTTGGATTTACAGGAATTTAAAAAACCAAGTTTCTCAATCTTTCCGGCCAAGCCACGACGCCCAGATGTTTGAATTTCATTCTCATTTCTTGCATGGGACCTATAAATACACCCAAGGACACACATGTGATTTTTCAACCAACTTTGGTGCACTGGAGCATGTGCTTGTAGTTCAAATTTGAATTATGCACATTAAATGACCAGAAAGTCAATTAATATATAAAAAAGGCCAAATGAACCCGGAATAATTCCAAAATTGAGCACGATACTTCTATTTGGTCTAATCTGCCTGTGTAAAAAAATTAAGGCGGGAGAAGGCAGTGTACGTATCTCGTTTCGCACACGGAGGTGACACGTTCCCTCTCGGAACCACGAGCCTTCTTGAGGGAAGCTCCAGTTTGCAAGAAGCTTACACTAAAGCATGTCCCAATTCGGTCAAAAAATTTACGGCAGCATCTTGGAGCCATGTCATGACACCATGCCAAGTTTCATGATTTTCAGGCATGTTTTGGATTTACAGAAATTTAAAAACCAAGTTTCTCAATCTTTCCGGCCAAGCCACAATGCCCAGATATTTGAATTTCATTCTCATTTCTTGCATGGGACCTATAAATTCACCCAAAGACACACATGTGATTTTTCAACAAACGTTGGTGCATTGAAGCATGTGCTTGTAGTTCAAATTTGAAGTATGCACATTAAATGCCCAAAAACTCAATTAATGCATAAAAATGCCAAACGAACCCGAAATAATTCCAAATTTAAACACGACACTCATGTACTAGTTGCATGTTCACTGTACGTAAATGTTCTAGCAATTTAAACACCATCCTTTCCCTCTGTAACACCATTTTGTCTTTCAAAACATAATGAAAAAATCAGGTATACCACAAACAGTTTACTAGAAAGAATCGTGCGGGTGCGATATAATATATCTTGGTGCACCGTCTTGTCTGGCTTACGCAGGAAGCTTCGTTGTCTATAGTCCACCGCCCCCGCTTGAACCACACTTGCGCACCAGTTTCTCGCGGCACCGAGCGAAATTTTTTGCCACCGCGGAAATATCTATCTCCCCGCCCCCTCCCTCCTACCAAAAGCCACATTTCCATTGTTCCTCCTTGCTTTCCAAGTTCAAACCTTCACTGCTGCTTACTAGAAGCTCAGCCTCCTCGCCGACGACCCTTCTTATTGTAGCGCTGCCTCCTCGCCGGCTACCCTTCTTCTTGTAGCGGCGCCTCCTCGCCAGCGACCCTTCTTCTTGCAGCGCCGCCTCCTCGCCGGTGACCCTTCTTCTTGCCGCGTGGCCTCCTGGAATATGCGATTACATTTCCAGAGGCAATAATATTTGTATTATTACATTTCCATATTCATAATTAATAGTTTATATTTCATGTTATAACTACTATGATCCTGGAATATGCGATTCAGTGGAAAACTCATATGCACGTGTGAAATAATAAACGGTAAACATTAGGTTCCCGGTCTCGCCTCTAAGACTGGATCAAGTGTTGTTGATGATCAAGTTTTCTGGATCTTAGGATATCGTTAAGTGTAACGATAGTCCTAAAACAACATTGAGGGTATGACATTAGAAGAACGATCATATTGAATCGACCCAAACTTGTATGTTATACTTTGTGATTATATCATCTGAAATCATTTGTTATAACATAGAGTGTTAGCATGTGTTTTAGTTCCTCAGACCATGAGAGTGTCTCGGTCACTTTCTACCAGATGGTGGGCTTTGGGATTGCTCAAACGTCTTCTGTAACAAGGTGATCATAACGACAACTTGCAGGTTAGCCGAAAAGTTTGACAAGTAACTGGATAGCTCGAGAGTGGGATTTTCTCCTCCGACGATAGAGAGGTATTCTTAGGGCCCTCTCGGTGTAACGGCATCCATCATCGTCTGGCCAGACACAGGTGATTACATCACAGGGATGCCAAAACACGTTAACGGGAAAGAAGAACAAAACTGGTAATGGGAGCAATGTTGTAGTGAGCATGAAGATGACTCAGGAGGATACCGATGCACACCAGGATTTGTAAAATATCGCGAAGCAAATGGAACACCACATGATAACCAAAGATTCACTAGAATATCATTCAAGTAATCATAGGGACCGATATGGATGTCCACGGTTCCGCTATCGGTCATTGAACGAAGGGGTTTCGTTTATGTCTATGATTTACCGAACCTACGGGGTCACAAGCTTAAAGTAATCATGATCTGTTGAGTGTTAGTGTGACATCAATGATGAGAATATATTGATGGAATTGTTTCATTAATATCTGGAATAGTTCCGAGAGGTTCCGGAAGCGTTTTTGGGTCACCGGAGGGTTTCGATGAATATCGGGTAATACCGGGTATTACCGATTAACATATATAGGTGGAAAATGTTTCCGAAGCGTTTCTAGGTCACCAGAAGGGTTTCGGTGAATATCGGGTAATACCGGGTATTACCGATTAACATATATAGGTGGAAAAAAATTCGGGGGTGTCAAATTATGGCCCTGTTCGGAACTTCCCCGCTCCGTGGAGTTGGGGAGTTGGGTTTTGGCAGCTCCGCCTAATTAAGCTAAAGGATGGCCCGCTCCGGGAGCGGAGTTAACGGAGCAGAGAGAAACCGAACACAGCCTATATATATAATGCTCTAAAAATGTTTAGAACAAGTATATATTTAATTTAATATCAATGGGGGAGGAGTCCTACTCCCCCTCCCCTTAGTTGGATGCCCCAAGGAGGTTTCCCCTCCTTGGTGGCAGCCCTCCCTCTCCCCTCTAACCTATATATAGTGGAGGTTTGGTTCCCAATTGAGATATTCAAGTTTTGGAGCCTCCTCTAGTTGATATAATTCTAGTTCTAGTTGGGCCTAGTTGACTAATTAGAGCTTGTCCAAGCCACCTCCAATCCTCATAATTAGAAGCCCCGTGTGGTTCTAATCTCATCCCTCTAATTCTCCGACAAGGATTAGCTCTGGACGGCCAAGCGCTGCCGGATCATGAAGACTGTACGCTTGTAACCAAGTAGAGAGGTCGTGCTTTCGATGTTCTGTTCGAGGGATCGTTCGAGGGCAGTTCGCGGGATTGTCATCGACGCTCGAGGGACTCCAAGTACGATCTACACTGACTCATCTACTTTCGCTGCACTCTCGTAGTCCGTAATGATCGTTGATCCAAACTCTATATGCATCTTCATATTGTTCCTGGGTGGTCGTAGGGTGATTTTTTTTGTTTTCTACTATGTTTCCCAACACCATGGACATGGATGGGTGCCACATCGATGGTACAGGGTGTTGCATGCATATAAAGTCATCATTGGCACCTAGGATATCCCCTCCCCCTTTCCCCACTCGCATGGCTCTCCCTCACACTGTTTGTCACTCCCGTACCATGAACAGAGCATGCCTGTACGATCACTGAGCTTCGTCCTCATGGTCGGAGTCACAATCGAATCCAACGAGCATGTCCCAAAGCCCCCTTTCACAGTGCTTGGTAAACCCCGCGTTAGGGAATTGAACTGAGAGGTTGTGAAGACGCCACCATCATCCTCCTCTTCCCCTCCTCCAGTACTTGGTCATCGCCTTCGTTCGTCGTAGTCATACCCAGGGACCGCCATTCACCGGTCCGATGTGTCGCGCAGAATCCTCGTGGCGCCATGATGTTCTTATTCAAGGCATAACTCTAAGACGCTTGGAAATAGCGACATTAGCCTCATCTTCCTTGCCCTCGGCAAATCGCCGCCATGTCGTCTGCCTCCGCACCAAGCCTCCCTGGCCATGTCAACCATTGTGGCCTCTTGATGGTGAGTGTGCGCTCGTTATTTCCCTTTCCCAAGCTCGATATCATCCGCTAGGCATAGCTGCCTTGAGACATGTCGTCCTCTGTCGCCTATGGTCGTAGCCAGAGCTTCTTTGGTGACCATATGGTCACGCGCCGCCGTGCGCTAGTGCGTGCTAGCCTCGAATCGACTGCACACACTTCAAAGCAAGCCAAGGTCTCATAGTCGCGAGTTCTAGCACCTAGTCGGAGCACCACCGTCATGCCCACCATTGTGGTTTTACTAATCGGTGGCCTTTTTATCTTAGGATTAATTGCCTTTAGGTTAATCTCGTGCTTCCTCTAAAAAAAGGTTAATCTCGTACTAACCCTCACTTACTGATGGGTCCCAAGCTTAATTAACATGTTAAAACACCCTTTGGAAATACTCAAATGCGGGCCTTGGTGCTTTATTGACTTAGTCAAATGCTGACTATGTTGAACCACCCCTGACCCCGCTTATAGGTCTTAGTGGCTAGCTCCCCAGTGGGTGACGAATTACTGTTGGAATTTATAATTTCATAAATAGATTTAAAATTTCCAGAAAGTACTTTAGATTTCAAACCTTCATACAAAATCACCCGTACAGTAGAAAACTAAGTTTAATAGACCAAATTTTGTAAAAATGCATACAATTAGTTTATTCCATATTCATACATGTTAACAACATTTAAAATTATGTTTAGGAATAAACAATATAGCCCTTTTTTAAATTTTAAATGATATAACTAGTGCAACCCGACTCCAATTAAATTTCTTCTTGTTGCATTAGGTTAATTTTTTCGAACCCTATGCCATGTCATGCATTGCATATGATGATCGTGTTGATATCTTTGTCGTAGTAGTAAAATGCACCGTTTATTCTTTTATAGTGTTTTTCTTCTTCGCGATAGGATCCCGAGATGACGTGAGCAATGAGCAAGGTATGACCAGTACCAAGCTACTGATCTAGCAGGCAAGCAAAATCTCCTTAAGCATTCGGATACATCCTACTTCCTTATTCTTGCATTAGTGGCATCAATTCAGTTGTCTAGCCATCCATACCTAGATGTTACCTATTCCTTTGCATGTATCCTTGTCGCCTTATATTGTTTTAATCCTTATCCTAGCATGCCTAGTAGTTGCTTGTGTTATCATCTTCTTGGCCCTACAATCTTGTCTTGCTTAGCTATGCATAAGGTTGTGTGAGTATTAATCCATCTAAGCGATGAATCATGGTGGTAGATACACAAGGTGCATGTTTGTGGTATGCTTCTCTGCACTTTACCTCACCTTGTTTTGATCTTTGGCATCTCGAGTACCTTAGAGCCCTAGGATACAGGTAGAGACATGAGACAAAATCGTTGCACAACACATAGAAATAAATTCCTCACAAAGTAAATCAACAATACCTTTATGGGTGTACAAGCACCACATCCCTCAGCCACGAATAAATCACAAGCAATAGACATAGTACACAAAGGTACTTGAAAATGAATGATTGGAAGTATTATATTTTTGTTGATCGTGGTGTAATATCAATTACAAGTAATTAAACTAGTAAAGATGGAGGCTATGGTGGTGGTGGTGAGGAGGAGGAGGAGGATGGCTATGGAGATGGCTGATGTTGTTGATGAGAATGGTAATGACGGCTGAGAGGTGATGAAGATGGGAATAGTCATCTCTCCATGTCTTGCTTGCTCGAAGGTTTTATTCTCCTTTATATAATGCAGACAGCCGAAATAGGGTTTCTTTATGCCTTCGTTGCAAATAAGCCTAGGGTACCTTCACGAAAGTTGTGAAGGAGTCAGTGGCATGTGGCACGAGCATCAGGCGCTCGTACCGCTCACCGTCTTCTCTTTTGGAAACTCATGTGTGCCCCTTATTGAATGTCAATGATCCTTGGGCCCAATATATTCCATATATTGGCTTGATATTTCAGTTTAAAATGTCCATTCCTGGAGGGGGGAAAGGAACAATTACAAACATTTGCATTTATTAGTCATTAATAGGCATATCGATGTGATTATCTAAAAAATATTTGAGAAAAATGTCAGTTTAAACACGGGTAAAGATGAGTGAAAATTCACGCATCATCTCTTTCTCATGCCAATGACGCATATTTAGATAGTTCCAATGTAAGTCTTACGAGTCCTTGTTTTATTAATTCTTTTGATCTAGATGCTACAAATCAGATGGTATCGTTTGGACCATGTGATCTCTCATGGTGAAGGATTGCAAATCACACGTCTGGCATGCTCGCACGTCTTTTCTAGTTTGTGTTTTATGTTGCATTGTTGTCTGAAAAAAACCAACTAGCTCTCTATTTTATTTTATTTGAAAAATAGAGATTAAAATGTTCGTGATTTATTAAAATTTTAAGTAAAAAATGTGAATATGGAAAGAGTTTGTTAATTTGAAAAATATATTATCAAATTTACAAAATATTCACAAATTTAATTTATTTATGAATTTGAAAATGTTCGTGAATACAAGAAAAGTTCGTGAATTAAAAAAATGTTTGATAGTTCAAAAAAGGGTCAGGGTTATAAAAAACATGATTTTTCTGACACGGTTCACGAATTTAGTCATTTTTGTGAATTTAGAAATGATCAAGAATTACAAAAATGTTCATTAATTTTTAAAATTTTAGTGAATTATAAAATTTACATAAATTTAAAATATTCTCTTTAAAATGCTCATGAAATTTGAAATATGTTCGCATATTTGGAAATTGTTCACATTTTTTATAAAAAATTAACTAAAAAGTAAAAAAAGAAACAGAACAAGAACCGAGAAAAATACAAATGAAAAACCAGGCCGGAAGCTTCTGGAAATCGGGCTGAAAACTTCCCAATATCCTCTGCAACAACCGGGCGCCCCTATTTCTCGCATTCGCGAGAGGGGGAGAGCCGCCTCGCTGAAGGGAACGCCAGCTGGGCCGGCCAGCGCGGAAACACGAGCCTGATTTCGGCCTCGTTTTTTTCATACTTTTTTGTTTTCATTTCTTGCTTTCTTTCTATTACTGTTTTTATAGTTTAAAACATTCTAAATATATCTTTCAAAAAAAACACTATTCAAAAAAACATTTAAACATGTTGAACTAGTATTTGAAAAATGTTGAACATGCATTTAAAAAAATGTAGAACAAGTATTTGAAAAAATGTTGATCATGTATATAAAAATGTTGAGAAGGTATTTGAAAAATGTTGAAACATGTATTTTAAAAAATGTTGAACAAGTATTTTAAAAAATGTCGATCATGCATATAAAAATTTTGAACAGATATTTGAAAAATGTTGAACCAGTATTTAAAAAATATTGAACAGGTATTTGAAAAAAAAGGTTGAACAAGTATTTGAAACAATGTTGAACAAATATTTGAAAAAATGTTGATCATGTATATAATGTTGAACAAGTATTTAAAAATGTTGAACAAATATATAAGAAAATGTAGAATGAAAAAAAATCTAAAAAAGAAACAAAATAAACCAAAGGAAAAATGTTGACCATGTATTAAATAATGTTAATTTTGTATTTGAAAAATATTGAAAAATGTGTATAGAAAAAATATTGACCACATATTGGAAAAATATTAAATTTATATTGAAAAATGTTTCAATAGTATTAGAAAAATGTGGTTGACATATAAAAAATTTATGATGAAAACCAAAAGTGACAAAGTAAACCAAAAAATGAAACAAAAAACAAAAGAAGAAAAAAAACCTGAAGAGACTAATGCAAAATGGTGGAGAAAATTGGCTCTTTACATTAAGTAGGTCGCGCCCTACATTACATTACTAACTGAACTTATGGCGCAGTGGCTAGTGGTGTAATCTCCTATCGAGGAGATCTTGGTTCGATCCTCTGTTGCGCTCCCAATTCATGTGCTACTTTTGCGCGTATAGCTTGAATGGGCCGGCCCGTTATGTGGAGACGACGACATCTGTTTTTTTAACACGATACAATCGAAGTCACTTAAGTTGCCATATACGTCTTCATTGTCGACGGAGATGTCCCCTCCCACTGAACGTACATCGTCAGAAAAAAATACGGGTGTCATATCTAGCACTTAAATCCTGGTGGGCTGGGATTGATTCGCTGTTGACGACATATGTTAATCTGTTATTTCTAAAGCATCTTCTGTTTGTCAGTTCTTGAAGAAGAATTACAATGCCATGAGCAGTTTGTACTGAACAATGGAACTGATGGCAACTTCAAGGTGATCTTCTATATCTAAATAGCCAGCTCCATTAACATATTTCTCTCAGCATGCAAGCATGTCACATCATCAAGCAACATGCATGGCAAAAGTCCCACCACAACATGCATTCATGCACATGAAAATGTCCACCTCAACATGCAAACATATATTAGATATTTTACAATACATTAATCAAACACAATAAAGCATATGGATTTGCAATTTTAGTTTTCGTAGTATCACTATTCACGTTTCATAGAAATCACATATCATCGAAATATATTGCAAATATTCCCACAACAACATGCGGGGTATCATCTAGTTTATCAAATGGACGACACCAAATGCCCATGGACGCATCCAACTATATTCATTAAATCCGGACAATGGGAATGGACAAGATGGACCTAGAGAAAAAAAAATCACATGAACTATGAAGACACATGGTCCAACTGACAGTGGGCCAAACGAATGTTCAGGATGCCCCAAATCTCCCTCGGGTTTGGTACTGGTCGGAGGATTTTTATGGTCCAAACTGGTTTACGGGTATTTGGCATCCCTTGTTGGATGATCAAAAGTGTCCAAATCACACGGTTCAAACATTTCGGGGTGACTTGACGCATCGGAGGTGGAGGTGCCCTAACGAATTATCCAAGCTTGAGCTTCCGTTGCACCATCAAACACTGCTACGTTGAGACCCCACGCCCGTCGTCAAACAAAACGGATCATGGCGCACAGCAAGACCAGTATCAATCAGATGGCGAGCGCACAGTTAAACAGCCCACGGCCTACCGGCATCAGATGGCGATCGATGTGACATCAATCTTTAAATGAACAGATCGTTAACCATGAATCCGCGTCCAGATCAATTCGTTCGGAACTGCACAAAGAAAATGTGCAGCTGGTTCCGACCGTCAAGCGGCCGGAAAATTAAGAACAGAAGCAAGTTGCTCACTGGCCAACTAAAAATGCTCGGCCACATGGCATCCAAGTACACGAAAAGATAGTGATGATTTACTTACAAGATTTAACCAAACGAGACTTTCGGGAGAGAACAAGGTTGAAAATGGAATAAAATGAATACAGGAAGAGAGGGGAAAGATTGCTTAATTTACGTTTAGGTCACGGTGTCCCGATCACAAGCTTGGGGAGGTTGGGCGGCGGCTAAAGATTAATGATCGATACGGGCTAACAATGCATGCACCTTATGTGATGTGATGTCGTGATGGAGTGGAGTTTAGTGAGAGACCTCTGATCATCCTAAATGGAAATTAATGGACCACATTTTTACCTTTTTTAGGAATTAAATCAAGTTGGTCAAAGAATATTGAGCACAATCGGATATAGAGCAAACGAAAACTCACGGGCACAAAAACGAGAGAGGCTACTATATGCCTCAAAATTCTTACTGAAGCCGTGGTTAAACTTATCGTCCTTGCGCCACCGTAGCTCACGCCAACCATAAGCAACATTGAAAAATCCAATCACTGAAGTACTTTTTTTATGGTAATACGTTTCTTATTTATATATCACAAGGATCATAATACAAGCCACGTACACACTGACCTGTCAAAACTGAAAAGATAGTAAAACGCTAGTCTTTGCACAAAGAAACATCAACCAAAAAGTAAAATTACAAACGAGACCGAAGAATTCTTTGAACTTGAAACCAACGCCCATCACATGTCTCTGGCACACCATCACAGCAGCGACCGTAAGAAAAAAAATGAAGGATCACCTCCATACCCGAGCTTGCAGCGGCTCAATCGCTGATATATAGTTTTGCGGACCTTCAAGGTACCGTTGAACGAATCAGACTAGGGCAACACCCCGGACATGCCACCAAACTCCAGATCTAGCACTCCCACATGACTAAGACGTCGAAGGAGGAAACCATATCTGCCCTCCATGAACTAGGAACCCAACACAGCATCTACCATCTTCCAGATGTCGTCAATGCAGAGCACAATCTGCATCCGCTCATCGACTACCTCCCAAACTCCGCGCCGGCGCTAGAGCAAACGTCGTCGCAACGGCGGAACTCGAGGACACATGTCCACCACAAGGATGTCGCCGCCGCCACACCATCCTTACTTGAACAGACTAATTTTCAAATCCATCCCCAACCATAGGACCGATCGTCTCGTCGAAGTAGAATCTGAAGAAACTTTATTTACGCCACCATCGACGCCGCCGAAGCAAATACAATGAATAACGTAAAAACCTAAACTATGAGAGCCTAAAAACGATTCACACGCGTGGATCCGGCGACCCCCCCCCCCCCCTCACCACCGACGACCGGAGTCGCCGGAGAAGGGGAGTCGTTGGAGGCCGGTGGCGGAGGCGAGTCCGCTGGCCACAGAAGCTTGAGCGCCTTTTCTTTCTTCGGGAGAAAGAACAGTGAATGCTCTCGCAGGACGCATTCCCCCAACCACTGAAGTACCTGCAAAGACCTGTAGAGAAACAAATCTCGTTCAATTGCTGTAATAGTACACTGCCATGTATGACCGAGATTGTCAATTGTGCCAAGCATACCAATAGGAGATCTCCCTGATCTAGACAGACGATCGCGCTAGTATCATCCGACCAGAGCCGATGGACATGCTCGCAAAGGCTCAAAGGAAGAGACTATTGAAGAAGACAATGTTGCCACTACAAATGCACATGAAACCACGTGGACACACACCAGGGATAACCAACCCGATGTCCATGAAGAATAACAAGGACAAAAACTCTCGGGCTCCTCAACAACACCACACCAAGCAACACCAAGATAGAATTGGAGCCGGAGGATTTTTATTTGAGATGACACGCCAGGACCGTTGAAGTGGCGTCTAAAAATCTACTGCACAAAAGACACGAGTTGAGGATCCCCTCCCCTACACCTCACGACATCGAGAGGAGATTGGTTTTTTGGCAGCTAGGTTTGTTTGTTGAGCCACATTTTTTACTTTGTTGTGCAGTCAATGTACATGTATATAGGAGTATTATGCTACCGGTGATAGAATATTATTCAGTTAACTTTGGCTCCCTACCCTACATAAGGAACGAAACTTCTATGAACCGGTACCTAGACAAAGAAAAAGGAAACTTTACCCGACGGCCCGACCTAACTCCTCCAGCACCATCTTCTACCTTGCTTCTGCGCCTGCCATGTATGACCGAGATTCCCGGTAGCATAATACCCAAAGGTCATCTGGACATCTATGAAAAGCTAAGCTTCCTCTCAATTTTTGTCTTTCAAGAAACACGGTATAGACACAAGCACTCATAACATGTAAACACACTCATCCCTATGAATGTGTGTACAGTTGTATGTCCTACCCATATGAGCACATTCCAGACTCAGTCATCATGTCTTGAGAATGATGAAGTTACTCCAGGCAGTTCATAGTTGACGGACACATCATAACATTGAAAGAGTAGCGCCGACAAGTCTGAAATAAATGCAGCAAATATAAGAGAACATGTGCCAAGTCTAAGACTTGTACCCGGGTGGGTTGTTCCACCATATGAAACAAAACCATCTAATTTATACTTAGTTTGCCTCAAAACTGTTTTTGACTCGGGATGATGGTATAGAGAGAGGGGAGAAAGAGAGAGAGAGGGGGGGAGAGAGAGAGGAAAATGTGACTTATTTATTTCTAAAAGGAATTTTGGGTGAAATAGCTGCACATATCACAAAGTTATTGAATGATTACAATAACCTCTCCCATAGTTATGGTTGATAGGATAGCCAGAAATCATTATACATATATAAAGGAGTATTATGCTACCGGTAATAGAATATTATTCGGTTAACTTTGGCTCCCTACCCTACATAGGGAACGAAACTTCTATGAATCGGTACCTAGACAAAGAAAAAGGAAACTTTACCCGACGGCCCGACCTAACTCCTCCAGCACCATCTTCTACCTTGCTTGTGCGCCCGCCATCTTCCCTAGCCCCACCACGTGGATCCTCTAGCACTCTTCCCGACCACCCCAACCCCTTGGTGTCCCGACCACAGAACGTACACATACATGAAAACACAGAACTGGTAAAGTTCACATAACAAAAACTAAGAAGTTCACACATGAAAACACAGAAATTTCAAGAACCATCCTTGAGGAATTTGCTTTGAAAAATCTACAAAAATCACATTTTTTTAGAATATTATGGGTATACAACTTAGAAGAACCCTAATCTCCAGAAGGGGCTGGGGGTCTAAGGAAGGACTCTGCTATGCCATCATCTCAACCAAGGATACTCTGGCATCAACCATCTGTAGGATCAAAAGTATGTCTAGAGGGGGGTGATTAGACTACTTGACCAAATAAAAATCTAGCCTTTTCCCAATTTTAGTTCTTGGCAGATTTTAGCAACTTAGCACAAACAAGTAATCAACCTACACATGCAATTCTAAGAGTATAGCAGCGGAATGTAAAACAATTGCATATGAGGGTAAAGGGAGGAGTTTGAGGGAGCAAATGCAATGTTGACACGGAGATTTTTGGCATGGTTCCTATAGGTGGTGCTATCATACATCCACGTTGATGGAGACTTCAACCCACGAAGGTTAACGGTTGCACGAGTCCACGGAGGGCTCCACCCACGAAGGGTCCACAAAGAAGCAACCTTGTCTATCCCACCATGGCTGTCGCCCACGAAGGACTTGCCTCAATAGGGTAGATCTTCACGAAGTAGGCGATCTCCTTGCCCTTACAAACTCCTTGGTTCAACTCCAAAATCTTGTCGGAGGCTCCCAAGTGACACCTAGCCAATCTAGGAGACACCACTCTCCAAGAAGTAACAAACGGTGTGTTGATGATGAACTCCTTGCTCTTGTGCTTCAGATTATAGTCTCCCCAACACTCAACTCTCTCTCATAGGATTGGATTTGGTATAAAGAAGATTTGAGTGGAAAGCAACTTAGGGAAGGCTAGAGATCAAGATTTATGTGGTTGGAATGGAATATCTTGACCTCAACACAAGTGTAGGTGGTTCTCTCTCAGAAAATATATATTGGAAGTGTAGGCATGTTCTGATGGCTCTCTCCTCGAATGAAGAGTGGGCGGAGGGGTATTTATAGCCTCCACATAAAATCTAACCGTTACACACAAATCACCAAACTCGGTGGGACCGAATCATGAAACTCGGTCAGACCGATTTAGTTCAAAATGTGAACGTTAGGATTCTCGGTGGGACCGACATGTCACCTCGGTGGGACCGATTTTGTTAGGGTTAGGGCATAACGTAATCTCGATGCGACCGATTACACAAAACTCGGTGAGACCGATTTTGGTAATGGACTAACAGAGATTTGGTCAGGCAAACTCGGTGGGACCGATTCGCTCATCTCAGTTGGACCAAAGTGTTACGAAAGGGAAACAGAGAGTTTACATTACAATCTCGGTGGGACCGATCGCTCATCTTGGTTTGACCGAAACGTTATGAAGGGAAATATAGAGATTACAATCCCATCTCGGTGAGACCAAGATCCCTATCTGTGATACCAAAAAGATTAGGGTTTCTGGCAATGGCTATGTCAACTGAACTCGGTGGCGCCAGATAGAAAGAATCGGTAGGGCCGAGTTGGATATTTGGTGTGGGGCATATGTGGATATAAGAAAGTAGTGGAGGGTTTTGGAGCATATCACTAAGCATTTTGAGCAAGCACCTCATTAAGCAACACCTCATCCCTTCTTAATAGTATTGGCTTTTCCTATAGACTCATTGTGATCTTGGATCACTAAAATAGAAAATGTAGAGTCTTGTGCTTTGAGCTTGAGCCAATCTTTTATCCTTAGCATTTTGAAGGGTCCACTTTCTAATCCATGCCATGCCAACCATTGAGATTTCTTGAAATATTCATCCTGAAATAGCATTAGCTCAATGAGCTATATGTTGTTAGGAATTACCAAAACCACCCAGGGATAGTTGCAGTTTCAATCTCCCCCTTTTTGGTAATTGATGACAACATATAGATCAAAGCTTTGACAAATGATAAATAAGATTCAAAAACATCGTCGCTTTGAGAAGTATGTGATAAGCAAGAGCTCCCTCTAAATTTGTGCATTATTTAAAATTTTCTTTCGAATGCAGATGCACAATCAATTAGGATCATGGGTTACTCTTCCATGTCACATACATCTTGGTGGAGCGCTCAAAATGATAGAGATTAAAAGCATGCACTCATCACCAAGCAAGTGAATGATCATATAAGAGATATAAAAGATAGCATGATTCAACCAAACATTAAGGGTAGCATATGACCAAACACATGATCAACAAGTATCTCACAAGGTAGCTCACACAAGCACACAATAAAGTTTCAAACAAAAGAGATAAAAACCAACACTCTCTCTCTCTTGAAGCCTATGATCTATACATTTTTCTCCCCCTTTGGCAACAAGTTACCAAAATGTTCAAAAATGCATAGTGCTAAACGACTCTCAGGCTTGATCTTCGGGAGGTGGTGTAGAGAGAACTCCAAGGACGAAGGCTTCCGATGAAGTAGTTGGAGCTGATGGAGTGGGTGCTGGAGGTGGCACTGGAGCTGTGGCTGCTGGTGTTGACACTGAAGCTCTAGTATCTGTCACAGGCACTGCAGTAGACCTTGGACCTCGTGGCACTCGCTTGAAAGCATCAGTAGTAGACATGCCCTTCCTCTCCTCTGCGTCCTCCTGTAGCTGCTCAACTGCAGTTTGGATCTCAGTTACCTTAACATCCAGATCATTGAACTTCTGCTCAACGATCCTCTCCAAACTCTCATGGTTCTTAGTCAGGGTGGCCATGCCCTTCTCAATCCTCAGGGTGGATTGGATCAGATATCCAAGTTGATCTTGTTTGGATTTCAAGAACACTTTGAGATGCCTCTTCAATAGTTGGCATCTTTCCAGCTTTCTCTGCCTTTGCCTTCTCTCTCTTCTCATGTGCTTGAGCTGAAGATGGTTCATTTTCATCCATCACCACAGTGTTGTCTTCAAATTCAGGATAGATGGGAAGGTGTTCCTTGTCCAAAAGATATGTGCTTATGCCCATCTTTGAGTTAATGAGCTCCTGAATTTGTGGAGCATACCCACAACTCCTCTTCTGATCAACAGTAGTCCTCTTGATTGTCTCAACAATCAGGCTCATGACCTTGAACTTCTGTGGGACATCAAATATATGTAGCAAGTTTATAGCATGTCCTCTAATCATCTTGTGATCACCTGACTTGGGTAGCAGTGTGTGCCTTAATATCCAGTTTATGGTATGCAGACCAGACAACAGGTAGTGGACAGATCCAAACTTGTGTGTACCCAAGGCAGCATCTGGGATCTCCTTGTACATGTTGGCCATAGTGTTGTGGTCTTTCTTCTTCTCTGCATAAACATCCAAGTCATCCTCATGTTCCTCAGGAGCATTTATAAGCTTGGCCCACTCATCAACTGTGGATTGGTACCTAGTACCCTCAGACATCCATACAATTTTCCCATCTAGATAGAAATGGGCAGTGGAGTAGAACTGCATGATCAGCTCATCATTCCACTTGGTGAGCTTTTGTGCAACAAATTCATCAACTTCACATGCCTTAAAATTGTCATACACTCCAGGATAGTGATCTTCATTCTTCTGGATGTACTCCCAGTCTACCCATTTCATGTCACACACAATGGGCTTCTTGTCAAGCAACACTGTCTCATAGAAGTCCTGTTGTTCCTTAGTGTGAAACCTGTAGTCCACAGCAGTTCTCCTCCTAATAGCATATGGATCAGACTCTCTCCATATTATCAATCATGCATCCTTCCTGATTTTCATGTTTTCTGCAACTGGATGTGCATCATTGTGGTCAGGTATCTTGGGTTTCAGCTTCCTTAGCACTTGAGTTTCGTCTTCTTCAGCAGCTTCGGGCACTGGGGCCTTGTTCTTTTCCTCAGTAGAAATGTTTTAGTGCTTCTCTTGGGCTTCTGAGCTGGAGCAGCTGCCTTGGAAGCAGCTTTGGGCTTAGATGGAGCAGCCCCTAATCTGATTGCATCTCCCATGAGCTTTTGAGCTTTGGGTGCTGGTGCAGCATCCTCTTCCTCTTCAACATCATCTCTCATAACTGATGATCTGCCAAGCACTCTGGCAGTGGTCTTCTTGACCCTTTCCTTCCTTTTCTTGCCTTCTCCAACTGCCTCTTCAGAAGGCTTGGAGGTTTCAATAGTGGATGCTCTGGCCTTAGACATGGGGACTCTCTTTGCTGGTGCCTTCTTATGCATCCCTGGCTTGACTGTAGCAGCTGAGCCATACTCTTTTTCAGCACTTTTTTTCTTGGATTTGACTTCTTCCTCAACAGCCACATAATCCTCATCCTCTGAATCTGAGGTCTTCTTCTTTCTTGTTCTGGTGGCTGCCTTTGGCAAGTTACTTGGTGTGCTCCTGCTGCCATCATCAGATGAACTGGAGGGACCAGTGCCCTCACTCAGTTGAACCTGCTCCTCAGACTTGTTCTAGCTATCACTTTGGTTAGACATCATGCAGGAAAACTGTTAGCAGACCCTGTGAATAGATTATAGATGAGGTAGAGTAGATGAGCATCACAAAGTATAGGAGTTTTGAAAAAATATTGACTCAAAAACTTAGTTTTAGTTCTTCACAGAAAGCATTTCGGATCTACCGATTTGTAAACTCGGTGATACCGAAGCAGTTTTGGAACCTAAACTAGTGAACTCGGTCAGACCGAGTCACAGTTCGGTGGCACCAAGACTGCTAGGGTTTCACAGAGAATTGAACTCAGTCACACCGATTTGCAATTTTTGGTCAGATCGAAAATGCGTGTGCTCTGGCCTAAGCCAAAATCGGTGAGATCGATTTCTACAACTCGGTCGGTCCGAGATGAATTCAGCGGACACCTAACCCTAAATTTTGAAATCAAAACTAATCTATGGGATGTTTCCGCTGGACAGGATGATTTCATTCGTGGCAAGAATCATGGCAAAGCAATGTGCTAAGAATCGAAGTTAAGGATTAGCACAATGATCAAGTTCGTACCCTAGTTCGGCGACGAACTTGCTACGGTGGTGAAGATTTCCGTTGACGGCGGCGGAGAACCGCGACAGGAGGTCGCTGGCGATGAGAGGACGATCCGGAGACCCGAGGAGGCAGAGTAGGTTATGCGCGGGCGAGGAGGTTCGGAAAATTTTCCAAATTTTGGCCCGTCGGTATATATAACTTGACCCTGTCGGTGTGACCGAGTGGAACGACTCAGTGGCACCAAGATGCAAAACTGCAGACAGTTACTGCAACTCGGTGTGACCGAAAGGTTCTAATCGGTTGCACCGAGATTGAAAAACCCTAGATCAACTTAGTGACTCGGTAGGACCGAAAAGGATGAATCGATCAGACCGAGATGCACAAAGAGGTTTTGGAGATTTAAGTCTATGACGAATCGGGAACTCCGAGTGCTCCTCACACAGAGTGGTTCAAATCTGACTTGATCAAACTTTGTGATGTAGCATGAATAGAGTTTGAGATGATAAAAGCATAGATAGCTAGAGGGAGTTCTTAGGCATTCTTGTCCATCCATTTGGCAAAAGAGAAAGAGCCAAACAATCAAAACAACAAACGGATGTCCTCGAATGAGTAAAATATGCAACCAACATGCTCACACAATAAAATGGCAAATGAAATATGTGACAAAGCATGCACAAACACTCTAGCATCTATCAAGCAATTTGGCGATGACTAGGTCATATATATATATATATATATATATATATATATATATATATATATATATATATATATATATATATATATATGAGTATATTGACTTAGGAGTCAAATGAGAACATTTGATCATAGGTCATACTCATCATTTAAGAACAAGTGGGGTTACCACTTTTACATAAAGCATTGTTGTGTTCACACCATTAGAGTTACTTTAGCTCAATTGGATAGAGTAAAGCTCCCCCTAGATGTGATATCCCCCGTAACAGGGATGAACTAACCTTGGGTTTTGTCGATGATGACTTCATTTAGGTGTTGAAGATGTAGATGCTCAATGTTGATGTACATCATTTGGAGCAATCCTTTGGAGTGAGTTGCACTTTCAATACCTACACGGGTTAGTCCCACAGGGAACAAACAAGGATATCCATAGACATAGAGTGATGCATACACAAGATGATGTCCATGAAAGCATTGGGTTACCTTGTCCCTTGTCTTACCAACAAGAGGGTTTGTGACTCCTTGAACCAGTGCAAGATATGGAAGTTGTTTGCACTTGTCCTCGCCAAAATGATAAGAGTGAAGTATGTTGGCGGAGTCACCCTCAAGAACTCTCTAGTTCTTCTTCTTCTGGATCCACACCATCTTGATGGGAACCCTTGGAGTTGTAGTTGTACTTGATGAAGTAGAACTTGATGTGGTCTTGGGAACCCACTTGACCAAGGCCTTGGGTGCTTCTTCAAATGCATCAATCTCCTCTTGAAGCTTGTCCTTGCCTTTTTGCTGGTGGTCTTGTGGTGGAAGATCATCTTGAGCTTGTGTCCCCTTGAAAGAAGTAGGATCATACTTCTCTTGCTGAGGAAAAAACTTCGTCTTGGGGTATTGATCTTCTTCCCACTCAACTCCATTGGCACTGAACTTTCGTTCAAAACCAACACCTTGATTCTTCCGGTGTCTTCCTTGCTTGTGTACAATTTCCTCAAATTGCTTACTTCCGGCAAGGCTCTTGTAAACACCTTTCTCTATAATTCCCTTCAATAAGCTATTTTCTTGCTCAAGTGTAACTTGGCTAAGAGAATCATTAGTGGAATCAAGAGAACTACTAGAAGCAACAATATTGTATTTAGCATGATTAATTGATGTTTCATCATAGTATTCATCACTAGAGTTGTCAACAAGTAAATCATCATCACCTAGCAAATCATCTTCATCACTATTGAAATCAACATACTCGGGATGTGTTACCTTTGGACCTTTTGCCGTGAAGCACCTTCCAATTCCTTCATTTGGTGAGTCAAATATGTCGTAGGAGTTGGTTGACTCAAGTGCTAGACCGGCAACACCTTCATCTTTAGTATATTCAGAGTCGGAGTGATAGCTTCTTTCGGAGTGATTGTCGGAGTCGGAGCCGGATACCCATTCACCAACATGAGCTTGATGTCTTCTTTTTGTGTAGCTCGTTGATGACTTTTCTTTCCTTTCCAAATGCTTGCTTCTCCGAGTGGGTTTTCATTCATAACGATCATCTCTACTCCTCCTTTCTTTTGGTGGTGATTCTTCTCTTCTACTTCTTCTTTTGGGAGAATCTTCTCTTATTTTGTAGGGAGGCGTACACTCATTGGAGTAGTGTCCGGGTCTTCCACAATTGTAGCAATTACGCTCACGACTAGAAGATCTTTTGTCATTGTAGGACCTTGACTTGCAACTTCTTTCTTTGCTTCTACTCTTGTAGAACTTGTTAAAGTTCTTTACCACTAGGATCAATTCTTCATTGAAGGTTTGTTTCGCGCTTGATGATGTGGGAGCATCACATGAGGCTTTGTAAGCACCACTTGACTTGTTGTCAAGCTCTTCCTTATCCTTGAGTGACATCTCATGAGCAACAATTCTTCCAATGACTTCCGTTGGCTTGAGATCTTTGTAATTGGGCATCATTTGGATCAATGTGCACATGGTATCATATTTTCCATCCAAGGCTCTTAGGATCTTCTTGATGATGAATTTGTCGGTCATCTCTTCACTTCCTAAGCTGGCAATCTCATTTGTGATGAGAGCAAGCCTAGAATACATTTCAGCGACACCTTCACCATCCTTCATTTTGAACTTGTGAAATTGACTTTTAAGCACATCCAATTTGGATTCCTTGACGGAGTCGGTACCTTCGTGCATATCAATCAAAGTGTCCCAAATTTCCTTTGCATTCTCAAGACGGCTGATTTTGTTGAATTCTTCGGGGCACAATCCGTTGAATAGAATATCACAAGCTTGAGCATTGTATTGTAGCATCTTCAACTCTTCCGCGGTAGCTTCACGGTTTGGTTCTCTCCCATCAAATAATTCACCTTGCAAGCCAACACACACAATAGCCCAAACGGCGGGGTTATGTCCAAGAATATGCATTTTCATCTTATGCTTCCAACTAGCAAAATTTGTACCATCAAAGTAAGGACCTCTACGGTGGTAATTTCCCTCGCTAGACGCCATACTCTCCTAGGTTGTGAAACCAAGTCTATGACCACCAAAAGCTATGGAAATCAAAGCAAATGGAGACCAAAGCTCTGATACCACTTCTAAGATCGAAAGTATGTCTAGAGGGGGTGATTAGACTACTTGACCAAATAAAAATCTAGCCTTTTCCCAATTTTAGTTCTTGGCAGATTTTAGCAACTTAGCACAAACAAGTAATCAACCTACACATGCAATTCTAAGAGTATAGCAGCGAAATGTAAAACAATAGCATATGAGGGTAAAGGGAGGAGTTTGAGGGAGTAAATGCAATGTTGACACGGAGATTTTTGGCGTGGTTCCGATAGGTGGTGCTATCATACATCCACATTGATGGAGACTTCAACCCACGAAGGGTAACAGTTGCGCGAGTCCACGGAGGGCTCCACCCACGAAGGGTCCACAAAGAAGCAACCTTGTATATCCCACGATGGTCGTCGCCGACGAAGGACCTGCCTCACTAGGGTAGATCTTCACGAAGTAGGCAATCTCCTTGCCCTTACAAACTCCTTGGTTCAACTCCACAATCTTGTCGCAGGCTCCCAAGTGACACCTAGCCAATCTAGGAGACACCACTCTCCAAGAAGTAACAAATGGTGTGTTGATGATGAACTCCTTGCTCTTGTGCTTCAAATGATAGTCTCCCCAACACTCAACCCTCTCTCATAGGATTGGATTTGGTAGAAAGAAGATTTGAGTGGAAAGCAACTTGAGGAAGGCTAGAGATCAAGATTTATGTGGTTGGAATGGGATATCTTGACCTCAACACAAGTGTAGGTGGTTCTCTCTCAGAAAATATGTATTGGAAGTGCAGGCATGTTCTGATGGCTCTCTCCTCGAATGAAGAGTGGGTGGAGGGGTATTTATAGCCTCCACACAAAATCTAACCGTTACACACAAATCACCAAACTCGGTGGGACCGAATCATGAAACTCGGTCAAACTGATTTAGTTCAAAATGTGAACGTTAGGATTCTCGGTGGGACCGACATGTCAACTCGGTGGGACCGATTTCGTTAGGGTTAGGGCATAACATAATCTCGGTGAGACCGATCACACAAAACTCGGTGAGACCAATTTTGGTAATGGACTAACAGAGAGTTGGTTAGGCAAACTCGGTGGCACCGAGTCGCTCATCTCGGTTGGACCGAAGTGTTACGGAAGGGAAACAGAGAGTTTACATTGCAATCTCGGTGGGACTGATCGCTCATCTCGGTTTGACCGAAACGTTACGAAGGGAAACAGAGAGATTACAATCCCATCTCGGTGAGACCGAGATCCCTATCGGTGAGACCGAAAATATTAGGGTTTCTGGCGATGGCTATGTCAACTGAACTCGGTGGCGCCGGATAGAAAGAATCGGTAGGGCCAAGTTGGATATTTGGTGTGGGACATATGTGGATATGAGAAAGTAGTGGAGGGTTTTGGAGCATATCACTAAGCATTTTGAGCAAGCACCTCATTAAGCAACACCTCATCCCTTCTTAATAGTATTGGCTTTTCCTATAGACTCAATGTGATCTTGGATCACTAAAATAGAAAATGTAGAGTCTTGTGCTTTGAGCTTGAGCCAATCTTTTATCCTTAGCATTTTGAAGGGTCCACTTTCTAATCCATGCCATGCCAACCATTGAGGTTTCCTGAAATATTCATCTTGGAATAGCATTATCTCAATGAGCTATATGTTGTTAGGGATTACCAAAACCACCCAGGGATAGTTGCACTTTCACCATCATCATCCATGTCCCCTATTCATCCCTTTGTAATACCGAGCCCTAGTGAAAACCTATGTGTATTACTTTGATTGTTCATACATACTTGCCATTATTTATCTTGCGATGTTTCTCATCTCTATGTCTAGGTAATACCCTTAGTTCGCGGGATATGAAGGAACCCTAGTATGTTTAGGTGTTGTATGTTGATATGATTCGACATACTATTTCTATGTTTATGTTGATAATCTTCCCGATGTTGCTTGAAGTTGACCACTCAACATTTTCCCTTAGGTGCGTGTGGCACCTCGGCTCAGAGAAACCGGAACGCCCCGTATTCCAGCCCAGAAATCGAGGAGAAGTCCCTGGAATACGGCACTTCTTGACATAGAACAAATCATCTCTTATTATAAGAATAATAATACAAGGGTGCGATGTTACAAAGAAGCACATCAGCATGGCGACACTACGCCTGTCATACTACACTTGCTCTATGCTAGCAGCGGAACAACTCGTAGCAGCTGAATACTTCTAGCGGCGGAACACGACGAAGGTGGTGAACTCCACTCCGCAGGGACTCTGGCTGGGACACGATCTAGCTCGCACGAACGACAACCATCGACAAGCAATCAAGCAATCATGGCATCACCTGCAATCTGGCATGACACGCCAGGTCAATACATTGAATGTACTTGCAAGCTCACAACAACCATAAACATCAAGACAAGACAATAACATAGCATTAATCAGGTTAATTAATTAACAACTACCATGATGAAACAACTACTAAGCATGGTATGAAACTAATACAATACTACTAGATCACCATCTCAGACATCCATAACCATCTTTCTCTTGGCTAACCGGCCAAGCAATATACCATCTCGATCACCTCGTGATCAAAACCAAACGGTGATCACTCATGGATCACAAACGGAACCACACTTGGTCCAACGGGTTACCTCATAACCAAACGGTGATCATACACGGATCACCAACGGAACATCCACATGATCACCTCGTGATCAAATCACAAACTGAATGATCATCCTCAAGATCATCCCAACATTATCATCATCATCCTGCCAAACTATTATTGCTCACAATATCAACATATACATCACCTATAAGTCATTCCGTCATGTGAGTGTTGATCGAACGGTGTGACCTAGTATGAACTTATTCTCATGACCGAGGACGCGGCTATCGATAGTTTAAACAAACACACTCTGCAGAGGTAGCGCACTTTACCCACACCACGGAACCCATGGCCTCGCACTCCCATTCCGGTGGACCAACGGCATTCTGACAAAACTGATCTACTGCCATGACACTCTCCCGGCCACTCCGACCAACACCCCTTTTGGGTTCAGTCCTGGGTGGCCCCGTGCCTACTAAAGACACCAACGGCCACCGTCGTGGTAAAAAAAATGGTCCCAAACGGGGAGAAGAGATCTCAATACCAACTACGGGCACACAAGGCTTATGCCGTCCTACCTGATCAGGGTAGCGCCCGCGCATAACCTTCCCTCATTGGAGGCACCGGCAAGAGGCACGACAATAGACCGCATTAGGGCCTTCCCATAAAAGGCAAATGTGGTTGCACTGGAAAAGCCCGGTTCGGTGGAACCTGACCAACTTAATGACAGAATTTATCCCCAAAATATAACAGTAATGACTGATACTCCGATATCATCTATCAACCTATAATCCAAGTCATAGCAATATCCAACAAATAATCCAAAGCTTAATATCGTCTTACCAAAATACTCCGAGGACAACATACTACTATAATAATGAATCCAAGAACGATAAAACTAGTACTCAAATATCAAGAACTAACTATCCAACTACGATCCACATGCAAGCATCATCTCCAACATCATACTCCAAAACAGAATATCATCTAGCATCATGATGAAAATAACACTATCCACTAATAATCCAAAGGCAACATGATATCCAAAGTAATACTCCAAAATAATACCAGATACCATCATGAAGATAATCATAACATCCACTAAGAATCCAAAGGCACATGTCATCCACATAATCATCAAAACATAAGTCCTAGAACTCCAGGCAATATCACGGTAGTAGCAAGATCAAAATGATACTTCGAGAAATGTCACGAACCAATCATACATAGCTAATGCAAAATTTTAAACAAGTTCAAATAATTTAAACCATGTCACTGCATTGCCATCATACAAATGGAGGGTGTGGCTTGCCTGGGGTGGAAGAAATCACCGGGAAGAAGTGCGAGAAGCTCGCGGAAAGAATCACCGGAAATCTTTCTCTCTCGGAGGGGGCTGAATAAGGGAAAGGGCATAATGGTCATTTTTAGAATGTCCAAACATGGTGAAAATGATTCCATCGGAACGGGCTCGATGAAACGAAGAAGTGGGCTTTGGAATCACCTGATTTGGAGCTATGGGTAAAAAGATATGAATGTTTTTCTGCTAGGGACCTATCTGTAAAGAAATCATCACAAACAGGCCCTTGGCTGGAAAAACATAACGCGCCTTTCTCAGAAATACGCTTTCCAGAGAGGAAAGCGCATTCTGGACCGAAGAAGGAGCGGAATACGCTTTCGATAAGGGAAAGCGTACTCGCCAGGAGTACGTCTCCACTTATCCACGTCAGCGGTGGCAGGACCGGGCCTTGGTCTCGCTGACGAGCAGGGCCCGCCGCCTCTTTTCTCTCCTCCTGGCCTTCTCCTTCTTCTCCACCGACGCTGCACGCAGAGTAGAGGAGAGGCCGCCGGCGCTCGTTCTGGCCACTCGGGCCACCTCCGGCGAAGCTTGGACCGCCGGAGTGCTCAGGACGGCGAGCTGGACCCGTCCCTCCACCACCCGAACGTCAGGGAGCATCGGGCAGGGCGGGACCATGGTCGCGGCGTACGGGGCTTCTCGGGGCTCCGGGGGAACTCGTGGCCAGAGGCCAATGGAGAAGGAATGGGGCACTGGGGTGGATCTAGGGTAGATGAGGAGGCCTCTGGTGGGGATAGAACGGAGGGAGGGAGCTTGACTTGCTCGGATTTAGGCCGGAGGGGGTGGCAGCCCTGGCGGCAATGGTGGTCATGGAGGGCGGCTCGAGCTCGGGGAAATGGTCAGGGGAGGCTAGAGGAGGTGCAGGAGGCCAGTGATGAAGCAAGACGGGGTCGGGGTGGCCTTATATGGGCGGGGGAGGGGTGTGCCGCGCTGTCGTCGCAAGGGATGCGTGGTCGGCGCCGCGGACGCGTGTGCACGCGCATGAGCTCGGGTTTAGGCGACAAGGGGGAACAAGAGGGAGAGCTCACGAGGAAGAGCCGGCCAAGGGAGCGCAGGGAGGAAGAGGACGGCGAGCTCCGAGCCAAACCACCACTGTTCATCCGTGGGCGTGCGGCGGCTTGCTTCAGTGAGGAAGTGGATGGAGGGGTTGAGCTGTCTAGAGGAACGGAGACGATGAGGTGAAGCCAAGGGACACGCTCACACGAGCGAAGACGACAAGAGGGGAGTGGACAAAGCGGACAAAGCATCATCTTGTAGACCCGGAGGTTATCAAAGGTTTCCTTCAGATCATCTACCAAGGTTTCCTTCTCTCTAGATTTCACCACTATATCATCCACATAAGCATGAACATTACGCCCAATCCGATTATGAAGACAGTTCTGCACACATCGCTGATAAGTCGCCTGGGCACTCTTAAGCCCAAAAGGCATGGACACATAGCAAAAGGCCCCAAATGGAGTAATGAAAGTTGTCTTCTCCTGGTCCTTAACCGCCATCTTGATTTGATGGTAACCAGAATAAGCATCCAAAAAGCTCAAATGCTCACAACCTGCCGTGGCATCAATGATTTGATCAATATGAGGGAGAGCAAAAGGATCAGCCGGACAAGCTTTGTTTAAGTCCGTGTAATCCACACACATATGCCAGGTGCCGTTCTTTTTAAGCACGAGCACTGGGTTAGCCAACCACTCTGGATGAAAGACTTTAATAATGAACCCGGCTGCCAAAAGCCGGGCCACCTATTCTCCGATAGCCTTACGCCTTTCCTCGTTGAACTGCTGAAGAAACTGCCTGACTGGCTTAAACTTTGGATCAATATTGAGAGTGTGCTCAGCGAGTTCTCTGGGTACACCCGACATGTTAGAAGGCTTCCATGCGAAGATGTCCCAGTTCTCACGGATGAACTCGATGAGCGCGCCTTCCTATTTGGGATCCAGATTGGCACTGATAATGAATTGTTTGGATGAGTCGCCGGGCACAAAATCAATCATCTTAGTATTGTCAGCTGATTTAAACTTCAGCGCCAGCTCATGTTCTGTAATTGGCTTCTTCAAAGATGTCATGTCTGTCGGGTCAATGTTGTCTTTGTAGAACTTTAACTCCTCTATAGCGCAAACAGATTCCGCATAAGCAGCATCGCCTTCCTCACACTCTAAGGCTATCTTCCGACTTCCATGTACTGTGATAGTACATTTATAACCCGGCATCTTGAGCTGCAGATAAACATAACACGGTCGTGCCATGAATTTTGCATAAGCCGGTCGTCCAAACAGGGTGTGATACGGGCTCTTGATTTTGACCGCCTCAAAGGTTAATTTCCCAGCCTTGGAATCATGTTCATCTCCAAAAGCTACCTGCAGCTCAATCTTACCCACGGGGTATGCTGACTTACATGGCACCACTCCATGAAAAACAGCATTGGACGTATTAAGACTTTTGTCAGTCAACCCCATGCGACGGAACGTCTCATAATAGAGGATATTGATGCTACTGCCTTCGTTCATGAGCACTTTAGTGAATTTATATCCACCAACATGAGGCGCCACCACCAAAGCTAGATGACCCGGGTTGTCAACCCAGGGAGGGTGATCCTCCCTACTCCACAGAATAGGCTTCTCAGACCATCTCAAATAATGAGGAACCGCCGGCTCAACAGCGTTAACCGCCCTCTTATGAAGTTTCCGGTCCCTTTTGCATAAACTGGTGGTGAACACATGATACTGCACACTACTTAGCTGCTTTGGGTTACTCTGAAACCCGGATTGCTGCTGCTACTGACTTCCTTGGCCAGATTGCTGATTATAACCACCGATTACCTTGAGGGCCCTGGCCATGAAAACCGCCACTGCCTGAATTGCCGCCCGGGCTTTGGAAGCCGCCACCACCTGAGCCGCTGCCAGGTCCATGATTACCGTCGAACATGTTAGAATTCTTGAAAGCCTTCATGATTGTACAGTCTTTCCATAGATGGGTGGCCGGCTTCTCCCGGGTGTCGTGTCTTGGACAGGGTTCATTTAGCAACTACTCGAGGGTGGGACCTAACCCGCCTGACCGAGGAGGTGGCCTCCCCTTACGCCGTTGATTGTTGCCTTGCGCATTCGCTACAAACTCCGAGCTACTGTCAGGCTTACGTTTATTACCTCCTTGATTTGCCGGGTTACGCTGAAGGCCCTTAGCGTTGCCGTTCTTCTTTCCCTTCCCCGTCTTCTCTTCATCAGACGCATGATCTTTGGTACTATCTGAATCGGCATATTTTACTAGAGCCGCCATCATCTGGCCCATGTCATTACAATCAAGTTTGAGCTGCCCTAACTTCTGTTTCAGAGGTTCAAAATGGCAATTTTTATCCAACATTAAGACCGCAGAGCCGGCATCCATCTTATCGGATGAATGTATTATTTCCTTTACCCGGCGCACCCAATGGGTCGTGGACTCACCTTCCTCTTGCTTGCAATTAGTCAAGTCCACAATCGACATGGGCTGCTTGCATATATCTTTAAAGTTCTGAATAAAACGGGCCTTTAACTCGGCCCAGGAACCAATGGAATTAGGTGGCAGTCCCTTTAGCCAAGTGCGTGTCATTCCATCCAGCATCACAGTGAAGTATTTAGGCATTGTTGCGTCACTGACCTCCAGTAATTCCATGGCCATCTCATAACTCTCAATCCATGCCCCGGCTGTAAGTCGGCTGTGTAATTAGGCACCTTCCGAGGCCCCTTGAAATCCTTTGGCAAACGCTCATTACGCAGAGCCGGCACCAAGCAAGGGACACCTCCTATTCTTGTGGCCACACCTGATTCAACAGAGGTCGTGGGATAAACCGGAAAAACTTGGTGAGCCGCCTGCTCAGCTGCCTGTTGAACCACCCGCTCCGCCTCTTGGCGGATCCTATCCTGGTCAACCAAGTTAAGAGCTCCATCACGCATTGGGTCATGCCTGCGCGGCTGGTTATGGCGCTGGGCGTTGCTTGACACGGCTGCTGAATCCATATGCCTGCTATAGCTCGGGCTCCGGCTTGGGCGATGGGTTGAATGAATCATGTCTCGACTATAAGAGTATGACTCCTGCTACGCCAGAGCCGTCTGGAGAAGTTCTCTGACCCTTCGTGTTTCGATCGCCATCGGAGAGTCGCCTCCCATCGGGAGAGCCGCCAAACGTGCCGATGCAGCAATCAGATTCTCCAAAGGGTTAGAAAAATGACCCTGTGGCATCGGTGTACAATGAGGCAGAGCAGTGTTCACGCGAGGGGGTTCCGTAGCCCGCGGTTGAAACGGCGGCCCAGCCCCGGGTGTTGTAATCTGGTTTGCCTCCGGCGGGTTACTGGGACCGGCCCCGGGTGTGTGGAAGAGGTTCCTAGGATCGTACGTCAGAGGCAGACGTGATTGAGTCTTCTGGTGCCTTCCTCATGACCTCGTTTGATGCGTTCAGATCCATCATGAGCCGAAAAGCCTCTGATTGAAGCTGCTGAGCCCGAGCATCCAAAGCCGCCCGCTCTGTAGCCATCCTGACGTCCTCTGCCGTCAAGTTTTCCTTGGCTTGTGCTACCTCCCCACGTAACCATGCCACCTCCGCATCATGCTGAGCCTTATCCACCGGTTCAACCACGGCGGTCAACAGGGCCGTCATCCTATCCATGAGATCCATCAGCACCTGAGCCGGTGGGCGCGCGGGGTCTCCTGACCCGGCCGCTGCCGACCCGGTGGTTATCGCTGCCGTAGCCGTAGAGTTTTGAGCGGGCTGCGTACCAGTCATGAAGATCCCTGCTCTGTTCGGCGGCTCAAAGGAGTCCGGAATACTGCTGCCATCGAAACAGCCCCCAAGCCTGCCATATTGTAGTTGATACAATGAATCCGTCTCACCTGTGGACGACTCACCGTCGGAGTAGACTGCCGTCTCACCCCGTCCACCGATCCTTCAGAAAACTCCCCTCCATGGATGCAACCCACGAAGGCACGCCTCCCAGCAGGCTGAGTCTGGGCGGGTCTCGCACGTCGAGCCGTCTCGATGAGGTCGGTGCAAATCTCCGGCTCAGGGCCCGGCTCACCGATCCGGACGATGAAGACGTGGATTCCGCCGAAGGGGACCCGGTACGCGTACTCAATTGAGCCGGCGTCGGGGCCCCAGCCTGCATCGTCGATGTAGAGCTTGTCGCGACGACTATTGGTCATCCGGCCCACAACGTATCCCTTGAGCCCTTTGAAGCTGCCCTTCAAGAACTCAAATCCACCGTGCGCTGGCCCCATGGTGGGCGCCAACTGTCGTGGAATTGTCACGGCAGATGTCCTAGTGAAAGTACTTAGTCGTGGAGCCATCGCAACTAGGAAGCTTATAGGGTTTGATCGGGACAAAGGACACGAGAGGTTTATACTGGTTCGGCCCCTTGCGGTGAAGGTAAGGCCTAGTCCAGTTGATGTGGTATTGCTAGGTTTCGATGACCAAGGAGCGAATATGCTAGCTTGGCTCTCGATCTAATGTCTCTTGCCCTAAGCCGCCGTCGGGTCGTCCCCTTATATACACGGGTTGACGCCCTACGGCCTACAGAGTCCCGGTCGGCTCATACAACATGTCTGGCTCGGTGACATCTCTTACATGCCTTGCATCACAAGTCTATTCATACATGGCGGTTTATACTAACAGGCTTTAAGCCACCTCTGGGCTTAGGCTGATTATAGGCCTTATTGTAAACCATCATCTTGTATACTCTTCAGGCTCCATTCATGTAACCCGCCATTGTGGTTGACCCGGCCCCTCCTGGGCGGGTCATACCTGGTAGTCATATCCCCAACATTAGGCCCCACGTTGATTTGAACTTTGTTCATGTCAATCTTCAACACTTAGAAGAAATCCATCTTCCACTGCTTGTAAAAGCTCTATAACCTGCCATGACGTCACCTTCAGAAAATTTGGAAACCCGCCACGACATCATCTTAACGGATCCTTATCTTAAATGCCTTCCGAAAATCGAGGCGTCTAATTAGCTGGATACTCATCATTTTGGCCTTCCTCCTTTTTCGCGCCTGCCTGTTCACCTATTTCCTTATAAATAGGCACGGCTGGTCTTCCCCATTCTGCTTCTTCCTTCTCTCGCAACCCCTTTGTCGCTCGAGCTCCGTCGCCGCCACAGCGCTCATCGTCGTCCTCAACCTTGGCCGCTACATCAACCTGAGCTTGTCTCGAGAACGGCGGCGACCCTTCGTAGTAGAACTGCGTCCGTAAGTTTTTGCCTTTCCGCACCTTAGATCCGCATTAGGGTTTGCAAGTTCTTCTGTGTTCTTCGATGTTCATCACGGATTCTTCGTAGTTCCTCTACGACATCCCCTTTTGATCTAAAAGAAGTATCGAACTCATGCGGTAGCTGTTTTGCATCCATTTCAGATGCTAGTAGATCCCCTTTCCTTGCAGAAAGGCCTCCTTAGAACTGATGAACACCTCTGTACTGGTTTTTAGGTCTAGATTTATTTTCCTTTTTTGAACAATCTTGATCCAAAATAGTAGCAACAGCTTGTGAAACTTGTTTATCTCAGTACTCAGCCTTTTTTTGTCGCTGGCAACCTTTGAATACTTTTAGCCATGGCGGCTTATCATGCCAGCTCATTTTTCCTTCATATGTCATTATCCCTTACTTAAGCCACCATCACGCCATCTGTATTGCAGACATTAACCTGTGATTCCACCATTTAACTTAAACCGGCAAATTACTTCCTTTTTAGCATGTCCTCTCACCATACTGCCAAAGACAATGACAGTTTGCAACTGGGTCCCTTCCACAATCACTGACGCCACTCTAAAGGATTTTGTTACCATTGGGTATTTGCCAGAGAAGAGCATTATGTCTTATCACGCACCTAACCCGGCCGAAGAAAAACCTCAGCCCAAGGATGGTGAAGTCATCATCTTTACTGATCATATGAACCGGGGTTTTTCACCACCTGGCTCAAAATTCTTCAGAGATGTTCTGCATTTTTTCAAGCTTCATCCACAAGATCTTGGACCCAACTCCATATCCAACATTTGCAATTTTCAAGTTCTCTGCGAGGTTTATCTTCAAGAAGAACCTACTGTTGAACTCTTAGAGAGTATTACTATTTGAACCGCCAGAATGAATACACCGACGGCCCCAGCTTGGAACTTGGTGGAATTTCGATTCAGCGCAGATGGGATGGTGTTTTTCACTTAGTAGTCTTACCAAGCCATCCCAATGATTGGAACCAAACTTGGTTTCATTGCAAAGACACGTCGCCAGCTGATGAGAAACCAATGTCGGGTTATCACGCGGAGCGACTTGACACTAAGTTTTCACTCCCTGACAAGCATACTGCCGTTGAACGTAAGAAGCTCGTCCCAACCATCAAAAGGGTTCAAGCCTTTTTCGGAAACGGCTTAACTGGAGTTGAGTTGATCCGCTGTTGGATCGCATGGTGGGTCATCCCTCTAAGCTGCCCCTCTGACTTGGTGTGTAACTATGCCGGAGGACCAGATGACCCTCTGCGTCATAGTTCTCTACAACTGACTGAAGAGGCCATTGTTGAAATGTCAACCATCCTTGTAAACAGTAAATACGAGGACTGCAGTAAAGTTGGATTGAATCCTTTCTGTAAACTTAACCCGGCACTAGAGGTAAATCCCCTTGACCCCCTTTTTCCTTCAATAGTTAAGTACTTGCATGCCTTTTAACATGTTATTTGCCTACAGGCCAAATCTGACTTTTGGAAGGCCAAATATGATCATGAAGCTGCCAAGAAGGCTAGAGCCGCTGCCATAGCCGCCAAGAAGACAACCCGAAAATCTAGAAAAGAACTGCTTCTGATATGTTCAAGCTGGATGATGTTTCTGAGTCGGAGGTGGCCCTTGACTCTCTTGGCTTGCTTTTTAACAACCTTATTGACACTGATCATTGTCAGGATGACACGGGGGCCAGCTAGGCAGTAGAAGAAGAGGTAACTATTTCCTCCGACTCAGAACCTTTGTCAAGACAAAAACCTCAACTGGTAACCCGGAAAGTAAGGTTTTCACACCCTTTGGCTTATTTGGATCCTCATTTTCTTTTGAAAAAACAGCAACATGAGAGCCGCCGTCAGACCCGAACCAGTGACGACCATGAACTACCCTCCGGCTTATCGAAAACTCCTTGGGAACGCTAGAATAAGGTTTCTTTCACCTTTGACTTTTGCTTTTATCAATGAATCTACTTCCTTGCTCTTTTAAATTGTGATTTTTCTTTTGCAGGAGGTCTCTCGTTCTTCTAGTGATTCCTCACAAACCCAACTTCCGGCTTTCAAGACTGCCCCTGGGTAAAGATAATTATCCTTCTTCTATATCTTTATGTACGTATCATTATACTGACTCATCAAATTCCTCTTAGCGGTCAAGCAAAACCCAAGAAAGCCAGGGTGATTAAGCCGACTGAAAACCCGGACGCCGCTGAACCGGCACTCCCAACTCCTGCCCCGGGACAACCTGAGGCACCAGAAGACCCTGCTGTCAACGTTCAAAAAGATCCTCCTGAGCCGTCTGTTGACGAAACTGTTCTCAACCCATCTACTATTGAACCGTCAAGCTTAGCTAACCCATCGGCGACTTACAACAGTGACATTTTAATCACTGGTAGTAGATTTGTTGAACCGGGCAATCCAACGGTACTAGCCAGACACTCCACCAAGCAAGAGGCTTTGTAAAAGTAGAAAGTCCGCTTTGACATCTCTCACTATGCTCACCTGAGCATTAGTGATGTGCTATCTAGCTATCTTAGTCACGTGCATTCTAGCCGTGACTCTGAAATTGAGATGGTCAAACAGCTGCAACTGAAATATGAGGTATGATCTCCACTTTTCATTAACTTATATACTCTGCCAGCCCCCCAAGTCTCCTGATTATGATAAACTTGAATGATCTGTAGACTTGTGATATATGTTGACGTTCTGACCTAGACTTTTCCAAGTCCAGTTTAAAATGTTTAACCAGAGTTATCTGATTAGCATAATTTCACTTGTAGTCCCCAAGGGCCGGCTTAATTCATCATGAATGAGCCGGTACTTAACTTCATAGCTATCTTGAATCAGTCCAAACTAATATTATTATCCGGCTCAAGAGAAAAAACTTTCTGAATATCATGCATTAGCCTCCAAGTGCCAAGCGTTGTTACTTGTAGAACACTTGAGACTTTAATTATAGAAGAATCATTTTTGCATTTAAAAATTGCTTTGGCAGACATTAGCCCCCAAGTGTCGAGTGGTGTTGCGTTGCAAAGCACTTGGGACTTTAATTATTATAACCTTCATTGGAATAAATTTTTGACACACCTGTGCATGTCTATAGACTGCCATAACTGCCTTGGATTCTGAACTGACTGATGCGAAAACCCGGTTGGTGGCTCAAGAGACTGAGATAAAGAATGCTGACTCTAAACTCCAGTTAAGCCTATCTGAAGCAGGTAAACTGAAGACCAGCTTTGATGTAGAGAAAAAATCCCGGGCCGATGAAAAAACCTTGCTGATACAGCGTGCTGAGACAACCGAGGCGGCTCTCAAGGAGGTCACCAGGGAACTCACCGGTTTAAAGAACCGTGTGTATCAGGTGGTCTCTGCAATCTTTGGTGAGTCATTGTATTATTTACTTAAACTCTTTTTTTATCATAAATATAAGCCACATGCTTAACCTTTTAAAATACTGATAGGTCCACGGAGCAGCAACCTGAGCCAAAACAGCTTGATAAAACTCAAGGCGGTTTACACCCTGGTGGAGCAACTGTACACTGGAGCCCAACGGGCGCTTGCCATTATTTCCCCAGCCAACCAAGGACCAAACCTCTTGAGCGATGTCTTGAAGAAGTTATCTATCTTACCCGCCAGATTCCAAGAAGTCAAGCGGTCTTGTGCAAGAGCCGGATCCCTAACTGCTCTAAGTCGTTCCAAAGCCTGGGTGCCGGAGCTAGACCCGGTGGATGTAGCCAAGGGATATCCCAGCTTTAAGGAAGACGGGACTCTGTTTGATCAAGAAGATTTTGCTGCTTGTGTGAGCGGAGTTCATCCTCATGCTACCATCCTTGGCGACGAGACAAATATTGATAAGTATCAGCCGAGTTTTGACGTTGAGAATAAAAAGATGGCGACTCCTTCGTATAAAGTGACAGATCTCATCCTGCCGGTTCGCCAACACACCTTTGCCCCAGAAATTGATCCTTCTGGTCTAATTGATGATGAAGCTGAGTTCGTTGCTCTTCATGGCTTTGATTTGTCCAAGCCCAGTTTCCAACCAGTGGAGGAAGACGAACCGGCAAGGGAGGAGTCGTAACCATCCAAATAATCTGGCTAAGATTTAATGAACCAGACTTAGCTTAACATCTGCTTAGGAAGAAAAAACAGTTTTAACCTTTCGGGCTCCCAACGCCTTGTAATAGGCTAGCTTAAAACTGCATGTTCTGCCTATGCCATCGTGCATATCATACTGCGTACGACATTTTTATCCATCATGTCAATATATGCTTTATATCCTTTATCATATCTGCAGTGTTCAAATCTGTTCATGTATGTAAAAGATGAGAAACTGTCCTGGCGGTTTGTCGCTGGACGGGTCAAAACACCCAATACATAACTATGAAATTACCATAACGGAATAACCAGGGCTACATGTAAAGATAAATAAGGCTGGAAAGCCTTTGATTAAAGAAAAAACACAGATAAGTCTGTTTATGAACGACAATATCATACTTGTGTTCTTCGAATCTGGACTGCCGGCTTATGTGACCCGGACAGTAAGGGTGACAACCCAATCTTTTTAGAAGCCAATACTTCCATATGCCTGATGAATGTTATACACTGGCAACTTATTGTCAAAGAACCAAGCCGGTTTAAATTTAAACCATATTTACAGTTAGTTTCTAGAAAACAAAAACCAGTAAAACAAAAGAATATCTTTCAAACAATATAAATCAAGCATCAAGAAAAATTTGGAGGCTTCTGATTCGAATACGATCAGTAAACCGGACCAAAGGGGTTAAGCTAGGATTTGAATATGATCATGTAGCCCCCAGTGGCTTTGGCGTTGCGCCGATCAAGAGGGTACCGACAGCTATGTTCTCTTTGGTCCGAATACGACCTATGTTTGAACAGGAATCCCCCAAATGACCTTGAGAGTTTTTTAACGACCCTGATTCGAATATGATCCAAGTCAGACTCAAAAGGGGTTAAGCTATGATTCGGATATGATCAAGAAGCCCCCTAGTGAGTTTGGCTTTGCGCCGATCAAGAGGGTAACGACAGCTATTATCTCTTTGGTTCGAATACGACCTATGTTTGAAGAGGAAGCCCCCTAGTGACCATGAGGTTTTAACGGCTAGATTCGAATACGATCATGAGACGGACCAAGAGGGTTATCCTAGATTCAAATACGATCAACCTCCAATTGGTCGTATTATACTTAAGATAACAAAGATATGTGATCATTAAGGAAAAAAGGACAGAGGTCCTGTTTTATTACTTATCATAATACATACAACGTCAAAGTATGTACATTATGAGAGCCGGTGGCTCAAGTGTAGTAAGGCCGAAGATGAGCAATATTCCACGGCCGGCGGGTCTCCTCCTCCGACTTACATGAGTCTTTGTGCTCTCGAACATCGATAAGGTAGTATGACTCGTTATTAAAGTTCTTGCTGACCACAAAGGGTCCTACCCAAGGTGGGGATAGCTTGTGCGCATTAGACTGATCCTGGATGAGTTGGAGCACCAAATCACCTTCTTGAAAGGTTCTTTTCTTAACCCGGCGGCTATGATAATGGCGCGGGTCCTGCTGGTAAACCGCTGAATGGGCTGCTGCTAAGTCACGCTCTTCATCTAATAGGTCAAACGCATCCTGACGGGCTTGTTCGTTATCAGCTTCAACGTAAGCCGCTACTCTGGGTGAGTCATGGCGGATGTCACTAGGCAAGACTGCCTCTGCTCCATAAACCAAGAAGAAAGGCGTATAACTCGTAGACCTGTTAGGGGTAGTATTGATGCTCCATACCATAGAGGGTAACTCTTCCACCCAACAACCCGGCGTCCGTTGTAAAGGGACCATAAGCCGGGGTTTTAGACCTTTCAGGATTTCCTGATTGGCTCTTTCAACTTGACCATTGGATTGGGGGTGAGCTACTGATGAAACATCAAGCCGCATATGTTCCCGTTGACAGAATTCTTCCATAGCTCCTTGGGACAAGTTGGTGCCATTGTCATTAATAATGTTGTGTGGAAAGCCAAAACAAAAGATTACTTTCTTCATGAATTTAACCGCCATGGCCGCATCACACTTACTGACCGGTTCTACCTCAACGCACTTTGTGAATTTGTCCACTGCCACCAAAAGGTGTGTCTTTTTATCTTTGGATCTTTTGAAAGGTCCAACCATGTCAAGTCCCCAGACTGCAAACGGCCAAGTAATTGGAATCATCCGCAATTCCTGAGCCGGCACGTGCGCCTGTCATGCGAATTTTTGACACCCATCGCACCTACTGACCAGATCCTCCGCATCGGCATGAGCCGTTAGCCAGTAAAAACCATGACGGAAAGCTTTGGCCACAAGAGACTTTGAACTGGCATGATGGCCACAATCTCCTTCATGGATCTCACGAAGAATTTCTTGACCTTCTTCAGGAGAGACACAACATTAAAACGCTCCGGTGACACTGTGATGATACAACTCACCATTAGAAATTGTTATTGACTTAGACCGCCGGGTTATCTGTCTAGCCAAGGTCTCATCCTCCAGCAACTCGCCCCGGGTCATATAAGCCAAATACGGCACTGTCCAATCTGGAATGACATGAAGAGCCACCACCAATTGTGCTTCCGGGTCCGGAACAGCCAAGTCTTCCTCTATAGGCAACTTGACAGAAGGGTTATGCAGAACATCTAAAAAAGTGTTAGGCGGCACCGGCTTACGCTGAGATCCCAACCGGCTTAAAGCATCGGTTGCCTCATTCTTTCTGCGGTCAATGTGCTCCACTTGACAACCCTTGAAGTGTCCAGCAACAGCGTCAACCTCACGGTGATAAGCCGCCATGAGACGATCCTTGGAATCCCACTTGCCTGATACTTGCTGAGCCACCAAATCTGAGTCGCCAAGGCACCGTACCCGGCTTAAACTCATTTCTTTAGCCATTTGAAGACCATGGAGTTAAGCCTCATACTCAGCTGCGTTATTAGTACAAGGAAACATCAACCGCAACACATAATGAAACTTGTCACCTCGAGGGGAAGTTAAAACAACTCTAGCCCCCGAGCCCTCCAATTGCCTAGACCCATCAAAATGAATCCTCCAATATGTGTTGTCTGGCTTCTCTTTAGGTATTTGCAACTCTGTCCAATCATTAATGAAATCCACCAGTGCTTGAGATTTGATGGCAGTACGCGATACATACTTTAAACCGTGAGACCAAGTTCAATGGCCCACTTGGTGACTCATCCCGTGGCTTCTCAATTTTGAATAATATATCCTAAAGGAGCAGAGCTAACCACAGTGATAGGATGACCCTGAAAGTAATGCTTAAGCTTCCGGCTCGCCATGAACACCCCATAAACGAGTTTCTGCCAATGCGGATATCTCTGTTTGGACTCAATGAGCACCTCACTGGCGTAGTAAACCGGCCGTTGAACCGGATATTCCTTGCCAGCCTCTTTCCGCTCTACAACAATGGCCACACTAACCGCACGTGTGTTAGCAGCCACATATAACAATAGTGGCTCCTTATCAACGGGAGCAGCAAGAACCGGCGGCTCTGCGAGCTGTCTTTTCAGATCTTCAAAAGTAGAATTAGCAGCATCACTCCAGACAAAATCATCCGTCTTCTTCATCATTTGATATAATGGCATAGCCTTCTCACCTAACTGGCTTATGAAACGGCTTAAAGCTGCAACACGACCCGCCAGCCGCTGAACGTCATTGATGCACGCCGGCTTAGCCAAAGATGTAATCGCCTTTATTTTCTCCGGGTTAGCTTCAATGCCTCTGTTAGACACCAAAAAACCCAAAAGCTTGCCCGCCGGTACTCCAAAAATGCACTTGGTCGGGTTAAGCATCATCTTGTAGACCCGGAGGTTATCAAAGGTTTCATTCAGATCATCTACCAAGGTTTCCTTCTCTCTGGATTTCCCCACTATATCGTCCACATAAGCATGAACATTACACCCAATCTGATTATGAAGACAGTTCTGCACACATCGCTGATAAGTCGCTTGGGCACTCTTAAGCCCAAAAGGCATGGACACATAGCAAAAGGCCCCAAATGGAGTAATGAAAGTTGTCTTCTCCTAGTCCTTAACCGCCATCTTGATCTGATGGTAACCAGAATAAGCATCCAAAAAGCTCAAACGCTCACAACCTGCCGTGGCATCAATGATTTGATCAATATGAGGGAGAGCAAAAGGATCAGCTAGACAAGCTTTGTTTAAGTCCGTGTAATCCACACACATATGCCAGGTGTCGTTCTTTTTAAGAACGAGCACCGGGTTAGCCAACCACTCTGGATGAAAGACTTCAATAATGAACCCAGCTGTCAAAAGCCGGGCCACCTCTTCTCCGATAGCCTTACGCCTTTCCTCGTTGAACCGCCGAAGAAACTGCCTGACCGGCTTAAACTTTGGATCAATATTGAGAGTGTGCTCAGCGAGTTCTCTCGGTACACCCGGCATGTCAGAAGGCTTCCATGCGAAGATGTCCCAGTTCTCACGGATGAACTCGATGAGCGCGCCTTCCTATTTGGGATCCAGATTGGCACTGATAATGAATTGTTTGGATGAGTCGCCAGGCACAAAATCAATCATCTTAGTATCGTCAGCTGATTTAAACTTCAGCGCCAGCTCATGTTCTGTAGTTGGCTTCTTCAAAGATGTTGTTGGGGAACGTAGTAATTTCAAAAAAATTCCTACGCACACGCAAGATCATGGTGATGCATAGCAACGAGGGGAGAGTGTGATCTACGTACCCTTGTAAATCGACAACGGAAGCGTTTGGATGATGTAGTCGTACGTCTTCACGGCCTGACCGATCAAGCACCGAAACTATGGCACCTCTGAGTTTTAGCACACGTTCAGCTCGATGACGATCCCCGAACTCCGATCCAGCAAAGTGTCGGGGAAGAGTTCCGTCAGCACGACGGCGTGGTGACGATCTTGATGTACAACCGTCGCAGGGCTTCGCCTAAGCACCGCTACAATATTATCGAGGACTATGGTGGAAGGGGGCACCGCACACGGCTAAGAATATGATCACGTGGATCTACTTGTGTGTCTCTGGGGTTCCCCTGCCTCCGTATATAAAGGATCAAGGGGGGGTGCGGCCGGCCTAGGAGAGGCGCGCCAGGAGGAGTCCTACTCCCTCTGGGAGTAGGACCCCCCCCCCCCTCAATCCTAGTTGGAATAGGATTCGCGGAGGGGGGAAAAGAGAGAGGGGGGCCGGCCCCCTCTCCTTGTCCTATTCGGACCAAGGGAGGGGAGGGGCGCGCGGCCCATCTTGGGCTGCCCCTTATCTTTTCCACAAAGGCCCACTAAGGCCCATATAGCTCCCGGGGGGTTCCGGTAACCTCCCGGTACTCCGGTAAAATCCCGATTTCACCCGGAACACTTCCGATATCCAAACATAGGCTTCCAATATATCAATCTTTATGTCTCGACCATTTCGAGACTCCTCGTCATGTCCTTGATCACATCCGGGACTCCGAACAACTTTCGGTACATCAAAACGTATAAACTCATAATATAACTGTCATCGAAACCTTAAGCGTGCGGACCCTACGGGTTCGAGAACAATGTAGACATGACCGAGACACGTCTCCGGTCAATAACCAATAGCGGGACCCGGATGCCCATATTGGTTCCTACATATTCTACGAAGATCTTTATCGGTCAGGCCGCATAACAACATACGTTGTTCCCTTTGTCATCGGTATGTTACTTGCCCGAGATTCGATCGTCGGTATCCAATACCTAGTTCAATCTCATTACCGGCAAGTCTCTTTACTCGTTCCGTAATACATCATCCCGCAACTAACTCATTAGTTGTAATGCTTGCAAGGCTTAAGTGATGTGCATTACTGAGAGGGCCCAGAGATACCTCTCCGACGATTGGAGTGACAAATCCTAATCTCGAAATACGTCAACCCAACATGTACCTTTGGAGACACCTGTAGAGCACCTTTATAATCACCCAGTTACGTTGTGACGTTTGGTAGCACACAAAGTGTTCCTCTGGCACACGGGAGTTACATAATCTCATAGTCATAGGAACATGTATAAGTCATGAAGAAAGCAATAGCAACATACTAAACGATCGGGTGCTAAGCTAATGGAATGGGTCATGTCAATCAGATCATTCAACTAATGATGTGATCCCGTTAATCAAATGACAACTCTTTGTCCATGGTTAGGAAACATAACCATCTTTGATTAATGAGCTAGTCAAGTAGAGGCATACTAGTGACACTCTGTTTGTCTATGTATTCACACATGTATTATGTTTCCGGTTAATACAATTCTAGCATGAATAATAAACTTTTATCATGATATAAGGAAATAAATAATAACTTTACTATTGCCTCTAGGGCATATTTCCTTCAATCTCCCACTTGCACTAGAGTCAATAATCTAGATTACACAGTAATGATTCTAACACCCATGGAGCTTTGGTGCTGATCATGTTTTGCTCATGGAAGAGGCTTAGTCAACAGGTCTGCTACATTCAGCTCCGTATGTATCTTGCAATCTCTATGTCTCCCACCTGGACTAGATCCCGGATGGAATTGAAGTGTCTTTTGATGTGCTTGGTTCTTTTGTGAAATCTGGATTCCTTCGCCAAGGCAATTGCACCAGTATTGTCACAAAAGATTTTCATTGGACCCAATGCACTAGGTATGACACCTAGATCAGATATGAACTCCTTCATCCAGACTCCTTCGTTTGCTGCTTCCGAAGCAGCTATGTATTCCGCTTCACATGTAGATCCCGCCACGACGCTTTGTTTAGAACTGCACCAACTGACAGCTCCATCGTTTAATGTAAACACGTATCCGGTTTGCGATTTAGAATCGTCCGGATCAGTGTCAAAGCTTGCATCAACGTAACCATTTACGTTGAGCTCTTTGTCACCTCCATATACGAGAAACATATCCTTAGTCCTTTTCAGGTACTTCAGGATGTTCTTGACCGCTGTCCAGTGATCCCTGCTAGACTTATAGCAAGGCACACATCAGGTCTGGTACACAGCATTGCATACATGATAGAGCCTATGGCTGAAGCATAGGGAACATCTTTCATTTTCTCTCTATCTTCTGCAGTGGTCGGGTATTGAGTCTGACTCAACTTCACACCTTGTAACACAGGCAAGAACCCTTTCTTTGCTTGATCCATTTTGAACTTCTTCAAAATCTTGTCAAGGTATGTGCTTTGTGAAAGTCCAATTAAGCGTCTTGATCTATCTCTATAGATTTTTATGCCTAATATGTAAGCAGCTTCACCGAGGTCTTTCATTGAAAAACTCTTATTCAAGTATCCCTTTATGCTATCCAGAAATTCTATATCATTTCCAATCAGTAATATGTCATCCACATATTATATCAGAAATGCTACAGAGCTCCCACTCACTTTCTTGTAAATACAGGCTTCTCCGAAAGTCTGTATAAAACCAAATGCTTTGATCACACTATCAAAGCGTTTATTCCAACTCCGAGAGGCTTGCACCAGTCCATAAATGGATCGCTGGAGCTTGCACACTTTGTTAGCTCCCTTTGGATCGACAAAACCTTCCGGTTGCATCATATACAACTCTTCTTCCAGAAATCCATTCAGGAATGCAGTTTTGACATCCATCTGCCAAATTTCATAATCATAAAATGCGGCAATTGCTAACATAATTCGGACAGACTTAAGCATCGCTACGGGTGAGAAGGTCTCATCATAGTCAACTCCTTGAACTTGTCGAAAACCTTTTGCGACAAGTCGAGCTTTGTAGACAGTAATATTACCATCAGCGTCAGTCTTCTTCTTGAAGATCCATTTATTCTCAATTGCTTGCCGATCATCGGGCAAGTCAACCAAAGTCCATACTTTGTTCTCATACATGGATCCAATCTTAGATTTCATGGCTTCAAGCCATTTTACGGAATCTGGGCTCACCATCGCTTCTTCATAGTTCGTAGGTTCATCATGATCTAGTAGCATGATTTCCAAAACAGTATTACCGTACCACTCTGGCGCGGATCTTACTCTGGTTGATCTACGAGGTTCAGTAGTATCTTGTTCTGAAGTTTCATGATCATTATCATTAGCTTCCTCACTAATTGGTGTAGGTGTCGCAGAAACAGGTTTCTGTGATGTACTACTTTCCAATAAGGGAGCAGGTACAGTTACCTCGTCAAGTTCTACTTTCCTCCCACTCACTTCTTTCGAGAGAAAATCCTTCTCTAGAAAGGATCCATTCTTACCAACGAATGTCTTGCCTTCGGATCTGTGATAGAAGGTGTACCCAACAGTCTCCTTTGGGTATTCTATGAAGACACATTTCTCCGATTTGGGTTCGAGCTTATCAGGTTGAAGCTTTTTCACATAAGCATTGCAGCCCCAAACTTTAAGAAATGACAACTTTGGTTTCTTGCCAAACCATAGTTCATAAGGCGTCGTCTCAACGGATTTTGATGGTGCCCTATTTAACGTGAATGCGGTCGTCTCTAAAGCATAACCCCAAAACGATAGCGGTAAATCAGTAAGAGACATCATAGATCGCACCATATCTAGTAAAGTACGATTACGACGTTCGGACACACCATTACACTGTGGTGTTCCGGGTGGCGTGAGTTGCGAAACTATTCCGCATTGTTTCAAATGTACACCAAACTCGTAACTCAGATATTCTCCTCCACGATCAGATCGTAGAAACTTTATTTTCTTGTTACGATGATTTTCAACTTCACTCTGAAATTCTTTGAACTTTTCAAATGTTTCAGACTTGTGTTTCATTAAGTAGATATACCCATATCTGCTTAAGTCATCTGTGAAGGTGAGAAAATAACGATATCCGCCACGAGCCTCAATATTCATCGGACCACATACATCTGTATGTATGATTTCCAACAAATCTGTTGCTCTCTCCATAGTACCGGAGAACGGTGTTTTAGTCATCTTGCCCATGAGGCACGGTTCGCAAGTACCAAGTGATTGATAATCAAGTGGTTCCAAAAGTCCATCAGTATGGAGTTTCTTCATGCGCTTTATACCGATATGACCTAAACGGCAGTGCCACAAATAAGTTGCAATATCATTATCAACTCTGCATCTTTTGGCTTCAACATTATGAATATGTGTGTTACTACTATCGAGATTTATCAAAAATAGACCACTCTTCAAAGGTGCATGACCATAAAAGATATTACTCATATACATAGAACAACCATTATTCTCTGATTTAAATGAATAACCGTCTCGCATTAAACAAGATCCAGATATAATGTTCATACTCAATGCTGGCACCAAATCACAATTATTTAGGTCTAATACTAATCCTGAAGGTAGATATAGAGGTAGCGTGCCGACCGCGATCACATCGACTTTGGAACCATTTCCTACGCGCATCGTCACCTCGTCCTTTGCCAGTGTTCGCTTAATCCGTAGTCCATGTTTCGAGTTGCAAATATTAGCAACAGAACCAGTATCAAATACCCAGGTGCTACTGCAAGCTCTAGTAAGGTACACATCAATAACATGTATATCACATATACCTTTGTTCACCTTGCCATCCTTCTTATCCGCCAAATACTTGGGGCAGTTCTGCTTCCAGTGACCAGTCTGCTTGCAGTAGAAGCACTCAGTTTTGGGCTTAGGTCCAGACTTGGGTTTCTTCTCTTGAGCAGCAACTTGCTTGCTGTTCTTCTTGAAGTTCCCTATCTTCTTCCCTTTGCCCTTTTTCTTGAAACTAGTGGTCTTGTTGACCATCAACACTTGATGCTCCTTTTTGATTTCTACCTCCGCAGCTTTCAGCATTGCGAAGAGCTCGGGAATAGTCTTATTCATCCCTTGCATATTATAGTTCATCACGAAGCTCTTGTAGCTTGGTGGCAGTGATTGGAGAATTCTGTCAATGACGCAATCATCTGGAAGATTAACTCCCATCTGAATCAAGTGATTATTATACCCAGACATTTTGAGTATATGCTCACTGACAGAACTGTTCTCCTCCATCTTGCAGCTATAGAACTTATTGGAGACTTCATATCTCTCAATCCGGGCATTTACTTGAAATATTAACTTCAACTCCTGGAACATCTCATATGCTCCATGACGTTCAAAACGTCGTTGAAGTCCCGATTCTAAGCCGTAACGCATGGCACACTGAACTATCGAGTAGTCATCAGCTTTGCTCTGCCAGACGTTCATAACATCTGGTGTTGCTCCAGCAGTAGGCCTGGCACCCAGCGGTGCTTCCAGGACGTAATTCTTCTGTGCAGCAATGAGGGTAATCCTCAAGTTACGGACCCAGTCCGTGTAATTGCTACCATCATCTTTCAACTTTGCTTTCTCAAGGAACGCATTAAAATTCAACGGAACAATAGCACGGGCCATCTATCTACAATCAAACATACATAAGCAAGATACTATCAGGTACTAAGTTCATGATAAATTTAAGTTCAATTAATCAAATTACTTAAAGAACTCCCACTTAGATAGACATCCCTCTAATCCTCTAAGTGATCACGTGATCCAAATCAACTAAACCATAACCGATCATCACGTGAAATGGAGTAGTTTTCAATGGTGAACATCGCTATGTTGATCATATCTACTATATGATTCATGCTCGATCTTTCGATCTCAGTGTTTCGAGGCCATATCTGCATATGCTAGGCTCGTCAAGTTTAACCTGAGTATTCTGCGTGTGCAAAACTGGCTTGCACCCGTTGTAGATGGACGTAGAGCTTATCACACCCGATCATCACGTGGTGTCTGGGCAGGACAAACTTTGGCAACGGTGCATACTCAGGGAGAACACTTTTATCTTGATAATTTAGTGAGAGATCATCTTATAATGCTACCGTCAATCAAAGCAAGATAAGATGCATAAAAGATAAACATCACATGCAATCAATATAAGTGATATGATATGGCCATCATCATCTTGTGCTTGTGATCTCTATCTCCGAAGCACCGTCATGATCACCATCGTCACCGGTGCGACACCTTGATCTCCATCATAGCATCGTTGTCGTCTCGCCAATCTTATGCTTCCACGACTATCGCTACCGCTTAGTGATAAAGTAAAGCATTACAACGCGATTGCATTGCATACAATAAAGCGACAACCATATGGCTCCTGCCAGTTGCCGATAACTCGGTTACAAAACATGATCATCTCATACAATAAAATTTAGCATCATGTCTTGACCATATCACATCACAACATGCCCTGCAAAAACAAGTTAGACGTCCTCTACTTTGTTGTTGCAAGTTTTACGTGGCTGCTACGGGCTTAAGCAAGAACCAATCTTACCTACGCATCAAAACCACAACGATACTTTGTCAAGTTGGTGCTGTTTTAACCTTCGCAAGGACCGGGCGTAGCCACACTCGGTTCAACTAAAGTTGGAGAAACTATCACCCGCAAGCCACCTATGTGCAAAGAAAGTCGGGAGAACCGGTCTCGCGTAAGCGTACGCGTAATGTCGATCCAGGCCGCTTCGTCCAACAATACCGCCGAACCAAAGTATGACATGCTGGTAAGCAGTATGACTTATATCGCCCACAACTCACTTGTGTTCTACTCGTGCATATAACATCAACACATAAAACCTAGGCTCTGATGCCACTGTTGGGGAACGTAGTAATTTCAAAAAAATTCCTACGCACATGCAAGATCATGGTGATGCATAGCAACGAGGGGAGAGTGTGATCTACGTACCCTTGTAGATCGACAACGGAAGCGTTTGGTTGATGTAGTCGTACGTCTTCACGGCCCGACCGATCAAGCACCGAAACTACGGCACCTCCGAGTTTTAGCACACATTCAGCTCGATGACGATCCCCAGACTCCGATCCAGCAAAGTGTCGGGGAAGAGTTCCGTCAGCACGACGGCGTGGTGATGATCTTGATGTACTACCGTCGCAGGGCTTCGCCTAAGCACCGCTACAATATTATCGAGGACTATGGTGGAAGGGGGCACCGCACACGGCTAAGAATATGATCACGTGGATCAACTTGTGTGTCTCTGGGGTTCCCCTGCCTCCGTATATAAAGGATCAAGGGGGGGTGCGGCCGGCCTAGGAGAGGCGCGCCAGGAGGAGTCCTACTCCCTCTGGGAGTAGGATTCCCCCCCCCCCCCCAATCCTAGTTGGAATAGGATTCGCGGAGGGGGGAAAAGAGAGAGGGGGGGACGGCCCCCTCTCCTTGTCCTATTCGGACCAAGGGAGGGGAGGGGCGCGCGGCCCATCTTGGGCTGCCCCTTCTCTTTTCCACAAAGGCCCACTAAGGCCCATATAGCTCCCGGGGGGTTCCGGTAACCTCCCGGTACTCCGGTAAAATCCCGATTTCACCCGGAACACTTCTAATATCCAAACATAGGCTTCTAATATATCAATCTTTATGTCTCGACCATTTCGAGACTCCTCCTCATGTCCATGATCACATCTGGGAGTCCGAACAACTTTCGGTACATCAAAACGTATAAACTCATAATATAACTGTCATCGAAACCTTAAGCGTGCGGACCCTACGGGTTCGAGAACAATGTAGACACGACCGAGACACGTCTCCGGTCAATAACCAATAGCGGGACCTGGATGCCCATATTGGCTCCTACATATTCTATGAAGATCTTTATCGGTCAGACCGCATAACAACATACGTTGTTCCCTTTGTCATCGGTATGTTACTTGCCCGAGATTCGATCGTCGGTATCCAATACCTAGTTCAATCTCGTTACCGACAAGTCTCTTTACTCGTTCCGTAAAACATCATCCCGCAACTAACTCATTAGTTGCAATGCTTGCAAGGCTTAAGTGATGTGCATTACTGAGAGGGCCCAGAGATACCTCTCCGACGATCGGAGTGACAAATCCTAATCTCGAAATACGTCAACCCAACATGTACCTTTGGAGACACCTGTAGAGCACCTTTATAATCACCCAGTTACGTTGTGACGTTTGGTAGCACACAAAGTGTTCCTCTGGCACACGGGAGTTACATAATCTCATAGTCATAGGAACATGTATAAGTCATGAAGAAAGCAATAGCAACATACTAAACGATCGGGTGCTAAGCTAATGGAATGGGTCATGTCAATCAGATCATTCAACTAATGATGTGATCCCGTTAATCAAATGACAACTCTTTGTCCATGGTTAGGAAACATAACCATCTTTGATTAACGAGCTAGTCAAGTAGAGGCATACTAGTGACACTCTGTTTGTCTATGTATTCACACATGTATTATGTTTCCGGTTAATACAATTCTAGCATGAATAATAAACTTTTATCATGATATAAGGAAATAAATAATAACTTTATTATTGCCTCTAGGGCATATTTCCTTCAGATGTCATGTATATCGGGTCAACGTTGTCTTTGTAGAACTTTAACTCCTCTGTAGCGCAAACAGATTCCGCATAAGCAGCATCGCCTTCCTCACACTCTAAGGCTATCTTCCGACTTCCATGTACTGTGATAGTACCTTTATAACCCGACATCTTGAGCTGCAGATAAACATAACACGGTCGTGCCATGAATTTTGCATAAGCCGGTCGTCCAAACAGGGCGTGATACAGGCTCTTGATTTTGACCACCTCAAAGGTTAATTTCTCAGCCCTGGAATCATGTTCATCTCCAAAAGCTACCTGCAGCTCAATCTTACCCACGGGGTATGCCGACTTACCAGGCACCACTCCATGAAAAACAGTGTTGGACGTATTGAGACTTTTGTCGGTCAACCCCATGCGACGGAATGTCTCATAATAGAGGATATTGATGCTACTGCCTCCGTCCATGAGCACTTTAGTGAATTTATATCCACCAACCTGAGGCGCCACCACCAAAGCTAGATGGCCCGGGTTGTCAACCTAGGGAGGGTGATCCTCCCTACTCCACAGAATAGGCTTCTCAGACCATCTCAAATAATGAGGAACCGCCGGCTCAACATCGTTGACCGCTTTCTTATGAAGTTTCTGGTCCCTTTTACATAAACTAGTGGTGAACGCATGATACTGCACACTACTTAGCTGCTTTGGGTTACTCTGAAACCCGGATTGTTGCTGCTGCTGACTTCCTTGGCTAGATTGCTGATTATAACCACCGATTACCTTGAGGGCCCTAGCCATGAAAACCGACACCGCCTGAATTGCTGCCCGGGCTTTGAAAGCCGCCACCACCTGAGCCGCTGCCAGGTCCATGATTACCGTCGAACATGTTAGAATTCTTGAAAGCCTTCATGATCGTACAGTCTTTCCATAGATGGGTGGCCGACTTCTCCCGGATGTCGTGTCTTGGACAGGGTTCATTTAGCAACTGCTCGAGGGTGGGACCTAACCCGCCTGACCGAGGAGGTGGCCTCCCCTTACGTCATTGATTGTTGCCTTGCGCATTCGCTACAAACTCCGAGCTACTGTCAGGCTTACGTTTATTAGCTCCTTGATTTGCCGGGTTATGCTAAAGGCCCTTAGCGTTGCCATTCTTCTTTCCCTTCCCCGTCTTCTCTTCATCAGATGCAGGATCTTTGGTACTATCTGAATCGGCATATTTGACTAGAGCTGCCATCAGCTGGCCCATGTCATTACAATCACATTTGAGCTTCCCTAACTTCTGTTTCAGAGGTTCAAAATGGCAATTTTTATCCAACATTAGGACCGCAGAGCCGGCATCCATCTTATCGGATGAATGTATTATTTCCTTTACCCGGCGCACCCAATGGGTCGTGGACTCACCTTCCTCTTACTTGCAATTAGTCAAGTCCACAGTCGACATGGGCTGCTTGCATATATGTTTAAAGTTCTGAATAAAACGGGCCTTTAACTCGGCCCAGGAACCAATGGAATTAGGTGGCAGTCCCTTTAAGTGTGGGTCGTTCCATCCAACATCACAGTGAAGTATTTAGCCATTGTTGCGTCACTGACCTCCAGTAAGTCCATGGCCATCTCATAACTCTCAATCCATGCCCTGGGCTGTAAGTCGGCTGTGTAATTAGGCACCTTCCGAGGCCCCTTGAAATCCTTTGGCAAACGCTCATTACGCAGACCCGCACCAAGCAAGGGACACCTCCTATTCTTGTGGCCACGCCTGATTCAACAGAGGTCGTCGGATAAACTGGAAAAGCTTGGTGAGCCGCCTACTCAGCTGCCTATTGAACCACCCGCTCTGCCTCTTGGCGGATCCTATCCTGGTCAACCAAGTTAAGAGCTCCATCATGCATCGGGTCATGCCTGCGCGGCTGGTTACGGCGTTGGGTGTTGCTTGACACGACTGCTGAATCCATATGCCTGCTATAGCTCGGGCTCTGACTTGGGCGATGGGTTGAATGAATCATGTCTCGACTATAAGAGTATGACTCCTGCTACGCCAGAGCTGTCTGAAGAAGTTCTCTGACCCTTCGTATTTCGATCGTCGTCGGAGAGTCGCCTCCCATTGGGAGAGCCGCCAAACGTGCCGATGCAGCAATCAGATTCTCGAAAGGGTTAGAAAAATGACCCGGTGGTGTCGGTGTACAATGAGGCAGAGCAGTGTTCACGCGAGGGGGTTCCGTAGCCCGCGGCTGAAACGGCACCCCGGCCCCGGGTGTTGTAATCCGGTTTGCCTCCGGTGGGTTACTGGGACCGGCCCCGGGTGTGTGGAAGAGGTTCCTAGGATCGTACGTCAGAGGCAGACGTGATTGGGTCTTCTGGTGCCTTCTCCTCGTGACCTCGTTTGATGCGTTCAGATCCATCGTGAGCCAAAAAGCCTCTGATTGAAGCTGCTGAGCCCGAGCATCCAAAGCCGCCCGCTCTGCAGCCATCCTGACGTCCTCCACCGCCAAGTTTTCCTTGGCTTGTGCTACCTCCCCACGTAACCATGCCACCTCCGCATCATGCTGAGCCTTATCCACCGGTTCAACCACGGCGGTCAATAGGGCCGTCATCCTATCCATGAGATCCATCAGCACCTGAGCCGGTGGGCGCGCGGGGTCTCCTGACCCGGCCGCTGCCGACCTGGTGGTTATCGCTGCCGTAGCTGTAGTTTTGAGCGGGCTGCGTACCAGTCATGAAGATCCCCGCTCTGTTCGGCAGCTCAAAGGGGTCCGGAATACTGCTGCCATCGGAACAACCCCTAAGCCCATCATCTTGTAGTTGATACAATGAATCTGTCTCACCTGTGGACGACTCACCGTCGGAGTAGAATGTCGTCTCACCCCGTCCACCGATCCTTCAGAAAACCCCCTCCATGGATGCAACCCACGAAGGCACGCCTCCAAGCGGGCTGAGTCTGGGCGGGTCTCGCACGCCGAGCCATCTCGATGAGGTCGGTGCAGATCTCTGGCTCAGGGCCCAGCTCACTGATCCGGCTGATGAAGACGTGGATTCCGCCGAAGGGGAGCCGGTACACGTACTCAATTGAGCCGGCATCGGGGCCCCAGCCTGCATCGTCGATGTAGATCTTGCCGTGACGACTCTTGGTCATCCGGCCCACAACGTATCCCTTGAGCCCTTCGAAGCTGCCCTTCAAGAACTCAAATCCACCGTGCGCTGGCCCCATGGTGGGCGCCAACTGTCGTGGAATTGTCACGGCAGATGTCCTAGTGAAAGGACTTAGTCATGGAGCCATCGCAACTAGGAAGCTTATAGGGGTTAATCGGGACAAAGGACACGAGAGGTTTATACTGGTTTCGGCCCCTTGTGGTGAAGGTAAGGCCTAGTCCAGTTGATGTGGTATTGCTAGGTTTCGATGACCAAGGAGCGAATATGCTAACTTGGCTCTGTTGTCTCTTTCCCTAAGCCGACGTCGGGTCGTCCCCTTATATACACGGGTTGACGCCCTGCGGCCTACAGAGTCCCGTCCGGCTCATACAACGTGTCCAGCTCGGTGACATCTCTTACATGCCTTGCATCACAAGTCTATTCATACATGTCGGTTTATACTAACGGGCTTTAAGCCGCCTCTGGGCTTAGGCTGATTATAAGCCTTATTGTAAACCGTCATCTTGTATACTCTTCAGGCTTCATTCATGTAACCCGCCATTGTGGTTGACCTGGCCTCTCCTGGGCGGGTCATACCTGGTAGTCATATCCCCAACAAGGCTGTTACAATGCGTGAAGGTCATTACCATCGGTGCGATGGTGGATTTGGTATTGCGGTGACAAAAGCTATCTTCCTCCTTTCCTGTTTATTTGATAGGGGATTGTGGGAGACTTTTAGTTGTGTCCATGGGGAAACCCATAATCACTGTTTTATAACCTGTTTTGGGAAGGAACGGTGGTGGAGTATGTGATACATGGTTGCAGTATCTATGCACATATTTGTACTTGCATCCAACCAGTTATAAAAACATAGTTAGTGGCTTAGTTATCCAAATCTAGAACAATGGTCAACACATATGTTACGTAAGTCAACTACTATTGCGGAATCCAAACTCCCTGAGAATGCCTTAGCCCTATCGATTTCATAGTTACCATTTACCCTCTTATGCCCTTTTATTTTAGTGTTTTACCTTACTTTCAGCCGCTAATCACTTACAATATTTTCAGGCCCCGTTTATGCTTTTCCTTGGAGTGCCATTAACTTGAAGTCACATCTCCGTAAACCTCCACAAGAGGCAAAGACCATTTCTTGTGCTCCCTATGGGATTGATACTCTTGCTTTGAAAAAGCTATAACTATACTATGTGCATATGCAAATAATTAATGATGAATCTAGCGAATGAGGGTGCTAACCTACCACATCGTTTCCCTAGCCACTTCCTTGATGGTGGAGGACTTTGCTTCAATGATGGATGCCTCCAAAACATCCTTATTGAAGGAAGTACGCTCCAGGTCAAAGAAGAGATGGGCACACGCTTTAAGGCTAACACCACAAGGCCTTCTTTTTCTCCAAATGAAGTCCTTGATGCGGATGGGGATAACAAAATGTTTTCGCATCCCAAGCCGACCACCACTCCATCCTACAATTGTTGGGGAACGCAGTAATTTCAAAAAAAATTCCTACGCACACGCAAGGTCCATCTAGGTGATGCATAGAAACGAGAGGGGAGAGTTTTGTCCACGTACCCTTGTAGATCGTAAGTGGAAGCGTTATGACAATGCGGTTGATGTAGTCGAACGTCTTCATGATCTGACCGATCCTAGCACCGAAGGTACGACACCTCCGTGATCTGCACACGTTCAGCTCGGTGACGTCCCACGAACTCAAGATCCAGCTGAGTGTCGAGGGAGAGTTTCGTCAGCACGACGGCGTGATGACGGTGATGATAAAGCTACCGGAACAGGGCTTCACCGAAGCACTGCTTCGATATGACCGAGGTAGATTATGGTGGAGGGGGGCACCGCACACGGCTAAGACAATGATCAACTTGTGTGTTTATGGGGTGCCCCCTCCCCCGTATATAAAGGAGTGGAGGAGGGGGAGGGCCGGCCCTCTATGGCGCGCCCTATGGGAGTCCTACTCCCACCGGGAGTAGGATTCCCCCCTTTCCAAGTAGGAGTAGGAGAGGAAGGAAGGAGGAGAGAGGGAGGAAGGAAGGAAAGCCCCCCCCTCCCAATTCGGATTGGGCTTGGGGGGCGCGCCCCTTCCTAGGCCGCCTCCTCCTCTCTTCCACTAAAGCCCAATAAGGCCCATACACTCCCCAAGGGGTTCCGGTAACCTCCTGGTACTCCGGTAAATGCCCGAACTTACCCGGAACCATTCCGATGTCCAAACATAGTTATCCAATATATCGATCTTTATGTCTCGACTATTTCGAGACTCCTCGTCATGTTCGTGATCATATCCGGGACTCTGAACTACCTTCGGTACATCAAAACACATAAACTCATAATACCGATCATCACCGAACGTTAAGCATGCGGACCCTACGGGTTCGAGAACTATGTAGACATGACCTAGACTCATCTTCGGTCAATAGCCAATAGCGGAACCAAGATGCTCATATTGGTTCCTACATATTCTACGAAGATCTTTATTGGTCAAACCGCATAACAACATACGTTGTTCCCTTTGTCATCGGTATGTTACTTGCCCGAGATTCGATCGTCGGTATCATCATACTTAGTTCAATCTCGTTTCCAGCAAGTCTCTTTACTCGTTCCATAATGCTACATTGCGTAACTAACTCATTAATTACATTGCTTGCAAGGCTTATAGTGATGTACATTACCGAGAGGGCCCAGAGATACCTCTTTGATACTTGGAGTGACTAATCCTAATCTCGATCTATGCCAACTCAACAAACACCATTGGAGACACCTATAGAGCATCTTTATAGTCACCCAGTTACGTTGTGACTTTTGATAGCACACTAACTGTTCCTCCGGTATTCGGGAGTTGCATGATCTCATAGTCATAGGAACATGTATAAGTTATGGAGAAAGCAATAGCAGTAAACTAAACGATCATCGTGCTAAGCTAACAGATGGGTCAAGTCAATCACATCATTCTCTAATGATGTGATCCCATTTATCAAATGACAACTCTTTGTCTATGGCTAGGAAACTTAACCATCTTTGATCAACGAGCTAGTCAAGTAGAGGCATACTAGTGACACTCTGTTTGTCTATGTATTCGCACATGTACTAAGTTTCCGGTTAATACAATTCTAGCATGAATAATAAACATTTGTCATGATATAAGGAAATATAAATAACAACTTTATTATTGCCTCTAGGGCATATTTCCTTCAGTCTCCCACTTGCACTAGAGTCAATAATCTAGATTACATTGTAATGATTCTAACACCCATGGAGTATTGGTCCTGATCATGTTTTGCTCATGAAAGAGGCTTAGTCAACGGGTCTGCAACATTCAGATCCGTATGTATCTTGCAAATCTCCATGTCTCCCTCCTTGACTTGATCATGGATGGAATTGAAGCATCTCTTGGTGTGCTTGGTTCTCTGGTGAAATTTGGATTCCTTTTCCAAGGTAATTGCACCAGTATTGTCACAAAAGTTTTTCATTGGACCCGATGCACTAGGTATGACACCTAGATCAGATATGAACTCCTTCATCCAGACTACTTCATTTGCTGCTTCTGAAGCAGCTATGTACTCCTCTTCACATGTACATCCTGCCACGACGCTCTGCTTGGAACTGCACCAACTGACAGCTCCACCATTTAATAAAATTGTGTATCCGGTTTGTGACTTAGAGTCATCCAGATCAGTGTCAAAGTTTGCATTGACATAACCGTTTACGACGAGCTCTTTGTCACCTCCATAAATGAGAAACATATCCTTAGTCCTTTTCAGGTATTTCAGGATGTTCTTGACCGTTGTCCAGTGATCCACTCCTGGATTACTTTGGTACCTCCCTGCTAAACTAATAGCAAGGCAAACATCAGGTCTGGTACACAACATTGCATACATGATAGAACCTATGGCTGAAGCATAGGGAATGACTTTCATTTTCTCTTTATCTTCTGCAGTGGTCGGGCACTGAGTCTGACTCAACTTCACACCTTGTAACACTGGCAAGAACCCTTTCTTTGCTTGATCCATTTTGAACTTCTTCAAAACTTTATCAAGGTATGTGCTTTGTGAAAGTCCAATTAAGTGTCTTGATCTATCTCTATAGATCTTGATGCCCAATATATAAGCATCTTCACCAAGGTCTTTCGTTGAAAAATTCTTATTCAAGTATCATTTTATGCTATTTAGAAATTCAGTGTCATTTCTGATCAGCAATATGTCATCCACATATAATATCAGAAATGCTACAGAGCTCCCACCCACTTTCTTGTAAATACAGGCTTCTCCAAAAGTCTGTATAAAACCATATGCTTTGATCACACTATCAAAGCGTATATTCCAACTCCGAGAGGCTTGCACCACTCCATAAATGGATCGCTGGAGCTTGCACACTTTGTTAGCACCTTTTGGATCGACAAAAACTTCTGGTTGCATCATATACAACTCTTCTTTAAGATGTCCATTAAGGAATGCAGTTTTGACATCCATTTGCCAAATTTCATAATCATAAAATGCGGCAATTGCTAACATGATTCGGACGGACTTAAGCATCGCTACGGGTGAGAAAGTCTCATCGTAGTCAACTCCTTGAACTTGTCGAAAACCTTTTGCGACAAGTCGAGCTTTATAGACAGTAACATTACCGTCAGCGTCAGTATTCTTCTTGAAGATCCATTTATTCTCTATGGCTTGCCGATCATCAGGCAAGTCATCCAAAGTCCACACTTTGTTCTCATACATCGATCCCATCTCAGATTTCATGGCCTCAAGCCATTTTGCGGAATCTGGGCTCATCATTGCTTCCTCATAGTTCATAGGTTCGTCATGGTGTAGTAACATGACTTCTAGAATAGGATTACCGTACCACTCTGGTGTGGAATGTACTCTGGTTGACCTACGAGGTTCGGTAGTAACTTGATCGGAATTTCATGATCTTTATCATTAGCTTCCTCTCTAGTTGGTGTAGGCATCATGGGAATAGATTTCTCTGATGAGCTACTTTCCAATTCGGGAGAAGGTACAATTACCTCATCAAGTTCTAGTTTCCTCCCACTCACTTCTTTTGAGAGAAACTCCTTCTCTAGAAAGGATCCACTCTTAGCAACAAAGATCTTGCCTTTCGGATCTATGATAGAAGGTGTACCCAACAGTTTCTTTTGGGTATCCTATGAAGACGCACTTCTCCGATTTGGGTTCGAGCTTATCAGGTTGAAACTTTTTCACATAAGCATCATAGCCCCAAACTTTAAGAAATGACAGCTTAGGTTTCTTGCTAAACCACAGTTCATATGGTATCGTCTCAACGGATTTAGATGGTGCACTATTTAACATGAATGTGACTGTCTCTAATGCATAACCCCAAAACGATAGTGATAAATCGGTAAGAGACATCATAGATCGCACCATATCTAATAAAGTACGGTTATGACGTTCGGACACACCATTACGTTGTGGTGTTCCAGGTCGCATGAGTTGTGAAACTATTCCGCATTGTTTCAAATGAAGACCAAACTCGTAACTCATCATCGCTTCCTCATAGTTCGTAGGTTCGTTATGGTCAAGTAACATGACCTCCAGAACAGGATTGCCATACCACTTTGGTGCGGATCTTACTCTGGTTGACCTACGAGGTTCGGTAGTAACTTGATCAGAAGATTCATGATCATCATCATTAGCTTCCTCACTTACTGGTGTAGGAATCACTGGGACTAATTTCAGTGATGAACTACTTTCAATAAGGGAGTAGGTACAATTACCTCGTCAAGTTCTACTTTCCTCACACTCACTTCTTTCAAGAGAAACTCCTTCTCTAGAAAGGATCCATTCTTAGCAACGAATATCTTGCCTTCGGATCTGTGATAGAAGGTGTACCCAATAGTCTCCTTTGGGTATCCTATGAAGGCACATTTCTCCAATTTGGGTTCGAGCTTATCAGGTTGAAGCTTTTTCACATTAGCATCACAGCCCCAAACTTTAAGAAACGACAACTTGGGTTTCTTGCCAAACCACAGTTCATAAGGTGTCGTCCCAACGGATTTTGATGGTGCCCTATTTAACGTGAATGCAGCTGTCTCTAAAGCATAACCCCAAAACGATAGCAGTAAATCAGTGAGAGACATCATAGATCGCACCATATCTAATAAAGTGCGGTTACGACGTTCGGACACACCATTACGTTGTAGTGTTCTAGGTGGCGTGAGTTGCGAAACTATTCCGCATTGTTTCAAATGAAGACTAAACTCATAACTCAAATATTCACCTCCACGATCGGATTGTAGAAACTTATTTTCTTGTTATGATGATTTTCCACTTCACTCTGAAATTCTTTGAACTTTTCAAATGTTTCAGACTTATGTTTCATCAAGTAGATATACCCATATCTGCTCAAATCATCTGTGAAGGTAAGAAAATAACAATACCCGTTGCGAGCATCAACACTCATCGGACTGCATACATCAATATGTATTATTTCCAACAAGTTTGTTGCTCGCACCATTATTCCAGAGAACGGAGTCTTAGTCATCTTGCCCATGAGGCATGGTTCGCAAGCATCAAGTGATTCCAAAAGTCCATCAGCATGGAGTTTATTCATGCTCTTTACACCAATATGACCTAAACGGTAGTGCCACAAATAAGTTGCACTATCATTAATAAACTTATATCTTCTGGCTTCAATACTATGAACATGTGTATCACTACTATCAAGATCTAGTAAAAACAGACCACTCATCAAGGGTGCATGACCATAAAAGATATTATCTATATAAAACAGAACAACCATTATTCTATGATTTAAATGTATAACCATCTCGCATCAAACAAGATCCAGATATAATGTTCATTCTCAACGCTGGCACCAATTAACAATTATTTAGGTCTAAAACTAATCCCGAAGGTAGATGTAGAGGTAGCGTGTCGACGGCGATCACATCGACTTTGGAACCATTTCCCACGTGCATCGTCACTTCGTCCTTAGCCAATCTTCGCTTAATCTGTAGCCCATGTTTTGAGTTGCAAATATTAGCAACGGAACCAGTATCAAATACCCAAGCACTATTGCGAGCATTAGTAAGGTACACATCAATAACATGTATATCAAATATACCTTTCACTTTGCCATCCTTCTTCTCCGCCAAATACTTGGGGCAGTTCTGCTTCCAATGACCAGTCCCTTTGCAGTAGAAGCACTCAGTCTCAGGCTTAGGTCCAGACTTGAGTTTCTTCACTTGAGCAGCAACTTGCTTGTCGTTCTTCTTGAAGTTCCCCTTCTTCCCTTTACCCTTTTTCTTGAAACTGGTGGTCATGTTGACCATCAACACTTGATGCTCCTTCTTGATTTCTACCTCCGTAGCCTTTAGCAATGCGAAGAGCTCGGGAATCGTCTTATCCATCCCTTGCATATTATAGTTCATCACGAAGCTCTTATAGCTTGGTGGCAGTGATTGAAGAACTCTGTCAATGACACTATCATCACGAAGATTAACTCCCAGCTGAGTCAAGTGGTTGTGGAACCCAGACATTCTGAGTATATGTTCACTGACAGAACTATTCTCCTCCATTTTGCAGCTGTAGAATTTATTGGAGACTTCGTATCTCTCAATCCGGGCATTTGCTTGAAATATTAACTTCAACTCTTGGAACATCTCATATGCTCCATGATGTTCAAAACGTCGTTGAAGTCCCAGTTCTAAGCCATAAAGCATGGCACATTGAACTATCGAGTAGTCATCAGCTTTGCTCTGCCATGTGTTCACAACATCTGGCATTGCTCCTGCAGCGGGTTTGTCACCCAGCGGTGCTTCCAGGATGTAATTCTTCTGTGCAGCAATGAGGATAATCCTCAAGTTACGCACCCAATACGTGTAATTGCTACCATCATCTTTCAACTTAGCTTTCTGTAGGAACGCATTAAAATTCAACGGAACAATAGCACAGGCCATCTATCTACAACAACGTAGACATGCAAAATACAATCAGGTACTAAGTTCATGATAAATTAAAGTTCAATTAATCAAATTACTTAAGAACTCCCACTTAGATAGACATCCCTCTAATCATCTAAGTGATCATGTGATCCATATCAACTAAACCATGTCCGATCATCACGTGAGATGGAGTAGTTTTCAATGGTGGACATCACTATGTTGATCATATCTACTATATGGTTCACGCTCGACCTTTCAGTCTCAGTGTTCCCATGCCATATCTGCATATGCTAGGCTCGTCAAGTTTAACCCGAGTATTCTGTGTGTGCAAAACTGGCTTGCACCCGTTGTATGTGAACGTAGAGCTTATCACACCCGATCATCACGTGGTGTCTCGACACGACGAACTATAGCAACGGTGCATACTCAGGGACAACACTTTTACCTTGAAATTTAATGAGAGATCATCTTATAATGCTACCGCTGAACTAAGCAAAATAAGATGCATAAAGGATAAACATCACATGCAATCAATATAAGTGATATGATATGACCATCATCATCTTGTGCCTTTGATTCCATCTCCAAAGCACCATCATGATCACCATCGTCACCGGCTTGACACCTTGATCTCCATCGAAGCATCGTTGTCGTCTCGCCAACTATTGCTTCTACGACTATCGCTACCGCTTAGAGATAAAGTAACGCAATTACATGGCAATTGCATTTCATACAATAAAGCGACAACCATATGGCTCCTGCCAGCTGCTGATAACTCTGTTACAAAACATGATCATCTCATACAATAAAATTTAGCATCATGTCTTGACCATATCATATCACAACATGCTCTGCAAAAACAAGTTAGACGTCCTCTACTTTGTTGTTGCAAGTTTAACGTGGCTACTGATGAGGACATAGACCTGGGGTAGGGTATTAGGCCTGACATATACGTCCTATCCAAGATCATTGTCTTAGAAGCAAAGAAGCTCAAGAGACAACAGGGAGGGCCCAACAAAGGTGTCGAGTGCAATCCACTCAACCTACTAGTCACTCGAAAACCCCTCCTTCCTTAGGTCACTTGACCACTCGATCATTCGACCAGGCAAGAATCCATTCAACTTGTTTGAAGATCAGGAGTCATCCAGAACAGCAACGGGCAAGCGTCCACTCCGTAGTCTTTAAGGCCATTAAGGCATTTAAGATTGGCATTACCAGTAGCATCACCTCTTTATGTACATTGAACTCTTGGTAACGGAGGATCGCCGGGGTCCTAGCGCACTCTATATAAGCCACCTCCTGCTCCGGCACAAGGGTTTGCACCCCTGTAACACATACACGCATAATCCAGTCGACCACCTCCGGGCACCGAGACGTAGGGCTATTAATTCCTCCGCGAAGGGCCTGAACTCGTAAAACTTGCATGTACAACTTCGCCATAGCTATGATCTTGCCTCCTCATACCTACCCCCCATTCTACTGTTAGTCTTAGATCCACGACAATTGGCGCCCACCGTGGGGTAGGTGTCTTAGCGACTTTTTGGTGGAGTTGCGATTTTTACGATTCTCATCATCATGGTTTCCGTCAGCGGACTGGTTGAGGGCCGCGAGATCCGTCTCGGTGCGCTCGTGTTCATCGCCGACGACTCCGCCTGGCTTCAGGAAGCTCCACTCGACTTCGATGCGCTCCCCGTCCGCGGGGCGACACACTTTCGTGTGTGCATCCGCGTCGTCCTTCTCCGGCAGCCGTCGACCCAGTATCGGTCGGCTCATATGGTGTCCTCATCCCCTGCTGTTCGTCGGTGCAAGCGTTTCGGTCGGTCGCGGCTTCAATGGTGGGTAAGGCACTCGGTGGCCCGCTAGTCGGTCACCTCACAACTCACGGCAATCGAGCCCGACGAAACTCTCTACGGCCTATTCGACCTGTCGACTGGCTCCGTCGAGACCGCATCCGAGTGCGACAACAGCGATCCCATGGCGGAAGTCCTGATGGTCAACGGACCACCCAGTCCTCTTGGCTTCCCCCGCGACGACGGTGGAGATGGCGGCGGCGATCCATCGCGCGTTCATGAGTACCGCCCCGAGCCACTTTCTCCGCAGCGAAGGGAAGAACTTCGCCGCCGCAATATGGATGCACTTCATACTCCTATCATTGGAGAAATCCCCGAGGCCCGGGCCTTGGAGGAAGTGCGCCTAGCCAACCTGGCTGAGCGCACCCGACTGGAGAACCTGCAGCATGCACTAGGCAGCTTTTTATGCCTCAAACTCAGGTGTATCGCACTCTGATTCAAAATCTCACAGCTACGGCCCAAATAGCAGAGTCAATCCAGCCCTCCCAGTCGGAGGCAGGCAGAGGATTGATGCAGATCCGGGCCTTGCTCTGAGCAGCTGGGGAACAGAACACAGCAGTGTCTTAGTCGCGGAATAGAATTCATAGCAGGTCTGTGGTGGTGGATACAGTACAGTCGGCCCATAGCCCAAGATCGCCCCCGCAGCGTGAAGAACGTGGGCACAGGCAAGATTAGTACAGAAACCATGAGCAATATGATCATCGCCTCGGCCACGATGACTGTCGTTGAGTGCCCACACCTCCCCCAAGGAGTGGGTCATATGTGCCTCGGCGGCATGATGACAGACGCCCTCACAGCAGCGAGCGAAGAATACCAGTCGACCCAAGGGAGCCAGGCTTTGATGCGAGATCTATTCTCGTTCAAGGTCTGGTTGACAGGAACAGAGCACACACAGAAGGCCATGATAGAGATTATCCGACTGGCAGCAAAGTGCACGTTTCAGGTCCCGAGTGTTTCAACAGAGCCATCAGGGCTGCAGTGATTCCTCCCAATTTCAGGTTGGCGACTGGAGTCAGCAAATTTACGGGTAAGTCTAAGCATGACACTTGGCTTGAGGACTACCGAGTGGCTGTACAAATTGGTGGTGGCAATGATGAAGTCGCCATGAAGCACCTTCCTCTGATGTTGGAAGGCTCAGCCAGGGCATGGTTGAACCAGTTGGCACCCGGCAGTATTTTCAGTTGGGAAGAACTCGCCCGAGTGTTTGTTAGGACTTTTGAAGGTACTTGCAAGCGACCAGCGGGGTTGACTGAGTTGCAGAGTTGTGTGCAAAAACCGAATGAAACTCTGAGAGATTATATTCAGAGATGGATCATGTTACACCATACAGTGGAGAATGTTTCAGATCACCAAGCAGTTTGTGCCTTCAAGGAAGGCGTTAAGTATCGGGAATTGAATCTAAAATTCGGTCAGACAGGAGATATGTCCTTGACTCAGATGATGGAGATTGCCACCAAATACGCTAACGGCGAAGAAGAAGACTGACTCCGGAGTGGCAAGAACAAAACAATCGCCCAGGACGCCGGTGGAGGTACTTCCAGTCAGAAACAGAAGCGTAAGGCCGAGCCAGCTGCTCCTAGTGAGGCTTTAGTTGTGGCTCAAGGAAAGTTCAAGGGGAAGCCCAAAGGGCCCTGGAACCCCAAGAAAGTGAAAGATCAAGACGGAAATGATGTGATGGATTTACCGTGCCACATTCACATCAATAAAGATGAAGAGGGTAATTTGATTTATCCTAAGCACACCACTCGGCAGTGTCGACTCCTGATCCAGCAGTTCCGAGAGAAACATCCCAAGGAGAAGGAAAAGGAGTCGGACAAGGGTGAAGATAAGGAAGAGAGTGATGATGGTTTTCCCAACGTCAATTCCACTCTGATGATTTTTGCTGATGTCGAGAGCAAAAGTTGATTGAAAGTTATCAATAGAGAAGTGAACATGGTTGCTCTGGCAACACCAAGTTATTTGAAGTGGTCCCAGACTGCCATCACGTTCGACCATTCTGACCATCCAGCACGTATAGCCACCCCTGGGAGGCAAGCATTGGTGGTCGACCCAGTTGTTGAAGGCACTCGACTGACTAAAGTGCTGATGGATGGTGGTAGTGGCCTGAATATCCTTTATGTTGAAACCTTGAAGGGAATGGGGATTCCGATGTCCAAGCTCAGCGAAAGTAATATGAGTTTCCATGGAGTTATAGCTGGCAAGAAGGCTGAATCACTCGGCCAGATCGCCCTTGATGTAGTTTTTGGTGATTCCAAGAATTACCGCAAGGAAAAGTTGACATTTGAAGTAGTGGATTTTCAGATTGCTTATCATGCCATCCTGGGTAGGCTTGCCTATGTACGTTTCATGGCTCGACCATGTTACGTGTACCTCAAGTTGAAGATGCCTGGTCCCAGGGGAGTGATCACTATCACTGGCAATCGGCAGAAGGCAGAAAAGTGCTTCCAAAAGGGCTCAAAAATCACTGATGCACAAATGGCAGCAGTCGAAATGCAAGAATACCAGAAAAATGCAGATCCGAGTGATTTGCTATGCTCCAAGAAGCCTGCCACACATTCTGCATTTCAGTCGTCCGGTGAAACCAAGCCGATTCATATTCACCTGACTGATCCTAATGCTGCTCCTACTCATATCTCAACATCACTCGACAGCAAATAGGAAGAAGCGCTCATCCAGTTCCTCCGTGAGAACTGGGACATCTTTGCATGGAAACCTTCTGACATGCCAGGTGTACCCAGGGGACTGGCTGAGCATCGTTTGCGAGTCGACCCGAAAGTAAAACCAGTCAAGGAACATCTTCGATGGTCCGCCGTACAGAAGAGAAAAGCAAGTGGTGAGGAAGTGGCTCGGCTCCTGGCAGCTGAGTTCATCCGCGAGATTTACCACTCCGAGTGGCTTGCCAATGTTGTCATGGTCCCCAAGAAGGACGACTCACTTCGCATGTGCATTGACTTCAAGCATATCAATCGGGCCTGCCCGAAGGATCATTTCCCTCTCCCCCATATCGATCAGATTGTCGACTCGACTGCGGGGTGTGAGCGTTTGTCTTTTTTAGACGCCTATTCTGGGTATCATCAGATCTGTCTGTATGTTCCCGATGAGATAAAAACAGCTTTCATCACTCCATTCGGGTGTTTTTGCTATGTCACCATGCCATTCGGTCTCAAGAACGCTGGTGCCACATTCATGAGGATGATTCAAAAGTGCCTGCTCACACAAATCAGTCGGAATGTGGAAGCGTATATGGATGACATTGTGGTCAAGTCACGCAAAGGTTCTGACCTGCTGACTGACCTTGCTGAAACCTTTGCCAACCTGAGAAGGTATGATATCAAGCTTAATCCGTCAAAATGCACATTCGGAGTTCCTGGTGGAAAGTTACTCTGTTTTTTCGTTTCTGAACGAGGGATAGACGCGAACCCAGAGAAAGTTGGTGCCATACTCTGGATGAAGCGCCCTATGCGTGTGCATGATGTCCAGAAGCTTACTGGTTGCTTGGCCGCCTCAAGTCGATTCACCTCTCGCCTCGGTGAAAAGGCATTGCCTCTTTACCGACTGATGAAGAAATCTGACAAGTTTGAGTGGACTCCTGAAGCTAACACAGCATTTGCAGATCTCAAAGCCCTGCTTTCCACCCAGTCGGTGCTCGCTGCCCCAATCAGCAAAGAGCCTTTACTACTTTATATTGGCGCCACTGGACAAGTCGTCAATACAGTACTCATGGTCGAGCGGGAAGAAGAAGGAAAAGCCTATAAAGTTCAGTGCCCAGTATACTATGTTTCTGAAGTTCTGACTCCATCCAAGCAAAGATATCCACATTATCAGAAGCTTGTCTATGGGATTTACATGACCACGAAGAAGGTTGCACATTATTTCTATGATCATTCTATTACAGTCGTCAGCAACGCACCATTGTCAGAAATTCTGAACAACAGAGATGCAACCGGTCGAGTGGCAAAGTGGGCGATTGAACTCCTTCCCTTGGATATCAAGTTTGAGGCAAAGAAAGCTATCAAGTCCCAGGCAATAGCATATTTCCTCGCCGAGTGGATCGAACAGCAACTGCCAACTCAAATTCACTCAGACCATTGGACCATGTTCTTTGATGGATCTAAGATGTTGAATGGTTCTGGTGCGGGGGTAGTATTGGTATCCCCCCGAGGTGACAAGCTCCGCTATGTTCTCCAGATTCATTTTGATTCCTCCAGCAATGAAGTTGAATATGAGGCACTTTTGTACGAGTTGCGTACGGCCATTTCACTCGGCGTCCGTCGCCTCATGGTCTACGTCGATTCAGATTTGGTGGTGAATCAAGTAATGAAGGAGTGGGACATCAGAAGCCCAGCTATGACTGGCTATTGCAATGCAGTGAGAAAGTTAGAGAAGAAGTTTGAGGGGTTAGAGCTCCATCATATACCCCGACTGAAAAATCAAGCAGCTGATGATTTGGCAAATATAGGTTCCAAGAGGGAGGCCATTCCCAGCAATGTGTTCCTAGAACATATTCATACACATTCAGTTCAAGAAGATCCCTTCACTGAAGAGCCCCCAAAACCAAAGAGTGCCACAGATCTGACTGAAGTCGAAGTCCCGACCGTGGTCGACTTAATCATGGAGGTTTTAGTCATCACTCCCGACTGGACGGTGCCGTATATCACGTACATTCTTAGGAAAGAACTTCCAGAGGACGAAGAAGAGGCCCGACAGATCATCCGCCAATCCAAAGCTTTTACTGTGATAAGAGGGCAGCTATTCAGAGAAAGTGTAACTAGAGTCAGCCAGAAATGCATAACACCAGAAGAAGGTCGAGTGATCCTCAACGACATCCACTCGGGGACCTGTGGTCATCATGCGTCCTCTCGGACCATTGTGGCCAAAGCATACCGAGCGGGATTTTATTGGCCATGGGCAAATGAGATGGCACAAGAAATAGTTGACATATGTGAAGGTTGCCGGTTTTACTCCAACATGTCCCACAAGCCTGCGTCAGCCCTGAAGACCATTCCACTCATCTGGCCCTTCGCTATTTGGGGTTTGGACATGGTTGGACCTCTGAGAACGGGTAGGAGCGGCTTCACTCATGTACTCATGGCAGTCGACAAGTTCACCAAATGGATTGAAGCCAAACCTATCAAAAGTCTTGAAGCCAGTATTGCGGTCAGTTTCATCAGAGAGTTAACATTCAGATATGGTGTTCCGCACAACATCATCACTGACAATGGGTCGAACTTCGATTCTGATGAGTTCAGAGCCTTATGCGCTTCCCAAGGCACTCAAGTCAACTATGCTTCAGTCGCCCATCCCCAGTCGAATGGACAAGCTGAAAGAGCAAACGGATTGATTCTCAAATGACTGAAACCCCGACTGATGTGTGATCTCAAGCACGTGGCAGGTGCCTGGGTCGATGAACTTCCATCAGTGCTTTGGGGTTTGAGGACAACTCCTAATCAGTCGACTGGCCGAACTCCATTCTTCTTGGTCTATGGAGCTGAAGTTGTACTTCCGAGTGACTTGCTTCACAATGCACCCAGAGTCAAACTTTTCTTAGAAGATGAAGCAGAACAGGCTCGGCAAGATGCAGTTGATCTCCTGGAAGAGGAAAGAGAGATGGCCCTGATCGGTCGACCATTTATCAGCAAGACCTGCGTCGATTCCACGCCAGAAACGTGAGGGGTCGAGCATTTCAAGAAGGAGACTTGGTTCTTCGAGTGGATCAGTAGAAGCCACACAAGCTCGCCCCTACTTGGGAAGGTCCCTTCATCATCACCAGAGTGCTCCACAACGGAGCATACCACTTATACAATGTCAAGCACAAGAAAGACGAGCCACGCGCTTGGAATGCGGAGCTGCTCCGCCCCTTTTACACTTAAACATACAGACTGATTGAGATGTAATAAGAGATACCCTTTAGTTTGATTATCAAAGACACAGTTTTACAGTCTCTTAAATGTTTGTTGTTCCTTTTTATATGTTCTAAATCCCCCAGTGGGTGTCTTAGCTGCGAATCCGCTTCGCCTAAGTTTGAAAAATCCTACCGAGTGGCGAGCAAGGCTCTCACTCGGAGGCTTAGCTGCGAATCCGTTTCGCCTAAGTTTAAAAAATCCTACCAAGTGATGAGCAAGCTTCTCACTCGGGGGCTTGGCTGCAATCCAGTACTCGCCTAAGTTTAAAAATCCTACCAAGTGATGAGCAAGCCTCTCACTCGGGGGCTTAGCTGCAGTCCAGTACTCGCCTAAGTTTAAAAAATCCTACCAAGTGGTGAGCAACCCTCTCACTCGGGGGCTTAGCTGCAGTCCAGTACTCGCCTAAGTTTAAAAAATCCTACCGAGTGATGAGCAAGCCTCTCACTCAGGGGCTTAGCTGCAGTCCAGTACTCGCCTAAGTTTAAAAATTCCTACCGAATGGTGAGCAAGCCTCTCACTCGGGGGCTTAGCTGCAGTCTAGTACTCGCCTAAGTTTAAAAAATCCTATCGAGTGGTGAGCAAGCCTCTCACTCAGGGGCTTAGCTGTAGTCTAGTACTCACCTAAGTTTAAAAAATCCTACCGAGTGATGAGAAACCCTCACACTCGGGGGCTTAGCTGAAGTACAATACTCGCCTAAGTTTAAAAAATCCTACCGAATGGTGCGCAACCCTCTCACTCGGGGGCTTAGCTGCAGTCCAGTACTCGCCTAAGTTTAAAAAATCATACCGAGTGATGAGCAACCTTCTCACTCGGGGGCTTAGCTGCAGTCTAGTACTCGCCTAAGTTTAAAAAATCCTACCGAGTGATAAGCAAGCCTCTCACTCGGGGGCTTAGCTGCAGTCCAGTACTCGCCTAAGTTTAAAAATCCTACCAAGTGATGAGCAAGCCTCTCACTCGGGGGCTTAGCTGCAGTCCAGTACTCGCCTAAGTTTAAAAAATCCTACCGAGTGATGAGCAAGCCTCTCACTCATGGGCTTAGCTGTAGTCCAGTACTCACCTAAGTTTAAAAAATCCTACCGAATGATGAGCAAGCCTCTCACTCGGGGGCTTAGCTACAGTGCAGTACTCGCCTAAGTTTAAAAAATCCTACCGAGTGATGAGCAACCCTCACACTCGAGGGCTTAGCTGCAGTCCAGTACTCGCCTAAGTTTTAAAAATCCTACCAAGTGGTGAACAACCCTCTCACTCGGGGGCTTAGCTGCAGTCCAGTACTCGCCTAAGTTTAAAAAATCATATCGAGTGATGATCAAGCCTCTCACTCAGGGGCTTAGCTGCAGTCCAATACTCACCTAAGTTTGTAAAATCCTAGCGAGTGGTGAGCAAACCTCTCACTCGGGGGCTTAGCTGGAGTCCAGTACTCGCCTAAGTTTAAAAAATCCTACCGAGTGGTGAGTGCTACGTCTTGAGCTTGTGTTGGTTTTCCCCGAAGCGGAAGGGATGATGCAGCAGAGTAGCGTAAGTATTTCCCTCAGTTTTTGAGAACCAAGGTATCAATCTAGTAGGAGGCCATGCTCAAGTCCCTCGTACCTGCACAAAACGATAGCTACTCGCAACCAACGCGATTAGGGGTTGTCAATCCCTTCACGGTCACTTACGAGAGTGAGATCTGATAGATATAATATTTTTGGTATTTTTGGTATAAAGATGCAAAGTAAAAAGTAAAAGCAAAGTAAAAAAGCAAAGCAAGATTAAAGTGATGGAGATTGATATGATGAGAATAGACCCGGGGGCCATAGGTTTCACTAGTGTCTTCTCTCAAGAGCATAAGTATTCTACGGTGGGTGAACAAATTACTGTTGAGCAATTGACAAAATTGAGCATAGTTATGAGAATATCTAGGCATGATCATGTATATAGGCATCACGTCCGTGACAAGTAGATCAAAACGATTCTGCATCTACTACTATTACTCCACTCATTGACCGCTATCCATCATGCATCTATAGTATTAAGTTAAAATAGAGTAACGCCTTAAGCAAGATGACATGATGTAGAGAGATAAATTCATGCAATATGAAATAAACCCCATCTTGTTATCCTCGATGGCAACGATGCAATATGTACCTTGCTGCCCCTTCTGTCACTGGGTAAGGACACCGCAAGATCGAACCCAAAGCTAAGCACTTCTCCCATGGCAAGAACTACCAATCTAGTTGGCCAAACCAAACAGATAATTCGAAGAGACTTGCAAAGATACCCAATCATACATAAAAGAATTCAGAGAAGATTCAAATATTATTCATAGATAGACTTGATCATAAACCCACAATTCATCGGTCTCAACAAACACACCGCAAAAACAAGATTACATCGAATAGATCTCCACAAGAGAGGGGGAGAACTTTGTATTGAGATTCAAAGAGAGAGAAGAAGCCATCTAGCTACTAATTATGGACCCGAAGGTCTGAGGTAAACTACTCACACTTCATTGGAGAGGCTATGATGACGTAGAAGCCCTCCGTAATGATGGCCCTCTTCCGGCGAAGCTCCGGAACAGGCCCCAAGATGGGATCTCGTGGATACAGAAAGTTGCGGCGGTGGAATTAGGTTTTTGGCTCATGTTCTGGTCGTTTGGGGGTACATGCGTATATATAGGAGGAAGAAGTACGCCGGAGGAGCCACGAGGGGCCAACAAGGCAGGGGGCGCGCCCTAGGAGGGGGCGTGCCCCCCACCCTCATGACCGCCTCTTTTGTTCCTTGGAGCAGATTCCAAGTCTCCTGGATCACGTTCGGTGAGAAAATCACGTTCCCGAAGATTTTATTCCGTTTGGACTCCGTTTGATATTCCGTTTGTTCGAAACACTGAAATAGGCAAAAAACAGCAATTCTGGGTTGGGCCTCCGGTTAATAGGTTAGTCCCAAAAATAATATAAAAGTGGAAAATAAAGCCCAATATAGTCCAAAACAGTAGATAATATAGCATGGAGCAATCAAAAATTATAGATACGTTGGAGACGTATCAGGCATCCCCAAGCTTAATTCCTGCTCGTCCTCGAGTAGGTAAATGATAAAAAGAGAATTTTTGATGCGGAGTGCTACTTGGCATAATTTCAATGCAAATCTTCTTAATTGTGGTATGAATATTCAGATTAGAAAGATTCAAGACAAAAGTTTATATTGACATAAAAAATAATAATACTTCAAGCATACTAACAAAGCAATTATGTCTTCTCAAAATAACATGGCCAAAGAAAGTTATCCCTACAAAATCATATAGTCTAGCTATGCTCCATATTCACCACACAAAGTATTTAAATCATGCACAACCCCGATGACAAGCCAAGCAATTGTTTCATACTCTAACTTTTTCAAAACCTTTTCAATCTTCACGCAATACATGAGCATGAGCCATGGATATAGCACTATAGTTGGAATAGAATGGTGGTTGCGGAGAAGACAAAAAGGAGAAGATAGTCTCACATCAACTAGGCGTATCAACGGGCTATGGAGATGCCCATCAATAGATATCAATGTGAGTGAGTAGGGATTGCCATGCAACGGATGCGCTAGAGCTATAAGTATATGAAAGCTCAAAAAGAAACTAAGTGGGTGTGCATCCAACTTGCTTGCTCATGAAGACCTAGGGCAATTTGAGGAAGCCCATCATTGGAATATACAAGCCAAGTTCTATAATGTAAAATTCCCACTAGTATATGAAAGTGATAACATGAGAGACTCTCTACTATGAAGATCATGGTGCTACTTTGAAGCACAAGTGTGGTAAGAGGATAGTAACATTGTCCCTTCTCTCTTTTTCTCTCATTTTTTTTATTTGGGACTTTTCTCCTTTTTTATTTTATGGCCTCTTTTTATTTATTTTTCGTCCGGAGTCTCATCCCGACTTATGGGGGAATCATAGTCTCCATCATTCTTTCCTCACTTGGGACAATGCTCTAATAATGATGATCATCACACTTTTATTTTTCTTATAACTCAACAATTACAACTCGATACTTAGAACAAAATATGACTCTATATGAATGCATCCGGCGGTGTAACGGGATATGCAATATGACAATGATGGAGTGTGTCATGATGAACTAGATGGTGGAAAGTTGCATGGCAATATATCTCGGAATGGCTATGGAAATGCCATAATAGGTAGGTATGGTGGCTGTTTTGAGGAAGGTATATGGTAGGTGTATGATACCGGCGAAAGATGTGTGGTATTAGAGAGGCTAGCAAAGGTGGAAGGGTGAGAGTGCGTATGATCCATGGACTCAACATTAGTCATAAAGAACTCATATACTTATTGCAAAAATCTATAAGTTATCAAAGCAAAGTATTACGCGCATGCTCCTAGGGGGATAGATTGGTAGGAAAAGACCATCGCTCGTCCCCGACCGCCACTCATAAGGAAGACAATCAATAAATAAATCATGCTCCGACTTCATCACATAACGGTTCACCATACGTGCATGCTACGGGAATCACAAACTTTAACACAAGTATTCTTTAAATTCACAACTACTCGACTAGCATGACTTTAATATTATCACCTCCATATCTCAAAACAATTATCAAGCTTCAATCTTTTCTTAGTATTCAACACACTCAAAAGAAAGTTTCACAAATCTTGAATACCAAGCATATTATTATTAAGCAAATTACCATGCTATTAAGAGACTCTCAAAATAATTTAAGTGAAGCATGAGAGATCAATAGTTTCTTTAAAACAAATCCACCACCGTGCTCTAAAAGATCTAAGTGAAGCACATAGAGCAAAATTATAACGCTCAAAATATATAAGTGAAGCACATAGAGCAAAACTACTTAGCTCAAAAGATATAAGTGAAGCACATAGAGCGAAACTACTTAGCTCAAAAGATATAAGTGAAGCACATAGAGTATTCTATCAAATTTTAATTCATGTATGGCTCTCTCAAAAGGTGTGTAAAGCAAGTATGATTGTGGCATACTAATACACAAAGACACAAATAATACAAGACGCTCCAAGCAAAACACATATCATGTTGGTGAATAAAAATATAGCTCCAAGTAAATTACCGATGGAAGTGGACGAAAGAGGGGATGCCTTCCGGGGCATCCCCAAGCTTTGACTTTTTGGTGTCCTTGGATTATCTTGGGGGTGCCATGGTCATCCCCAAGCTTAGGCTCTTGCCACTCCTTGTTCCATGGTCCATCAAAAGAATTCACCCAAAACTTGAAAACTTCACAACACAAAACTCAAAATAGAAAACTCCTCAGCTCCGTTAGCGAAAGAAAAAAAAAGACCACTTCAAGGTACTGTAATGAACTCATTATTTATTTATATTGGTGTTAAACCTACTGTATTCCAACTTCTCTATGGATTATAAACTATTTTACTAACCATAGATTCATCAAAATAAGCAAACAACACACGAAAAACAGAATCTGTCAAAAACAGAACAGTCTGTAGTAATCTGTAGCTAGAGCAAGATCTGGAACCCCAAAAATTCTAAAATAAATTTCTGGACGTGAGGAATTTATCTATTAATAATCTGCAAAAACAATTAACTAAATAGCACTCTTCAAATAAAAATGACAGCAGTTCTCGTGAGCGCTAAGGTTTCTGTTTTTTACAGCAAGTTCAACAAGACTTTCCCCAAGTCTTCCCAACTGTTCTACTTGGCACAAACACTAATTAAACACAAAAAACACAACCAAAACAGAGGCTAAATAATTTATTTATTACTAAGCAGGAGAAAAAATCAAGGAATAAAAATAAAATTGGGTTGCCTCCCAACAAGCGCTATCGTTTAACGCCCCTAGCTAGGCATAAAAGCGAGGATAGATCTAGGTATTGCCATCTTTGGTAGGCAATCCATAAGTGGATCTCATGATAGTTTCATATGGTAATTTTATTTTCTTTCTTGGAAAGTGTTCCATGCCCTTTTTAATGGAAATTGAAATCTAATATTCCCTTCCTTCATATCAATAATCGCACCAACCGTTCTAAGGAAAGGTCTACCAAGAATAATAGGGCAAGAAGGATTGCAATCTATATCAAGAACAATGAAATGTATGGGCACATAATTCCTATTTACAACAATAAGAACATCATAAATCCTTCCCATAGGTTTCTTAATAGTGGAATCCGCAAGATGCAAGTTTAGAGAGCAATCATCAAAATTACGGAAATCTAGTAAATCACACAAAGTCTTGGGAATAGTAGAGACACTAGCACCCAAATCACACAAAGCATAAAACTCATGATCTTTAATTTTAATAGTTGGTTCCCACTCATCATAGAGTTTTCTAGGGATAGAAACCTTCAACTCAAGTTTTTCTTCATAAGATTGCATCAAGGCATCAATAATATGTTCGGTGAAGGCTTTATTTTGACTATAAGCATGTGGAGAATTTAGCACGGATTGCAAGAAGGAAATACAATCAATTAAAGAGCAACTTTCATAATTAAATTCCCTGAAATCCAATATAGTGGGTTTAACAACATCTAGATTTTTATTTCTTTCAATCCCACTTTCATCAATTTCATCATTAAGATCTAAATACTCCGAATTTTTAGAACGCCTTCTAGGTAAAGGAAGATCATATTCAGTTTCATCAAGATTCATATTGCAAAACAAAGATTTAATAGGGGACACATCAATAACTTTTAGATCTTTATCTTGATTTTCATAGGAATTGGAAGAACACGCTTTAATAAAGGCATCTTTGGAAGCATGCATCCTAGCGGTTCTTTCCTTGCACTCATCAATGGAAATTCTCATGGCTTTGAGAGACTCATTGATATCGTGCTTAGAAGGAATAGATCTAAGCTTTAAAGAATCAACCTCAAGAGAAATTCTATCAACGTTCCTAGCCAAATCATCAACTTTAAGAAATTTCCCTTCAAGCAAAGCATTAAAAATTCTTTTGTGAATTCATAAATTCTTTAACACTATTCTCTAATTCAGAGGGCATCTTATTATAATTTCCATAAGAGTTGTTGTAGGCATTCACATAATTATTAGAAGGATTACTAGGATATGGCCTAGGATTAAAATTCCCTCTATAAGCGTTGTTACCAAAATTATTCCTACCAATAAAATTCACATCCATAGATTCATTGTTATTCTCAATCAAAGTGGACAAAGGCATATCATTAGGATCAGAAGAAACACTCTTAGTAGCAAATAATTTCATAAGTCCATCCATCTTTCCACTCAACACATTGATTTCTTTTATCGCATGCACTCGGTTCAAAAATGGAAAGGAAAAGTGACAGTCGTAAGATGGACAGTTGATGATTGGTTACCTCCCATGGCAGCTACTTCGTCACGAGCAGTCTTGAGATTCTTCCTGGCCAGTTCCAGATCAAGGTTGAGGCTGATTTGCTGCTTGTTTGGTGTAGAAAGTTGAGCCCCAAGATCACAAGATTTCTGCAGTCAATATATAAGACATATCAGTCGACAGAAACAAAAGAGCATCACAATGAAAGTTACTCTAAGACTACCGCCGAATCAAACATTCAACGGTAGTCTCGGGGACTACACCCCAGTGGGTGCACTTAGCGTGCCCCCACTGGTTTGATTCAACACTCGGCATGGTCTGCCCAACTCGAGTCAAAAAAAAGAGGCGAAGAAAGTTGTTCTCAGACCATGGTCGACTGCCCGCAGTCCACCACGGTCTCGGAGACTACACCCAGTGGGTGCACTTAGCGTGCCCCACTGGTCCAGATTTACACTCGGCGTGGTCTGCCCAGGCTGCGTGAGAAAATTCAGCTTCACAGACCACAGTCTCGGAGACTACACCCAGTGGGTGCACTTAGCGTGCCCCCACTAGCTCAAAAATTCAATCGACTCAATTCAAGTCGACTCAAGTGGAAGACCTATACAACTTTAAGGCAGACAAACCCCAGTGGGTGATCGGATGGGAAATAAGATCAGTCGGAAATCAACTAACTTGGACATTGGTTTGCAGAGCAGCGCCGGCGTTGAAGGCCACCTGACTGACCTTGTGCACCACTTTCATTTGCCCCATCACAAGATTCAACTGAAGAAGAGCTTCCTTGGCGGCACTCGGTGGATCGTCTGGATTCTGGTACGCAGTGAAAAGCGATGATGGCAGGGCAGTCGAAGCGGCTGCTGGCTCTGATGCGTGGAGTTGTATTGGAGCAGCAGGGGTCTGAGCAGCTGACCCTGATGGACAGTCAGTCGACAGGGGGATAGTGAAAGTGACGTTGGTGCGAGTCAGATCTGTAAATCGCTCGACCGCCGTTCTGGACATCAGTGTCGACTAAGGAACCTGAACCTCAGGCTCTTTCCCGCTCAGTCCTTTGTCCCTCCTCCTCCTTTCCTTCAGGGGCACTTCTTCTTCATTGTCCGGAAGCACAACAACATCTCGTGGAGCTGCAGCAAACAGAAAAAATCAGAGAGACAACTGACGAACAATCCAGTCGACCGAATAAATTCGAGTCGGGCAGACTTACTAGCTTTGGAGGTAGCTGCATCATCGGTTTCCTCGTCGTTTGGGACCTTGTCGATATCCATATCAGTCACGGCAGAGGCCGGGCTGGAAAAGTTCATCATCCACTCGGTCAAGATAGGAGAATCAGCCGGAGCAAGAAAACACGGGAAGAGCATTTACCCAGAAGCAACAGGAACATCCATTTTGATCTTAGGCAAGGTCTTCCGGACCTTCGAGGGATTGATCTTGGGTTGCTTGGTGACTTTCTCAGCCAGCTCTGGGGTCGAAGACTGAGTGCCCTTTTGAGATGGAGCGCTCGAGGCCACAGCCTTACCGCGCCCGCCCGTGGGATCATGGTGCTGCTTGAATCGACGTTCTGAACGAGGCGGTGAGTCGACTACCTCCTGGTCGTCTGACTCGTCGCTCTCATCTTCATCGTTGTCGTCTGGTGACTCCCATTCACCACTCTCCTCCGTGTTGTCCTAGTCCTCATGGTCCTACTCCAGAGCTTGTTCACCATTGGGCATTGAGTACATCTCTGTGTAAATCTACAAGACAAGAAGTCAAGTGGAAATCAGTCGGATTAACAAATAGTCGGAAAACGCATCCGAATGCAATCGGTTATAGCGGCTGAACCTTGTCCAGCTGGTTGTTGTTGCTGAAAGGGTCGACTCTCCTGGCGCCCCTGGGGTTGTCCTTGTTTCCGATGATGCTCCTCAGCCATTGGGCCACTTTTTTGGCTGGCACCTCCTCTAGATGAACCCGAGCGGTGTCGTCGGCTCCGGAGTACATCCACATGGAGTGGTCACGGGCCTGGAGCAGTTGAATGCGCCGACTGAGGAACACCTCCAACAAATCCATGCCGGTGACGCCTTGGTTGATCAGCTGGACCACCCTCTCGACCAGCATGCCTGTCTCCGCCTTCTCCGCAGCGGTCACTTTCAACGAAGAGGGAGTCTAAACACGATCAAAAGAAAAAGGAGGAAATCCAGTCGACTGGCCTGGAGTCGCGATATCCTGGTAGTAGAACCAGGTCGACTACTAGCCTCTGACCGACTCAGGAAGAGTCATCGAAGGGAAAGAACTCCTCTTCCTCTTCTGGATACCCAAACCCCCACACATCTGGATAACGTGGGTTTTCTCGTCATTCGAATTTGCTTTCTTCACTGTCTGGGACCGGATGGTGAAATGTGCTTGAAAAGACCCCAGTGCGGTCAACACCACAAGAAATTCTCGCACATGGACACGAACGCAGCAAGATATGTGATGGTGTTGGGAGTAAAGTGATGGAGTTGGGCCCTGAAGAAATTCAAGAAACCCCAGAAAAAAGGATGCGGAGGAAGCGAGAAACCACGGTCGACATGGGTAGCGAGCAGAACGCACTCACCCGGCCGCGGCTGCGGCTCCGTCTCCCCCTCCGGCAACCGGGCAGCTTTATGGACGATCAGCCCTGACTCGTTCAGCTCATCCAAATCTTCCTACCGAATTGAAGATCAGATCCAATCACCCTGGATCCAACCTGGCGGCAACCCCGAGCGCGACGAAGATCCCCGATTTGTCTTCTTGCCCTTCGCCGCCCCCGTTGCCTTCTTCGCGTGTTCCAACGCTGCCGTCTTTTCCTTCCCCATGGCGGCGAAACGGCGGCGTCGAGAGTGGAGAAGCCGGATGCGGTAGAGGAGCAAGAGGAGGAAGAAGGAGAATGGGCGCGCACAGTGCAGACGCCTCGGCCTCGCCGCTTTTAAAGGCCCACTTCCGAGTGCCTGACGCGTGGGCCCGGGTGATCCTGTCAAATCCCTCAACAGTCGCACGCGGGATACGTGGCAAAAAGGTGGCGCGGAAATCAAAACATTCATGTTTATCCACTCTGCTTGCCACAGCGCACTCCGTCCAGCGCGCTTCCCCCGAAATTTCGAATCCCGTGAAATCCGGGATCCGTCGCAACCTATCACGCCAAAGATTTCGCATCAAAGACAACACTCGACGGGTGACGTTATAAAACCAATCGGCAATTTCTGAATCGATCAAGGCGAATGAAACGAAGCTAAAGTTCTAACACTGGCCTCTGTTCAGAGATGAATAGTTGAGAAACACAAGAGTCAAAGCAAGATCAACTTCAACCTTCTTTTCACTCGGACCTCAATCCATTAGGGGGCTAATGATGAGGACATAGACCTAGGGTAGGGTATTAGACCTGACCTATACGTCCTATCCAAGGTCAGTGTCTTAGAAGCAAAGAAGCTCAAGAGACAATAGGGAGGGCCCAACAAAGGTGTTGAGTGCAATCCACTCGACCTACCAGTCACTCGGAAACGTCACTCGACCACTCGATCATTCGACCATGCAAGAATCTAGTCGACTTGTTAGAAGATCAGGAGTCATCCAGAACAGCAACGGGCAAGCGTCCACTCCGTAGTCTTTAAGGCCATTAAGGCATTTAAGATTGGCGTTACCAGTAACGTCACCTCTTTATGTACATTGAACTCTTGGTAACGGAGGATGGTCGGGGTCTTGGCGCACTCTATATAAGCCACCCTCCTCCTCCGGCACAAGGGTTCGCACCCCCTGTAACACATACACGCATAATCCAGTCGACCGCCTACAGGCACCGAGATGTAGGGCTATTACTTCCTCTGCGAAGGGCCTGAACTCGTAAAACTTGCATGTACAACTTCGCCATAGCTAGGATCTTGCCTCCGCATACCTACCACCCATTCTACTATCAGTCTTAGATCCATGACAGCTGCTACGGGCTGAGCAAGAACCGTTCTTACCTACGTATCAAATACCACAACGCGGTATAGTGATTGCTTTTTGATCTTCAGAAAGAACCCTGTTCATTGAATCTGATTCAACTAAAGCTGGAGAAACATACACCCACTAGCCACCTGTGTGCAAAGCACGTCGATAGAACCAGTCTCGCGTAAGCATACACGTAATGTCGGTCTGGGCCGCTTCATCCAACAATACCGCTGAATCAAGAATCAACTAGTGACGGCAAGCAATATGTATATACCCACGCCCACAACTCCTTTGTGTTCTACTCGTGCATATAACATCTATGCATAGACCTGGCTCAGATGCCACTATTGGGGAACGCAGTAATTTCAAAAAAATTCCTACGCACACGCAAGATCCATCTAGGTGATGCATAGCAATGAGAGGGGAGAGTGTTGTCCACGTACCCTCGTAGACCATAAGCGAAAGCGTTATGACAACGCGGTTGATGTAGTCGAACGTCCTCACGATCCGACCGATCCTAGCACCGAAGGTACGGCACCTCCGCGATCTGCACACCTTCAGATCGGTGACGTCCCATGAACTCTAGATCCAGCTGAGTGTCGAGGGAGAGTTTCGTCAGCACAACGACGTGATGATGGTGATGATGAAGCTACCGGAATATGGCTTTGCCTAAGCACTACTACGATATGACCGAGGTAGATTATGGTGGAGGGGGGCACCGCACACGACTAAGACAATGATCAACTGGTGTGTCTATGGGGTGCCCCCCTCCATATAAAGGAGTGGATGAGGGGGGAGGGCCTACCCTCTATGGAGCGCCCTAGGGGAGTCCTACTCTTACCGGGAGTAGGATTCCCCCCTTTCCAAGTAGGAGTAGGAGAGGAAGGAAGGAGGAGGGAGAAAGGAAGGAAAGGGGGCCCCCCCTCCCAATTTAGATTGGGCTTGGGGGGCGCGCCCCCTCCTAGGCCGCCTCCTCCTCTCTCCCACTAAAGCCCAATAAGGCCCATACACTCCCCAAGGGGTCCCGGTAACCTCCCGGTACTCTGGTAAATGCCCAAACTTACCCGGAACCATTCCGATGTCCAAACATAGTTATTCAATATATCAATCTTTATGTCTCGACCATTTCGAGACTCCTCATCGTGTCCGTGATCATATCCGGGACTCCAAACTACCTTCGGTACATCAAAACACATAAACTCCTAATACCGATCGTCACCGAACTTTAAGCGTGCGAACCCTACAGGTTCGAGAACTATGTAGACATGAGCGAGACTCATCTCCGGTCAATAAACAATAGCGGAACCTGGATGCTCATATTGGTTCCTATATATTCTACGGAGATCTTTATCGGTCAAACCGCATAACAACATACATTGTTCCCTTTGTCATCGGTATGTTACTTGCCCAAGATTCAATCGTCGGTATCATCATACCTAGTTCAATCTTGTTGCTGTCAAGTCTCTTTACTCGTTCCATAATGCTACATTCCGTAACTAACCCACTAGTTACATTGCTTGCAAGGCTTATAGTGATGTACATACCGAGAGGGCCCAGAGATACCTCTTCGATACCCAGAGTGACAAATCCTAATCTCGATCTATGCCAACTCAACAAACACCATCGGAGACACCTGTAGAGCATCTTTATAGTCATTACGTTGTGACGTTTGATAGCACACTAAGTGTTCCTCCGGTATTCGAGAATTGCATGATATCATAGTCATAGGAACATGTATAAGTTATGGAGAAAGCAGTAACAATAAACTAAACGATCATCGTGCTAAGCTAACGGATGTGTCAAGTCAATCACATCATTCTCTAATGATGTGATCATGTTTATCAAATGACAGCTCTTTGTCTATGGCTAGGAAACTTAACAATCTTTGATCAACGAGCTAGTCAAGTAGAGGCATACTAGTGACACTCTGTTTGTCTATGTATTCACACATGTACTAAGTTTCTGGTTAATACAATTATAGCATGAATAATAAACATTTATCATGATATAAGGAAATATAAATAACAACTTTATTATTGCCTCTAGGGCATATTTCCTTCAACAATATCGCAAAGCATTCCTATGCACCTCAACCCATCCCTTGTCCACATATTAATTCTCATGGTTCATTGCCTCCTTTGAATACTAAAGACTTTGCTAAGTGGAAAGTCGGTATGGAGTTTCACATTCGCGGTGCCTCAATGCAATTTTGGTGGGTGACCATAAATGGTTGCAAGCCTAAGAACCCAGCAAGTCTTACTCCAAGGGAATTCGGATGACCAACTTAATGTCACCGCACTCAACACTTCATCCGTGACTGGTGAGTATCAAGACTCCAATGCTCTCCTCGAGACCTCAAAGGAGATTTGGGATTGCCTTCATGACATGTTCCAAGGTGAAGTTCATATTCAAAGATCTAAGTTGGATTTGCTAGAGTAAGAGGCCAATTTGATTGCGAAGAGTGATGGTGAGACCACGAAAGAGATATATTAAAGGTTGAAGACTCCTGTTTTCGATTTGAGGAACTTTGGGTGTACTTGAGTGGTTGATCATTTTTTTTCATTGACAAGTTTCTTGGGGCCATGGTTTTGATCGATAATAGTATGCTCATGTTCATTCATCAACGACCGGACTTTGAAACCATTTCTCCCAATGAAGTAGTGGCAACCTTCACCACCCATTATCCGTTGAAGGTTAAGTTAAACCAAGCCATTGCAATTGCTCGCAGGACCAAGAGCTCAAATCTCGCTTTGATGGCCTAGAAGGTGCTTGTGCATGCACCAAGAGAAGAAGAAGAAGGTCCTAAAGAAGATTACGATGGCACTACTTGCCCGATTATTGACTTCTAGGAAGACTTAACTCTCTTGATCGAGAAATATTTGTGCACCATGCAAACGAATGGAAGAATCTCAAAGGCAAGTCCTTTGTAAGAAGTGTTGCAATTGTGATAGCCCACAACACTATGTTGTGGGTTGCCCCTATGAATGAAGAGAAGACAAGATCGAGAAGCTCGTTCTCAAGAAGAAGTTCACCAAGAGCAAGGACGACAAGACAGTTGTTCATGAGGAGTACAGGTCCTGCCGTTATTGTGAAATCCACTTCCTCCCCCTCTACCGCCGGCCTCTTCGATGGCCCCAATGAGAACAAGCCCATCACTTATCGGTGCCTCATGGCTAAAGAGGTACTAGCAAAGTCCTCCTCTAACCCACCCCATTTCAGTCTCAAATCTTCTAGTACTTTGTATGCTTCATGTAACGACGATCTGGAGGATGAATGTGAAGGTCGTGTGAATGATGATGAGGATGCCTCGTTGACCTTTATCAAGACTCTTCGGGTGAGGCTCTTGCTTGTTTTAGTATTCTCTTGAAGTTACTTGTCGAACACGATGAGTACATTGAGAATGTTGAAAACTTCCTTATAGTGGAAAAGGAGATAATCGAAGTCCTCGAGCAACAGACCACATGTTGCAATGCAGCATCGCCATCAAGTCGTGGCAGCATGTCTACAGCTGGCCATACGTTGCAACGTAGCATCGCTGCCGGTGTGCCATCAACGTCCTTGTAGTCTCACCTGTAGCAAAGCGAGATGAACAGTGGACATGGGTGTGGCATCGGAGCCTAGGTTGCAGCTAGGTGTCGCCCCAGGAAGCCGCTTGCAATGGCGATGCCAATTTGCAACATGGATGTTGTTGTGCTTGCAACACTGACACCCCCTTTCTTGTTGTGTCCGGTGCTTACTCCCTTACAGCAGCGGTGACAGCTCGGTCGTGAGCTATGAGAGCTAGTGATGGGCGGCAGAGAGATACAAGAGGGAAGAGGAGGGATGAGAGGGTGCCCGAGGAAAAAGAAAGAAACGTATGGATGTGATCACGAGAAGACAAGGCCGTAATCAGCCGATTGTTTCTAAACATTCCCTAAGAAATGCTATTTGGGCAGACATTAACATGAATGCTTAATCTACCCAATATTCCATGTGAGTGGTCTAAAGTACCTGCAGACTGTAGAGGAGTAACATTTAGATTGTGGGTTTAGCTGTAATATGCTGGGCTCTTTGGAACAAGCAACATTTTGAGTTAACATGTTATGCATGTTTCCTTTATTTATTGGGAAGGTTGCAAGGTGAAGCTCTCACAGATTTGAGGGGCTGCTCATCTACAAGCTGACCCTCTGCGACATCAGTAAGTGATGGGGAGGAGCCGAGGAGGCAAGCAACGAGCTGCGGACGGATTCTAGCTTTGGAGGGCAAGGATGAAGATGCTAATACTAACTTGTTACTCAATCTGACGTTACATCGTACTGAGAGCTAGGTACAGTACATAATACAATTACATCGGGATTAACCAAAACATAAAAGAAAAAAGAAGGTATCACAGAAGATTGCACCAAACTAGTACTGAAATTGTTGTCGCGTGGATGAAAACCAAACTTGTAAGATGAGTTCTCGTGCATGATCATTCTAGCTGTTACAAACATACCAAGTCTGTGCAACCCACTCTCTATTGAGTGATTCTGGAAGAACCAGCGACATCAAGTTTGATGCAGCAAGGTTCACATGCCATGATGGCCAGCCATGCTTGCCATAAAGAGATTAGGACTGCAATACCTAGATAATGATGTCACAGGGACCCATAATAAAAGCCACTCGGGTCTTAATTATTTGCTCAGTCAATCTTATGTCAAATCTGATCCTATTGCGAGAACGACCTGCATTTGGTTAGGGAAATAGATAGATTCTTTAGGAAGAGCAAATTCGTGTCTTAATTTATTTATCTCTGGTCATTGGCTCTCAGTCAATCTGAAAGTTGAAAATTGAGGAGCAAAGATCATGTTAAGAGCAACTCTAGCAGACCCCGCATCCGCCCCCGACCCGCAAAATAACCGCCAAAATGCGGGTACGGGCCGAAAAGCCTACCCGACCAGACCCCGCATCCCGTCTCGGCCCGCAAAAAATTTTAGGGGGCGCGGCAAATTCACGACCCCAACCCGGGAAAACGCGGGTATCCCCCTCGCGGCTGCGGTGCCCTGCATCACAGAGAAGCAGTTCGCGGGAGGGACATTTCAGCCCGCGCTCTTTTCCCCCTCCTCCCGCCGCCGCCCGCCCTTGTTTCCGCCCGCCCGCCGCCGGCGATTCCGGCCATATCTGCGAGCAGAATCGCTCCGCGGGGCCGCCCCACACCCTCCCGTGCCGAGCTGCTGCACCGCCCCTCCGGATCCGGCGAGAAGAGCTGCCCCCTAGTCGCCCGCCGCCGCTGGAATCGACCACCGCCGAGCGCACCACCCTCGTCGCCGCCGACCGCATCAAACTCCCCACTGGTTAGTCCCTTTTTTGTGATTTTTGCGAGCTGTGTAGTAGATTGACGCGCCGATGTGCGTGTAGATGGAGTTGACCCCGTGCGAGAAGTTCTTGCTATCTGATTCGTCCGATTCGGACGACTCAGATGTGGAGACCATGCTTGCGACCTTTAGGCAGCAAACATTGGTCATGGCGCTTGCCGTGAAGGAGCATGAAGACGAGTACCGGAAGAGGAGGCAAGGATCTGCTGTCGGGCGTCTATGCATTCTGCGGAATCGCCATCTTGGAAACGAGATGTTGATGCAAGATTATTTTTCGGAGAATCCTACATATCCTGCACACCTCTTCCGCAGAAGGTATCGAATGCGCTGATCCCTTTTTGTGAAAATTGTTGAAGCTTGCGAGGCAAATTGCCGGTATTTCACTCAAAGAAGGAATGCCGCGGGCTTAAAGGGATTTAATGCATATCAAAAAATCTCCGCAGCTATGCGGGTGATTGCATATGGCGTTCCGGCTGATTATGCCGATGAGTATCTTCACATTGGTGAAGATAGCACAATTGAGTCTGTGCGTAGATTTGCGAAAGTGATCGTCCGTGTCTTTGGTCCCGAGTATCTTCGGGCACCAAATGAAGATGACACAAAGAAATTGATGGCAGCTAAAGAGAGGAGAGGTTGGCCTGGGATGCTAGGTAGCATTGATTGTATGCATTGGAATTGGAAAAATTGCCCCAAGGCTTGGCAAGGAATGTATTGTGGCAAGTCTCGTGATGCAACAATTGTGCTAGAGGTTGTAGCATCCGGGGATTTATGGATTTGGCATTGCTTTTTTGGTATGCCCGGCACACTCAATGATATCAATATGTTGCAACGCTCTCATTTGTTTGCTAGGCTTGCTAGTGGTGATGCTCCTGCTTGCAACTACACTATCAATGAGCATGAATACACAAAGGGGTACTATCTTGCAGATGGTATATATCCTCCTTGGTGCATATTTGTCAAGAGCATCAAAGAACCCAAAACTAAAAAAACAATGTGAATTTGCAAGGGTGCAAGAGGCAGCCCGAAAAGACATTGAAAGAACATTCGGTGTTTTGCAATTTAGGTTTGCCATTGTCCGTGGTCCTGCTCGTTTTTGGGATAAGAAAACCCTGAAGAACATCATGACTTGCTGTGTTATCCTGCACAATATGATTCTTGAAGATGAGAGAGGAATGAACTTAGAATTCTTTTACGACAATGTGGGTAGCTGTGTCAAACCAGTTAGAGACCCAAACCGCATTAGAACTTTTCTTCAGACATACAAGGAGATTGAAAATGCAGACACACACTTTCAGCTACAGAAAGATCTCATTGAGCACCATTGGCAAAGGGCTGGACAGTGACTAATTTTTGTATTCATTTGTATTTGTATTCATGACAAGTTTTGTATTGCATTATTTTAAGTTTGCTACGGTGATTTGAATAATTATTTGTGATGCGGATGATTATTGTTTTATGTTTGATTTAAATAATTCAGTTTGTTTTCGATTGTTGTATTATGTTGGATTTGAGATTTGCGGGCTGATGATATACGAGGATGCAGCGGCGCAAAAAGCAGAACCCGCATAGCCGACCCGTAAAAAAGCATATTTCACGAATATATTTTTTTACGGATCCGTTTGAGAAAGTCTGCATCTGTGCCAGCCCGCGCCGGCTCGCAAAAACTGTTTTGCGCGAACTGTAAACGCGTTTTGCGGGCCGGCGTTTTGCGGGGTCTGCTAGAGTTACTCTAAGCTTATCATGTGGCTTAGACACGGAATCATAAACTCCCGTGTCAACGCTCCCATTTTGACATGAAATCTCCGAGCTGACTGAACATCTCAAGAAGAAAAGGCACGTTGTTTCAGTGGTCTGGAAAAGAAGAGAGAAAATACGCGTGGTTTTTGAGCCTCCTATGTACAGTACTCCAGTAGGACCTCATATGATAAGACATTAATCTCCTCCAACTGCCCCTTGGCCAGCGGCCCAGATGCCGATCGATCGCCCGAGGAAGAAGATGCATAGACATATGGCCTCTCCTTTCCTCAAGAAGAACGATGGATGTGCTTTGACGCAATCAAGTCCCCAGCACACTGTCTGCGGAATTAAAGCCTTCCCATACACCGGGACTAGCTCAAGAAACTCCGACGGCCACTAGTACCTAATATCATCCGAGCACGCACGGTCGTAATGTTCATGAGATGAAAGATACGCTCATGAATGGTACGCCACGCGACGCGAGAGCACGTCCCTTGCGTTTACATGAACGACGATGGAGTCCACCCTTCCATCCTTATCACGACCGGCCGTCGCTCACCATCGTGCATCGCGGGGAGGAAAATGTTGGGCCGGCTAAACAGACCCGTGATGCAGCAGAGCAGCAACATCCCGAGACTCATTTGCAGGTCTCTGCTTCTTCAGGGTCTGTATTTTTTGACAAATTTGACCCTTTTGAGCGACTTGAGGCACATGCCCTTAGACAAAACTAATTTGGAATCTGGCCCCGGGATCGACGCCACATAGCACGGCGTTGAAGTTGTACATGTCAACGCCACACTACATGGCGCCGAGACGTATAAGTTTGCCGCCATACTATGTGGAGCCGAGCAAATCTGACCCTTAGGGTTTTTATGGGTCCATCTGAAGTCGGCTCCATGTAGCACGGCGTCGAACTTGTACATGTCGGCTCCGTGTAGTGTGGCGCCGACATATACAACTTCGGCTCCATGCTATATGGCGCTGACCCAGGGGCCAGATTTCGAATTAGTTTTGCCCAAGGGCCGGGCATGCCTCAAATCGTGCAAAAGGGCCGGATTTATCAAAAAAGAGTACATATCTGGTGGAAACCACATATTCAGTGGAAGCACGGAAACTTCATCATGTGTCGTTGGATAGGAAGTGTATGGTGTGAGATGATAAGATGTACAAACTGCAAAAACAACCCCGTAATCTTAATGTACGGTGGTACATTATCCTAACGGAAGCTGAGCCATCCCGTGCCTTAATCCATGGAGCTATCCCGATTCAATTTTCTTCCATCAACAACTAGGGTTAGGAGATCTGGAGATGGTGGCTTCGACCAACAAGACGCCCTCGTTCCGCGCACGGCCGGCGACCGGCGACCGGCGCGACTAATTCCTCTCCAGCGGCTGCCTTCTCTCCTCTCCGGCCGGTGGCCCACTGCGCCAACCCACCACGACGACCTCGTTCCCGCAGGGCCGGCGACCGACCGGCGCGGCTAATTCCGTTGCGGCAGCTGGCTTCTCTCTCTCCGACGTATGGCGCACCGGGCCAATCCTCCTCTGAGCGCTCCCCATCGAATTGGTACTGGATCCAGGTCCGAAGGTATGAGGATTTCTATCACATTGTTCATCTTCTATGATGTGCCATATTCTCTTCTAGTTGGGCTAGATTTGCCAAGGAAATATAGAGGACAAGGTCGTGGATTCTGGTTGTCTCTTTCAAGATTAGCCTTCTGAACAGGATCTACAAAGCCTTTTTCCTCAACTGAAGCAGTTTTAGTAGCCTCTCTGTAGATCTGAAAATAAGCATATCTAGAAAACTTTTTACACTAGATATAGCCATAAAGCAACCACGTACACAGTCATTTATCACAAAAATCTGTCACCAACTGGAATGTAGAACACTTGAACTCTCAGTTTATGTAATGCAAAAAACACATATTTCCAGCATGCATAGTCCATGATCAAAGAACTAATTATACACTGAAAAACTGGGCACACAAGATCAATGTACACGCAAACCAAGATCCAGCAAGTTCAGTTTAGATTTTCGTCTTGAGGAAGTTGGTAAAGTCTAATTCATCTGGTATGTAGTTGTTATATTAATGCAGCAACAGGTATGTCCTATCATGCTAAGTTGACAATACTGTAGAACATGATGGTTGTTCTAGGCATATTTATTAGTGTATAGTTATTAAATGAAGGAAATCATTACTTCTTATAGACTTTTGTGTGATATGCTGGGATATAAGAAAGGAGTTGAAACTGTTTGAGCATAGGAAAATTGTATGAATGATGTTAGCTATCAGTTTTAATTTATATTGCAATTGATTGGGGAAGTGAGCTGAGATTAGGTATTCCTAACATTTGAATGTTCTTTCTAACATGATTACGGTACATTTATTTGGACTTAGTTTAGAGAATACTTCTAAAATTTTGCTTGCTAATAAATACAACACATTGATGTATCTATATTTGTAGATTTGTTTTGAAATTCGTTTCAAAAAATTAGGTATAATTTCTTGCTATTTTTCCTAGTGCCCTGACCAATTGAACTTTTTTGTTCCAGGTTGCTTGGTGGCACTACTGGCTTCAGCAAATTATTAGGACTAATATACTATGGCATTGTGATGTTCTTATCTAGTGTACTGGAGCCATTAGCTATTGGCGCTAGACTTATGCAAGTTATTAGCTAGCTATGTGCTTTATGACTGATCGATGTATAAAGCTGCAGATTTGCCATCAGTTAGTGATGCTCTATTTTGTAACTTTGTACTGTAGTAAAGCATTATCTTAAGTGACTGAATAAGATTGATGCTGCATAATGACACTGTGTGCAACTGACCTGATTGCTTTAAGTTTATTATTTAAACAATGATTTCAATTGTTGGAATGTGCTGTGCGAAGTGCAGGTGTGTTCTGGAGCTGGGCAATGGTTTTGATTATGGTTGACGAAAATGATCTGGGCAATGGTTTTGGCTGTTGTTTGTTCTACTTGGATTTGCAAGGAACTGGGCAGACTTCAATATTATATTATGATTCTAATCTAAACGCCATTAGGATATCAAATATCGAATTAAGCTAGCTCTGATATAGGGATCATATATGGAGAAGCACAGGTGTACGTGGGGACATGTGCAGACTTGTTGTAATACTTGGAATCAATAGGGGGTTATGTGTAAAATAGAATGCTGGCAACCGGCGTTTTTCTGCAAAACTGCATGTAGCAGTTATGGCTGAATCTAGTCCATAGATACAAGATCCAACAGCCTATGCTCAAGTTTTCATGCTTTCACTGAATATGTGGTTTCCACCTGATATTGTCTCATCAAAAAATACTCAGGGTCTCTGAATGAATAGTATCTGCAGGCATACAGACCACTGCACAATGGATCTCGCAGCCCAACTGGACCACTGTCGTGCACTCATCCATCGTCTACGTAGTAGTTTCGATCCTTCGGGGGTGAAAGAGGAATGGCAGGCTGCGCGTTCAGTTACGGGACCCCCATTGACCAAGTGCCACGCGTGCAGCCGGCACGGCCTGAGCCGTACAAGCGCCGACGCGTGCAGCCTGCGCGCCTGCCACCGCGCCCTGCCACACCACTGTACTGTACATCGCGAAGTTATACTGGTCGGGCCGTCGTTTCCCCGGAAACCGGGGCGCGCATCCTCGCCATCTATATAGCCCGCCACGCACAGCCAAGCGAGACACTCAAAGCTTCCATCGCCGATCTTCAGGGACCGAACGAAACGACATGGTGGCCACGATCGAGGACCTGCACGCGGACGTGCTGGCCTGCGCGCTGCGCCGCCTGGACGGGCGCTCGCTGGCCGCCGCGAGCTGCGCCACGGCGGGGCTCCGCGCGCTCGCCGCGGACCCGGACACGTGGCGCGCGCTCTGCCTCGCCGAGTGGCCGTCCCTCGCGGCCCAGCACTGGCTCCTCTCAGCGGTGCCGCCGCGCCGCCTCTTCGCCGACGCGTCCCCTTTCCCTTGCCCGGACGCCGGGGAGCCCGGCGCCGGCGGCCTCCCCGCGAGGCTCGTCTCCGCGGTGGACGTGTACTGCAGGGGCGCGCCCGTGCTGTCCCGCGTGGCGGAGACGCCCGCGTCGTCGCCGTGGTTCCTCAGCTCGCCGTTCCGCGTCGACGCCGTGGACTGCAAGAAGCCGGCGCCGGTGGCGGCGGCGTTCTCTCCGGCGGAGCTCGAGCTGAGCTGGGTGGTCGTCGACCCCGCCCGCGGCCGGGCGGTGAACGTGTCGAGCAGGCGGGCGGTGGCCCTGGGCCGGCACTGGTACACCGGCGAGACGCTGGTGTGGTTCGCGGTGGTGCTGGGCGGGTGCAACTTCGAGACCACCGTGGCCTGATCCGAGGAGGCCGGGCACGTCAGCGAGGTCAGCCTCGCCGTGGAGAACGCCGACGGCGCGGCGGTGAGCGGCGAGGGCGCCCTCCGGCTTCTGGCCTCGGCAATGGAGGGGCCGAGAAGGGGAGGCGAGAGAGAGCGGGAGGAGGCCAAGGCGAGGTACGAGGTGTTCGTCAAGAGCAAGAAGGGGAGCAAGGCGCGAAGAGAGGTGCTCGTTGACCTGTGCTGCTCCGCCGCCAGCGCCGTCGCCGTGATGGCCTTCTTTGCCACCGTCGTGCTCCGGTAACAAGTTCTTTTTGCCACCGACGGGCGGATCCAGCAATGAGTTCATTCATGCATGATGATGTAGGTGCACAGTAAGCATCATGCGTGAAATGAATTGTTTCGTGTAAGATTCCTATATGGCATTTCTGCGCTCCAAATAAGACGGCATCAAGCAAGAACTAACGTATCCCGCAAAAAAAAAGAACAAGAACTAACGTGTATTTACATCTTCTCCCTGGCAGCTAGAGTGTTACATCCATTCTAGTGACAAACTTTTCCTCCTAATAAATTTAGGTGAAAATGACAGAGAAGTGGAGAGACAGAAAAACCTGCCATGCAATGTGTGACATTCAAATGACACAGTTCTCCCTCCTTAGGTATGGGGGGAAAAGTATCTACCACTGAGTGCATTGGCAGCCACAGTACGCAAGTACGATCAAAATCTACTGTTCCCCCACCTACAGCAATTAATGAAGTTTCTTTGAAGTATTCCTGCTAAGTAGGAACAGCAAAGCATTGGCTCCAGGGCAGCCACGGGGAAAACATTGTTCTAGCACAGGATTGCATCAGCAACCTGTCGATGTCCACGAGGTTTAAAGAACAGGAACATCATCTGATATGCCCTTGGATGTGTTGTTCTTGCAAAACATAAAATTCAGCACAATATTACGCGTCGATTACATTAAAAAATTATGTTCTTGCAAAACATAAAATTCAGCATAATTACACATCGGCTTTTCTCTAAGAGCATCGCAATCTACTTTATTTATATTATTTTTGAAGCTACAAGCATCAGCACAACACGCATTTTTTCAGGTGTTGCCGACTGGCTTAGGAGGGACTCTTGCTATTGGAACTACGTCTGCGGCACGGTCCTGTTTAGCCTTTGCAATGTCGACATATATAACTCGCCCATTAAGTACCTGTTGCAAAAACCGGAAGACATTTGCACGGTCTCGATTCATGCATTACCGAGTGGGCCCAGAGATACCTCTCCGTCATACGGAGTGACAAATCCCAGTCTCGATTCATGCCAACCCAACAGACACTTTCGGAGATACCCGTAGTGCAACTTTATAGTCACCCAGTTACGTTGTGACGTTTGGCACACCCAAAGCACTCCTACGGTATCCGGGAGTTGCATAATCTCATGGTCTAAGGAAATGATACTTGACATTCGGAAAAGCTCTAGCAAACGAACTACATGATCTTGTGCTATGCTTAGGATTGGGTCTTGTCCATCACATCATTCTCCTAATGATGTGATCCCGTTATCAATGACATCTAATGTCCATAGTCAGGAAACCATGACTATCTTTTGATCAACGAGCTAGTCAACTAGAGGCTCACTAGGGACGTGTTGTGGTCTATGTATTCACACATGTATTAAGATTTCCGGATAACACAATTATAGCATGAACAATAGACAATTATCATGAACAAGGAAATATAATAATAACCATTTTTTTATTGCCTCTAGGGCATATTTCCAACAGTCTCCCACTTGCACTAGAGTCAATAATCTAGTTACATTGTGATGAATCGAACACCCATAGAGTTCTGGTGTTGATCATGTTTTGCTCTAGGGAGAGGTTTAGTCAACGGATCTGCTACATTCAGGTCCGTATGTACTTTACAAATATCTATGTCTCCATTTTGAACACTTTCACGAATGGAGTTGAAGTGACGCTTGATATGCCTGGTCTTCCTATGAAACCTGGGCTCCTTGGCAAGGGCAATAGCTCCAGTGTTGTCACAGAAGAGAGTCATCGGGCCCAACGCATTGGGAATGACTCCTAGGTCGGTAATGAACTCCTTCACCCAGATTGCTTCTTGTGCTGCCTCCGAGGCTGCCATGTACTCCGCTTCACATGTATATCCCGCCACAGCACTTTGCTTGCAACTGCACCAGCTTACTGCCCCACCATTCAAAAATATACATGTATCCGGTTTGTGACTTAGAGTCATCCAGATCTGTGTCGAAGCTAGCATCGATGTAACCCTTTACGACGAGCTCTTCATCACCTCCATAAACGAGAAACATATCCTTAGTCCTCTTCAGGTACTTCAGGATATTCTTGACCGCTGTCCAGTGTTCCATGCCGGGATTACTTTGGTACCTTCCTACCAAACTTATGGCAAGGTTTACATCAGGTCTGGTACACAGCATGGCATACATAATAGACCCTATGGCCGAGGCATAGGGGACGACACTCATCTTTTTTCTATCTTCTGTCGTGGTCGGGCATTGAGCCGTGCTCAATTGCACACCTTGCAATACAAGAAAGAACCCCTTCTTGGACTGATCCATATTGAACTTCTTCAATATCTTGTCAAGGTACGTACTTTGTGAAAGACCAATGAGGCGTCTCGATCTATCTCTATAGATTTTGATGCCTAATATATAAGCAGCTTCTCCAAGGTCCTTCATTGAAAACACTTGTTCAAGTAGGCCTTTATGCTTTCCAAGAATTCTATATCATTTCCCATCAACAGTATGTCATCCACATATAATATGAGAAATGCTACGGAGCTCCCACTCACTTTCTTGTAAACACAGACTTCTCCATAAGTCTGTGTAAACCCAAACGCTTTGATCATCTCATCAAATCGAATGCTCCAACTCCGAGATGCTTGCACCAGCCCATAGATTGAGCGTTGGAGCTTGCACACCTTGTTAGCATTCTTAGGATCGACAAAACCTTCCGGCTGCATCATATACAATTCTTCCTTAAGAAAGCCGTCAAGGAATGCCGTTTTGACGTCCATTTGCCATATCTCATAATCATAGAATGCGACAATTGCTAACATGATACGGACGGACTTCAGCTTCGCTACGGGTGAGAAAGTCTCATCGTAGTCAACCCCTTGAACTTGTCGATAACCCTTAGCGACGAGTCGAGCCTTGTAGATGGTCACTTACCATCTGCGTCTGTCTTCTTCTTAAAGATCCATTTATTTTCTATGGCTCGCCGATCACCGCGCAAGTCAGTCAAAGTCCATACTTCGTTTTCATACATGGATCCTATCTTGGATTTCATGGCTTCTAGCCATTTGTCGGAATCTGGGCCCGCCATTGCTTCCTAATAGTTCGAAGGTTCACCGTTGTCTAACAACATGATTTCCAATACAGGGTTGCCGTACTACTCTGGTGCGGAACGTGTCCTTGTGGACCTACGAAGTTTGGTAGCAACTTGATCTGTAGTTTCATGATCATCATCATTAACTTCCTCTCTAGTCGGTGCATGCACCTCAGGAACATTTTCCTGAGTTGCGCCACTTTCTGGTTCAAGAGGTAATACTTCATCAAGTTCTACTTTCCTCCCACTTACTTCTTTCGAGAGAAACTCTTTCTCTAGAAAGGATCCATTCTTGGCAACAAAGATCTTGCCTTCAGATCTGAGGTAGAAGGTATACCCAATAGTTTCTTTAGGGTATCCTATGAAGATGCATTTTTCCGATTTGGGTTCGAGCTTTTCAGGTTGAAGTTTCTTCACATAAGCATCGCATCCCCAAACTTTTAGAAACGACAGCTTAGGTTTCTTCCCAAACCATAATTCATATGGTGTCGTCTCAACGGATTTTGACGGAGCCCTATTTAAAGTGAATGCGACAGTCTCTAAAGCATAGCCCCAAAATGACAGCGGTAGATCGGCAAGAGACATCATAGATCGCACCATATCCAATAGAGTGCGATTACGACATTCAGACACACCATTACGCTGAGGTGTTCCAGGCGGCGTGAGTTGTGAAACTATTCCACATTTCCTTAAGTGCGTGCCAAATTCGTGACTCAAGTATTCTCCCCCACGATCTGATCGCAAGAACTTGATTTTCCTGTCACGTTGATTCTCAACCTCACTCTGAAATTCCTTGAACTTTTCAAAGGTCTCAGACTTGTGTTTCATTAAGTAGACATACCCATATCTACTCAAGTCATCAGTGAGGGTGAGAACATAACGATAGCCACCGCGAGCCTCAACACTCATTGGACCGCACACATCAGTATGTATGATTTCCAATAAGTTGGTTGCTCGCTCCATTGTTCCTGAGAACGGAGTCTTGGTCATTTTACCCATGAGGCATGGTTCGCACGTGTCAAATGATTCGTAATCAAGAGACTCCAAAAGTCCATCTGCATGGAGCTTCTTCATGCGTTTGACACCTATGTGACCAAGGCGGCAGTGCCACAAGTATGTGGGACTATCATTATCAACCTTACATCTTTTGGTATTCACACTATGAATATGTGTAACATTACGCTCGAGATTCATTAAGAATAAACCATTCACCAGCGGGGCATGACCATAAAACATATCTCTCATATAAATAGAACAACCATTATTCTCGGATTTAAATGAGTAGCCATCTCGAATTAAACGAGATCCTGATACAATGTTCATGCTCAAAGCTGGCACTAAATAACAATTATTGAGGTTTAAAACTAATCCCGTAGGTAAATGTAGAGGTAGCGTGCCGACGGCGATCACATCGACCTTGGAACCATTCCCGACGCGCATCGTCACCTCGTCCTTCGCCAGTCTCCGCTTATTCCGCAGCTCCTGCTTTGAGTTACAAATGTGAGCAACCGCACCGGTATCAAATACCCAGGAGCTACTACGAGTACTGGTAAGGTACACATCAATTACATGTATATCACATATACCTTTAGTGTTGCCGGCCTTCTTGTCCGCTAAGTATTTGGGGCAGTTCCGCTTCCAGTGACCACTTCCCTTGCAATAAAAACACTCAGTCTCGGGCTTGGGTCCATTCTTTGGCTTCTTCCCGGCAGCTTGCTTACCGGGCGCGGCAACCCCCTTGCCGTCCTTCTTGAAGTTCTTCTTACCCTTGCCTTTCTTAAACTTAGTGGTTTTATTCACCATCAACACTTGATGTTCCTTTTTGATCTCCACCTCCGCTGATTTCAGCATTGAATATACCTCAGGAATGGTCTTTTCCATCCCCTGCATATTGAAGTTCATCACAAAGCTCTTGTAGCTCGGTGGAAGCGACTGAAGGATTCTGTCAATGACCGCGTCATCCGGGAGATTAACTCCCAGCTGAGTCAAGCGGTTGTGCAACCCAGACATTTTGAGTATGTGCTCACTGACAGAACTATTTTCCTCCATCTTACAACTGAAGAACTTGTCGGAGACTTCATATCTCTCGACCCGGGCATGAGCTTGGAAAACCATTTTCAGCTCTTCGAACATCTCATATGCTCCGTGTTGCTCAAAACGCTTTTGGAGCCCCGGTTCTAAGCTGTAAAGCATGCCGCACTGAACGAGGGAGTAATCATCAGCACGCTGCTGCCAAGCGTTCATAACGTCTTGGTTCTCTGGGATGGGTGCGTCACCTAGCGGTGCTTCTAGGACATAATCTTTCTTGGCAGCTATGAGGATGATCCTCAGGTTCCGGACCCAGTCCGTATAGTTGCTGCCATCATCTTTCAGCTTGGTTTTCTCTAGGAACGCGTTGAAGTTGAGGGCAACATTAGCGTGGGCCATTTGATCTACAAGACATATTGTAAAGATTTTAGACTAAGTTCATGATAATTAAGTTCATCTAATCAAATTATTCAATGAACTCCCACTCAGATAGACATCCCTCTAGTCATCTAAGTGAAACATGATCCGAGTCAACTAGGCCGTGTCCGATCATCACGTGAGACGGACTAGTCAACATCGGTGAACATCTTCATGTTGATCGTATCTTCTATACGACTCATGCTCGACCTTTCGGTCTTCCGTGTTCCGAGGCCATGTCTGTACATGCTAGGCTCGTCAAGTCAACCTAAGTGTATTGCGTGTGTAAATCTGGCTTACACCCATTGTATTCGAACGTTAGAATCTATCACACCCGATCATCACGTGGTGCTTCGAAACAACGAACCTTCGCAACGGTGCACAGTTAGGGGGAACACTTTCTTGAAATTATTACGAGGGATCATCTTATTTAAGCTACCGTCGTTCTAAGCAAATAAGATGTAAAACATGATAAACATCACATGCAATCAAATAGTGACATGATATGGCCAATATCATTTTGCTCCTTATGATCTCCATCTTTGGGGCGCCATGATCATCGTCGTCACCGGCATGACACCATGATCTCCATCATCATGATCTCCATCATCGTGTCTTCATGAAGTTGTCTCGTCATCTATTACTTCTACTACTATGGCTAACGGTTTAGCAATAAAGTAAAGTAATTACATGACGTTATATGTTGACACGCAGGTCATAAATAAATTAAGACAACTCCTATGGCTCCTGCCGGTTGTCATACTCATCGACATGCAAGTCGTGATTCCTATTACAAGAACATGATCAATCTCATACATCACATATATCATTCATCACATCCTTTTGGCCATATCACATCACACGGCACATGCTGCAAAAACAAGTTAGACGTCCTCTAATTGTTGTTGCAAATTTTTACATGGCTGCTATAGGTTTCTTAGCAAGAACGTTTCTTACCTACGCCAAAACCACAACGTGATATGCCAATTTCTATTTACCCTTCATAAGGACCCTTTTCATCGAATCTGATCCGACTAAAGTGGGAGAGACAGACACCCGCTAGCCACCTTATGCAACTAGTGCATGTCAGTCGGTGGAACCAGTCTCACGTAAGCGTACGTGTAAGGTCGGTCCGGGCCGCTTCATCCCATGATGCCACCGAATCAAGATAAGACTAGTAACGACAAGTAAATTGACAAAATCAACGCCCACAACAACTTGTGTTCTACTCGTGCATAGAAACTACGCATAGACCTGGCTCTGATACCACTGTTGGGGAATTATCTAGCAACGAGGGAAAGGGGAGTGCATCTACATACCCTTGTAGATCGCAAGCGGAAGCGCTCAAGAGAACGGGGTTGATGGAGTCGTACTCGTCGTGGTCCAAATCACCGATGATCGAGCGCTGAACGGACGGCACCTCCGCGTTCAACACACGTACGGTTGGGGAAGACGTCTCCTCCTTCTTGATCCAGCAAGGGGGAAGGAGAGGTTGATGGAGATCCAGCAGCACGACGGCGTGGTGGTGGAAGTAGTGGTGATCTCGGCAGGGCTTCGCCAAGCTCAGCGAGAGGGAGAGGTGTCATGCGAGGGAGAGGGAGGCGCCAGGGGCCAGGGTGCGCAGCCCTCCCCCTTTATATAGGGGTCCAGGGGGGCGCCAGCCCCTCTAGATCCCATCTATATGAGGGGGCGGCGGCCAAGGGGGTGGCTTGCCCCCCAAGCCAAGTGGGGCGCCCCCACCCCTAGGGTTTCCAACCCTAGGCGTAGGGGGAGGCCCAAGGGGGGTGCACCAGCCCACCAAGGGCTGGTTCCCCTCCCACTTCAGCCCATGGGGCCCTCCGGGATAGGTGGCGCCATCCGGTGGACCCCCGGGACCCTTCCGGTGATCCCGGTACAATACCGGCGACCCCCGAAACTTTCCCGGTGGCGGAAACTGGACTTCCTATATACCATTCTTCACCTCCGGACCATTTCGGAACTCCTCGTGACGTCTGAGATCTCATCTGGGACTCCGAACAACTTTCAGGTTACTCCATACTAATATCTCAACAACCCTAGCGTCACCGAACCTTAAGTGTGTAGACCCTACGGGTTCGGGAGACACGCAGACATGACCGAGACGACTCTCCGGTTAATAACCAACAGCGGGATCTGGATACCCATGTTGGCTCCCACATGCTCCTCGATGGTCTCATCGGATGAACCACGATGTCTAGGATTCAATCAATCCTGTATACAATTCCCTTTGTCAATCGGTACGTTACTCGCTCGAGATTCGATCGTCGGTATCCCAATACCTCGTTCAATCTCGTTACCGGCATGTCACTTTACTCGTACCGTAATGCATGATCCCGTGATCAACCACTTGGTCACATTGAGCTCATTATGATGATGCATTACCGAGTGGGCCCAGAGATACCTCTCCGTCATACGGAGTGACAAATCCCAGTCTCGATTCGTGCCAACCCAAAAGACACTTTCGGAGATACCCGTAGTGCACCTTTATAGTCACCCAGTTACGTTGTGACGTTTGGCACACCCAAAGCACTCCTACGGTATCCAGGAGTTGCACAATCTCATGGTCTAAGGAAATGATACTTGACATTCGGAAAAGCTCTAGCAAACGAACTACACGATCTTGTGCTATGCTTAGGATTGGGTATTGTCCATCACATCATTCTCCTAATGATGTGATCCCGTTATCAATGACATCTAATGTCCATAGTTAGGAAACCATGACTATCTTTTGATCAACGATCTAGTCAACTAGAGGCTCACTAGGGACGTGTTGTGGTCTATGTATTCACACATGTATTACGATTTCCTGATAACACAATTATAGCATGAACAATAGACAATTATCATGAACAAGGAAATATAATAATAACCATTTTATTATTGCCTCTAGGGCATATTTCCAACACTACCTAGCATAATTCTCAATGTAATTCACTTTATTGTGGCATGAATATTCAGATCCGAAAGATTCAAGACAAAAGTCTAATATTGACATAAAAATAATAATACTTCAAACATACTAACTAAGCAATTATGTCTTCTCAAAATAACATGGCAAAAGAATGTTCATCCCTACAAAATCATATAGTTTGGTCATGCTCCATTTTCGTCACACAAGAATGATCTCATCATGCACAACCCCGATAACAAGCCAAGAAATTGTTTCACACTTTAGTAATCTCAAACTTTTTTCAACTTTCACACAATAGATGAGCGTGAGCCATGGATATAACACTATGGGTGGAATAGAATATGATGATGGGGGTTATGTGGAGAAGACAAAAATGGAGAAAGTCTCACATCGACGCGACTAACCAATGGGCTAGGGAGATGCCCATCAATAGATGTCTGAAAGATCGTGGATGTCGCCTAGAGGCGGGGGTGAATAGGCGCTTTAAAATAATTACGGTTTAGGCTTGAACAAATGCGGAATAAACCTAGCGGTTAATTTGTCAAGCACCAAACCTACAACAACTAGGCTCACCTATGTGCACCAAGAACTTATGCTAAGCAATACAAACTACTAGGTGATAGCAAGATATATGACAAGAAACAATATGGCTATCACAAAGTAAAGTGCATAAGTAAAGGGCTCGGGTAAGAGATAACCGAGGCACGCGGAGACGATGATGTATCCGGAAGTTCACACCCTTGCGAATGCTAATCTCTGTTTGGAGCGGTGTGGAGGCACAATGCTCCCCAAGAAGCCACTAGGACCACCGTAATCTCCTCACGCCCTCGCACAATGCAAGATGTCGTGATTCCACTAAGGGACCCTTGAGGGCGGTCACCGAACCCGTACAAATGGGAACCCTTGGGGGCGGTCACCGAACCCGTACACTTTGGAAACCCTTGGGGGCGGTCACCGGAACCAGTCAAATTGCTCGGGGCGATCTCCACAACCTAATTGGAGACCCCGACGCTTGCTCGGAGCTTTACACCACAATGATTGAGCCCCGAACACCACCAACCATCTAGGGCGCCCAAGCACCCAAGAGGAACAAGCTCAAGGGTACCAAGCACCCAAGAGTAATAAGCTTCTCAACTTGTAACTTCCACGTATCACCATGGAGAACTCAAACCGATGCACCAAATGCAATGGCAAGGGCTCACGGAGTGCCCAAGTCCTTCTCCCCCAAATCCCACCAAAGCAACTAATGCTAGGGAGGAAAATGAGAGGAAGAACAAGAAGGAGAACACCAAGGACTCTAAGATCTAGATACAAGGGGTTCCCCTCACATAGAGGAGAAAGTTATTGGTGGAAATGTGGATCTAGATCTCCTCTCTCTTTCCTCCCAAAACTAGCAAGAATCCATGGAGGGATTGAGAGTTACCAAGCTCGAAGAAGGTCAACAATGGGGGAAGAAAACGAGCTCAAGAGATAAGGTTCAAAGGGGAAGAAGACCCCCTTTTATAGGACCTCTCGAATCCAACCGTTATGTGCTCAGGTCGTGCACAAGCGATACTACCGCTTGGAGGAGCGGTACTACCGCTTAGCACGGTCAAAACAGCCCAACGAGAGAGAAAAACATGAGTTGTAGTTATGCCAGAGAGGTAGTACCGCTCTGGGGAGAGGTAGTACCGCTTACAACTTATAAGCGGTACTAACGCTCGGGAGGAGAGGTAGTACTGCTTACCGCATATAAGAGGTACTACCGCTCGGGTGGAGGTAGTACCGCTTACCGCTTATAAGAGGTACTACCGCTCTACTACCGTGAAACCCGACACGAAAAGATGCATCCCCAGAAGCAGCGGTAGTACGCGCGGCACAGGGCCGTGGTACTGCCGCTTACAAGCGGTACTACCGCTCTAGAGAGCAGTACTACCGCTTGAGACTTTCAGGAACACAACAGAGAAAATAGAGGATGCAATAAAGCCTAAATTGCCACAACTTCTGCATATGAGCTCCGAATTGAGCAAACTCAGGCTTGTTGGAAACAAGACAACGAGTAGCATCAAAAAACGACTGGTTAGTAAGAAGAGGCTGGGGAGGTATGCCTAACAAATGGAGGAGTGAAACCTCCAACAGAGAAGAACGGGCATAACCTCCAACATCGAAAACATCATAGAAGATGCAAGTGAACTTCGTTTTCGATGAACTCGAGCTTGTCATCAAGATGACCATAAGCTCCAAAACTCACAAAGAGAACCAAACAAGAACCAAGAAAGATGATGCAAGGATGCAATGGTTTGAGCTCTCTACGAACGATACGATCAAGCTACTCATCGAGAGCCCCCCTTGGTAGTACGACAATCGATCCTATAACCCAGTCTCCCAACTACCACCACGAGACCGGAAAAATAGAAAACCTATCAAGGGCAAACCTTTGGCTTGCACATGGTCCACTTGAGCTAGATGATGACGATCTTGACTCCCTCAAGTTGGACCATCTTTCTTGATTGCTTTGGCTCGATGAAGACTAGTTGATTGCTCCCCATACTCCACTACGGGTGAGCCACTCTTCCGCACATCTTCATAAATCCATTGTTACCACAATGGACAGCAAGCTTCAAGCATTTGATCTCTTCTTGATGCTCCACCTGAACTTGCACACCGCAACCTAACCCCACAAAGAACTCTCACGAAGACCATGGGTTAGTACACAAAGCGTAATTGACAATGCTTACCATACCATGGGATCACTTGATCCCTCTTGGTACATCTTCTATGCTTTGTGGGTTGATCAACTTGATTCAGTCTTTGACTTAGTCTTGATCAACCTCTCACAAGACCAATCTTTAGGTAATTCCTTGAATAGCACCTTGGTCGACACAAACTCTCCTTGAAACCAACACATGTACTCCAAGAAAAGCCTATGGACAAAACCTTCAAATATAACTCAAGGCAACCATTAGTCCATAGAGATTGTCATCAATTACCAAAACCAAACATGGGGGCACCACATGTTCTTTCAATCTCCCCCATTTTGATAATTGATGACAATCACTTTCAAGAGAGTTTATACAAGGAATTATGCATCACTATGCAATGCAACAACCAATAATGGCAACAACCAATAATGCATGCGTATGAGATGCAAAAGCTTAGGAACAAAACCAAAGCAAGGAGAAGACTCTGAAGACTTCTGCACAAAACTCTCTGAAACTTCTCCCCCATTGGCATTGATTGCCAAAATGGGCGAAACACTAAGAAGACCAATATAAAAAAGGTGTTCCTCCAAAAGTTGTGTATTTCTTAACAAGAGAGTGGAATGCCATACACATATCCAAAGGTAATACTTGGAGGAAGATCAACTATATTGAGGCACCAAGATTGCTAAAGGAATGATATGCCACAAGGACATAACAAAGAGATATACAAGCAATCAAGCAATCAAAAGATACCAATTGAAGCATGTAGTGACCAGATCTCAAACAGTCCAATCTCTGTGCTCAGGTGTCATCCCTGGATCAGTAATCCTGACACCACACAGTACTTGAAGGATTTATAACAGAGTAGCAGTCACACACTTATTACATCGAGTGTCTTAAAAGAGAACTTATTACAATAAATATGGCTTAAGGGCATCTAATAACGATAACAGCGGAGGGCTTGGAAGATAAGTGAGTCCATCAACTCCAACGGCATCATTGAGTATAGAACCATGACCTAAGGCACCTTAATCGTTATTTGAAAAGTCTGCAACATTAACGTTGCAGCCCGAAACGGGTCAGCACATGGAATATGCTGGCAATGTAACACATAGAGAGTAATAAAAGAATATGGCTATTCTATATACATATATGGCTGGTGGAAAGCTCTATGGTTACAATTTTGCGTAAAGCCATTTTTTCCCTACTGCAAAGGAATAAATTTTATTTAACTATCATGGTAGTTGTTAAACATTGAGAATGGTTGACAACATTCTCAATCCCAATTAAGCAACATCATTAAAAACCCAACAAAATTAATTAGAGTAACATGATGAGATTCACATGATAATCCAGGTACTAGATACTCAAGATGTCCATAACCGGGGACACGGCTAACCATGATTAGTTTATACACTCTGCAGAGGTTTGCGCACTTTTCCCCACAAGACCTGATCTCCTTTGTTGGATTTATCGCACTACAAGGTGTTTGAGAAACGGATGACCGAGACATAGTCTTTCAGAAGCGCTAGCACCTTACTGTTGGAAATATGCCCTAGAGGCAATAATAAATTAGTTATTATTATATTTCCTTGTTCATGATAATCGTTTATTATCCATGCTAGAATTGTATTGATAGGAAACTCAGATACATGTGTGGATACATAGACAACACCATGTCCCTAGTAAGCCTCTAGTTGACTAGCTCGTTGATCAATAGATGGTTACGGTTTCCTGACCATGGACATTGGATGTCATTGATAACGGGATCACATCATTAGAAGAATGATGTGATGGACAAGACCCAATCCTAAGCATAGCACAAGATCGTGTAGTTTGCATGCTAAAGCTTTTCTAATGTCAAGTATCATTTCCTTAGACCATGAGATTGTGCAACTCCCGGATACCGTAGGAATACTTTTGGTGTGCCAAACGTCACAACGTAGCTGGGTGGCTATAAAGGTGCACTACGGGTATCTCCGAAAGTGTCTGTTGGGTTGGCACGAATCGAGACTGGGATTTGTCACTCCGTGTGACGGAGAGGTATCTCTGGGCCCACTCGGTAGGACATCATCATAATGTGCACAATGTGATCAAGGAGTTGATCACGGGATGATGTGTTACGGAACGAGTAAAGAGACTTGTCGGTAACGAGATTGAACAAGGTATCGGGATACCGACGATCGAATCTCGGGCAAGTACAATACCGCTAGACAAAGGGAATTGTATACGGGATTGATCGAATCCTCAACATCGTGGTTCATCCGATGAGATCATCGTGGAACATGTGGGAACCAACATGGGTATCCAAATCCCGCTGTTGGTTATTGACCGGAGGATGTCTCGGTCATGTCTGCATGGTTCCCGAACCCGTAGGGTCTACACACTTAAGGTTCGATGACGCTAGGGTTATAAAGGAAGTTTGTATGTGGTTACCGAATGTTTTTCGGAGTCCCGGATGAGATCCCGGACATCACAAGGAGTTCCGGAATGGTCCGGAGGTAAAGATTTATATATGGGAAGTCCTGCTTTGGTCACCGGAAAAGTTTCGGGTTTTATCAGTAACGTACCGGGACCACCAGAAGGGTCCCGGGGGTCCACCAAGTGGGGCCACCGGCCCCGGAGGGCTGCATGGGCCAAGTGTGGGAGGGGACCAGCCCCAGGTGGGCTGGTGCGCCCCCCCCCCACAAGGGCCCAAGGCGCCTAAGGGGAGGAGGGGGGCAAACCCTAAGGGCAGATGGGCCTTAGGGCCCATGCCTGGTGCGCCTCCCTCTCCCCCTCCCCTTGGCCGCCCCACCAGATGGGATCTGGGTTGGCCGCCGCCCCTAGGGTGGAACCCTAGGCGGGGCGCAGCCCCCCCTCTCCCCCTATATATAGTGGAGGCAAAGGAGCAGCCCACAGACGAAGTTTCTTCTCTTGTTGGTGCAGCCCTACCTCTCTTTCTCCTTATATCTCGCGGTGCTTGGCGAAGCCCTGCTGGATCACCATGCTCCTCCACCACCACCACGCCATTGTGCTGCTGCTGGATGGAGTCTTCCTCAACCTCTCCCTTTCTCCTTGCTGGATCAAGGCTTGGGAGACGCCACCGGGCTGTACGTGTGTTGAACGCGAAGGTGCCGTCCGTTCGGCACTAGGATCTCCGGTGATTTGGATCACGACGAGTACGACTCCTTCAACCCCGTTCTCTTGAACGCTTCCGCTTAGCGATCTACAAGGGTATGTAGATGCACTCTCCTTCCCCTCGTTGCTGGTTTCTCCATAGATAGATCTTGGTGACACGTAGGAAAATTTTGAATTTCTGCTACGTTCCCCAACAGTGGCATCATGAGCTAGGTCTATGCGTAGTTTCTATGCACGAGTAGAACACAAAGTAGTTGTGGGTGTTGATTTTGTTCAATATGCTTACCGTTACTAGTCCAATCTTGATTCGGCGGCATTGTGGGATGAAGCGGCCCGGACCGACCTTACACGACATGCACTAGTTGCATAAGGTGGCTAGCGGGTGTCTGTCTCTCCCACTTTAGTCGGATCGGATTCGATGAAAAGGGTCCTTATGAAGGGTAAATAGCAATTGGCATATCACGTTGTGGTTTTTGCGTAGGTAAGAAACGTTCTTGCTAGAAACCCATAGCAGCCACGTAAAAAACTTGCAACAACAATTAGAGGACGTCTAACTTGTTTTTGCAGCAAGTGTTTTGTGATGTGATATGGCCAAAGGATGTGATGAATGATCTCTACTCCTAATGTCTGAGTTGGTAGGATTGCGTCCACGGTTTACTTTTGTCTGGTTTATTTTCGTCTGGTTTATTTTCGTCCGGTTTATTTTCGTCTCACATCCCACCACCATATCTCATCAAGTTGTTTTTTTACCTTCACAATAAAAACTTTCCTAACCTTTCCAAAGTTTCCTAACTAGACACGTTATAAACGGGAAGGAACTGATAGCACGTTACCAATCAATAAAATTTAGTTTTATGACAATCAATTCCAAATCTTAATTCTCCTAATGCATCGACCTTTGCCTTTTCTAAGTGGTTGTTTGCATAAGGAGAGTTAGCCACGGGTATATCTCTACTCCTAATGAAGGAGTTGTTGTTTGGTTTCGCTTCGCTTCATTACCTTGGCCAACACATTCCCAACAGATTCAAAAATCACAAATCAGAATTCAACCTTTCCATGTACAACACATTCCTCTCGATCTGTTTCCTACGTCGATCGACAAGGACGCCCCAGCCGCCTTCGCGGCCCTCTTCGCCACCGTTGAGATCAGAGACGAGCCGCCGCCGCCGCCGTCGCGGATTTCCAGTGACGCCCCGCAGAGCGGCCCACACCCTCGCCAATCAATGGCATCAATCACGTATCAATCGTGCATCAATCACACATTGAACAGGAGGACCTCGCCTCACCGGCCGTCCGCCATCGGAGCCCATCTCCTTCTCCGTCGTCGTGCTTGTGCATCCGCCGCAGCCGTCACCCGGATCGCGTCTCACGCTGTCGCCGTCTTCCACCATACTGAAGTGGCTGCCGCCAACAGGACACCTCCACTCCGCCCCGCCCCATCTTGCAGCACCCGAATCAATGCATGCAGACGTACGAGAGACGCAGCCACTCAGGGCATGCAGATGTACTGAACTCTAGACCTGATCGATCAGTGCATGCAGGCGTACTGAAACCGGGACAAGCAAGCCTCTGCTTGCAAGGTAGCAGCAGCACTGGGATATACATACTATACTAATATGCATACAGCAAAGTACTGTGATTTGCCCCAGTAGATTAGTTCCATTTTAGTTTTAGTTATAAACCATTTAGTATAGTACGTGAAGTCGGCCCTCCAGTTAGTACAGAAGTATTTTCTTTATCTGCTGGTGAAGGTAGCTGCTGTCGTTTCCAAACAGACTCAAGGTAATTGCTATTGGGTTCTATCGATTTAGAATTAACATGGCACAGATGTATAGCTAACATTTTTTGGATGGCTACAAGTACATTTTTCTTAATTGTAAACCATGATGTATTTTCTTTCGGTAACTCGAATCACTGACCTACAACATGATAGCCCATATATTTGTGCGGAAATGTTGGAGATGGCCTGTTTAAAATGATGTTTTAGAAATTTTTTCAGTAAAAATCAGGGTGCCAGCAGCGTGATGTTTGTATAATATTTCAGGAGAAGTGGATCTTTTTGGACAGTTATAGCCTCCAACTTTCTGAATGAGTATCAAAAAGAATGCTATGAGGTAATGCAAGCACTTATATTCAACATATGGGCTACTCTAGGTTGCATGCTAAATTATGATTAGAAGTATCTCTATTTTTCAACCTAAGGCGTCTGAACTTTTTACTACTGTTCTTTTACATCCGAGTAACATTGCTTCCTAATTTCACTTGATTTGCATTGGACGACTCCCAGAGCTAGGAGCTCAACGAGCACAGGGATCTGTTCTGAGCTCCTCCATGTCTGTTCTCATGTTTATTGTATCAACACATTCATTAAATGGGTGTACTGTAGTTCATATCTTATTTGCAAGTTGTGCAAAGCTGATGCTATTTGATCGTCTCAGTTAGATGAAAAATCAGGCAAGGTCTAAGGAAAGAAGAATTGAGGATCGGGAAGCATAGGAGCAGATTCTCGCGATATGTTACTGCGTCATCTTAGCCGATAACAAATGGAGAAGAAACAGAAAAGAAGTGGAGGATGAATATTGGACCAAGAATTTAATGAGGTCATGTGAATCTTTTGTCTTCACTTTGAGGTAAACTTCTACCTACTCCTGAGATCAGTGAATGATGTGTGGATTGAAGAATTAGTTTCTGGCTAATGGAACTACTAACTAGAATCTGAATATAAATGTTTAAAATCAAAACTGGGTTTAAACAATTGAGACTTTGATCTAGCAGTAAAAGCAAAGTTGTAGAGCATATGAAGGAGGTGGAAGTATGTAATACTGAAAGCTGATTTTTTATGCATGATTAGTTTTAAGAAATACTTTTATGCATGTTATTGATACCTGCATCTCCCTTGATCTTCTTGTAGTAGAAACAAATTAGTTGGTTGGTTACCCTATAATTTAGTGCTAATTACTCTCCACCCATCTCGTCACATTCTATTCACCTTGGATTTAGATCAAGGTTCAGATCCTGGCGCATTTTTCTCGGTGAAAACAGATTGCACAATTGCAGATGCAGAGGGGGAGAGAGGAAAAGGATTTCATGTCTCAGCCAAGCAGGAGTCGTTCATCTCCATGCAGCAGGAGCAACGCGCGTGCAAATGCGAGCCCACAGTAAGCCGCCATTGCCTTTCTCTTAGCCCAATCGCCCTCTCTGCACATATTTTGTATGTGTGTCCTTGCAAAACGATCCATATCCCGCATAAGTGGGATACTTTGCTCAGCTTGCTCCACTATTGAAGTACTTTGTTGTAAACACGTTTCTACATAATAATTGTTAATACCTTAACTTTGATGTGAAGGTTTGCATTATTGTTGTCGGACCTGAATTACATCAAAGACTTCAACAAGGGATGTTTTCCCTTTCACGTGATTGTCTTGCTGCCTTCCTCCTGCCTTTCAGTTCCATGCATGTACGCAGCTCCAAGATCCAGAGGCGTGCGATTGTCACGGCAAACGCGAGTAGCAAGGATGACAAGGCGGAGGAGGGAGGGAGAGTGTTCAACCCATCCAGGTTGCGACCAACCAATCTCCGTTAATATCATTCATGTTGGTGCTGCCACTCTCCACGGAGGTGCCGGTCGGCCGGCACATACGTCAGTACGTCATCTATCTCAGATTCTCAGTCACAGCTATGATAATTGGAATATATTCATCTCCAGCTACAGGCCCATATTTTTTTGGTTCATGGAAAGAATTTTATAATTTTATCCTGTAGTTTCATGCTCCACATTTTGATAAAATTGACAAATGTCAGATTTGATTCGTTATTAGGTTCATGAATGCCAGGCGCTGCTCTTTTTTGTGAGGACTGTGGTCAGCAGCGCTGCTTACCACGTTGATGATTGTAGAAGCAACACCCAAAAGGAGTGACATCACAAAGACGGAGGACGACATCGAGCTGAGGTGAGCCATTGCCAATTTGCCATGATACACAAGAATGGAAGTGATTTGTTTCTAATTCTGGCACAAAAACTAATAGAAGTCATGTATTATGGTTTTTAATGCTTGTGTATTTTTCTGTGATCTTTAGAAGAATTGTACCCTGAGAAAATTTGAGAAATCAATTGTATGTAACTTCGGAAATTAAGTATGTTGGTAGCATTCTGATGTTTAATATACTAGGTGACACCCCGCACGTTGATGATTGTATGTAACTTTGGAAATTAAGTAGTGGGGGTGGGCCTTTTCGCATGCATGTTATGTGATGATGCGGCATGCTTGCATGTTGAGAGAAATAGTTAGAGGGGGTAGCTATTTAAATATAGAAGATACCAGGGATCATACAACATGTGAAAAGTCATTAATAGCAACATATTTAGTATGACCTTGTTAAAGTGATGGTCTACGTGACAGCTTTCAATAAAGCACTAAGCCTCAATTGAACTGACAATATCTTGAGAAAGAGAAAGGTTATATGCTACAAAGGTTGTTTAAAATGTCGATTTGTTGGATAAACAAACTATGGCATATACATCCTTGGTGAACTTAGTTATGTATATGTACATTTGTGAGTGTTGAATAATGTCGCCATGTTGTGGATTTGGTGTTGACTTGCCTAATTTCTGTAGTATTATATGGTTCATGCAGGCAAATATTTAAGGTAAGGGCGATGGCTCTATTATATTGGAGTGTAAATTATTTGAGTAATGTATATTTATATATCTGTTGCCCCTGCTCCTCTTGTAGCAACACGAGCCACATTGAAGCCTGTGGACAAGAAAGTTCTTATCAAGTCCGCCGCTCGCCTTGAGCAGCGCACGAAGAACGCTACCGACTTCGATGAGCATAGATGTCGTTAGAGGATGCTGTCGGTGGCTCTGCCCTCAAGATCTGTAGGAAGGTCATCAACAAGCTCACCTCTATGCTCAACCATTGCCTCAAGGTGAGAAACCCGATTCATACGACATCTATGTCATTTAATTTGTACTCATGGGTTCTATATCACCTCAGCTGATTTCAGTGCCTTGAGCTTTTCTTGCATTTGTGAATGGTGTAACATCTGCGGGATGATATCAACAAGTTCAACGTCAAAAATGAGCTCAACATTGTAGAGCGTTTACTACATCATGGTCATATACAAGTATTAGATGGCATCATATGTAACTACAACCTTCCTCTTCAACATGTCTTTTATTTTGCGGGTATCATGTCTTTTATTTGGCAGGTAGCATTTATGTTGAAGACGATTCTTTAATCCTTTCTGAGGTGAAATACAAGCATGTAGCCTGCCTCCCTTAATTATTGTATGATGGAGTTTTCGTTGATACAAAGCAATATTCATGTGAGTCCTCACTAATGTAAACTAAAGGAAAACTATTTAGTAGGCATATTTCATTTCTTAATGGGCGAGTATTTTACAAGTCACGATGCTTAGTTTATGTCTGACCATACTGTGAACACATAATAGCATTGAGTAGCGGGGTGAGGTGGTGGGCGCAGTCGCAGGCGCATGGCAGAGAGAGGCAGAGATGGGATTGGATGTGATGGCTGATAATGCTGATGCAATTGCTGTCCATTTTGAGATGAAGAAGCGTTGTTAATGTCATTTTATAAAATATAGAAAATTTGGATATATCAGTTAAAATAAAAAATAGGGTGATGCTGAGTACAAAAAAATTTAGCGGGGAATCTTTATGGAGTCCTCTATTCTTCTTGTATCCCCCAACTCTACCCATGCAACGCACTGGACATCCATGTCTATCCCCTCTGGCGGCTACAAGGAGTAAGAGAGAGTGAGATGAAGGGTGAGCGGAGGAAGGGAGAGATGGAGATATATAGAGAGAGGAAGAGCGGAGAGAGCGGGGGTTTACATGACATTGTTGTTGAGTTACTCAAATATATATATGCATTATAGCCCGTAGCAACGCACGGGCGTTCTACTAGTATATGTGATGTATGAGATGATCATGTTCTTGTAATAGGAATCACGACTTGCATGTCGATGAGTATGACAACCGACAAGAGCCATAGGAGTTGTCTTAATTTATTTATGACCTGCGTGTCAATATAAACGTCATGTAATTACTTTACTTTATTGCTAACCATTAGCTGTAGTAGTAGAAGTAATAGTTGGCGAGACAACTTCATGAAGACACGATGATGGAGATCATGATGATGGAGATCATGGTGTCATGCCGGTGACAACGATGATCATGGAGCCCCGAAGATGGAGATCAAAAGGAGCAAAATGATATTGGCCATATCATGTCACTTTTTGATTGCATGTGATGTTTATCATGTTTTTGCATCTTATTTGCTTAGAACGACGGTAGTAAATAAGATGATCCCTCATTAAAATTTCAAGAAAGTGTTCCCCCTAACTGTGCACCGTTGCGAAAGTTCGTCGTTTCGAAGCACCACGTGATGATCGGGTGTGATAGATCCTTACGTTCGAATACAACGGGTGTTGACGAGCCTAGCATGTACAAACATGGCCTCGGAACACATGCGAAACACTTAGGTTAACTTGACGAGCCTAGCATGTACAGACATGGCCTCGGAACACAAAAGACCGAAAGGTCGAGCATGAGTCGTATGGTAGATACGATCAACATGAAGATGTTCACCGATGATGACTAGTCCGTCTCACGTGATGATCGGACACGGCTTAGTTGACTCGGATCATCTAATCACTTAGATGACTAGAGGGATGTCTATCTGAGTGGGAGTTCATAAGATGAACTTGTTTATCCTGAACATAGTCAAAAGGATTTTGCAAATTATGTCATAGCTCGCGCTTTAGTTCTACTGTTTAGATATGTTCCTAGAGAAAAATTAGTTGAAAGTTGATAGTAGCAATTATGCAGACAGTAGAAGGCTTATGTCCTTAATGCACCGCTCAGTGTGCTGAACCTCGAACGTCGTCTGTGGATGTTGCGAACATCTGACATACACATTTTGATAACTACGCACCAAAGACGTTTTAAAACGTCGCGAAACATATAAGATGTTTCGAGGGCTGAAATTGGGATTTCAGGCTCGTGCCCACGTCAAGAGGTATAAGACCTCCGACAATTTTCTTAGCCTACAAACTAAGGGAGAAAAGCTCAATTGTTGAGCTTGTGCTCAGATTGTCTGAGTACAACAATCGCTTGAATCGAGTGGGAGTTGATCTTCCAGATGAAATAGTGATGGTTCTCCAAAGTCATTACCACCAAGCTGCTAGAGCTTCGTGATGAACTATAATATATCAGGGACATATATGATGATCCTTGAGATATTCGCGATGTTTGACACCACAAAAGTAGAAATCAAGAAGGAGCATCAATTGTTGATGGTTGGTGAAACCACTAGTTTCAAGAAGGGCAAGGGCAAGAAGGGATACTTCATGAAACGGCAAATCAGCTGCTGTTCTAGTGAAGAAACCCAAAGTTGAACCCAAGCCCGAGACTAAGTGCTTCTGTAATAAGGGGAACAATCACTAAAGCAGAACCACCCTAGATACTTGGTAGATGAGAAGGCTGGCAAGGTCGACAGAAGTATATTGGATATGCATTATAATGTGTACTTTACTAGTACTCCTAGTAGCACCAGGGTATTAGATACCGGTTCGGTTGCTAAGTGTTAGTAACTCAAAACAAAAGGCTACGGAATAAACGGAGACTAGCTAAAAGGTGAGATGATGATATGTGTTGGAAGTATTTCCAAGGTTGATCAAACATCGCACGCTCCCTCTACCATCGAGATTGGTGTTTGCGTTGAGCATAGACATGATTGGATTATGTCTATCGCAATACGGTTATTCAGTTAAGGAGAATAATGGTTACTCTGTTTATTTGAATAATACCTTCAATGGTCTTGCACCTAAAATGAATGGTTTTTTTGAATCTCGATCGTAGTGATACACATGTTCATGCCAAAAGATATAAGATAGTAATGATAGTACCACCTACTTGTGGCACTGCCACGTAAGTCATATCGGTATAAAACGCATGAAGAAGCTCCATGTTGATGGATCTTTGGGCTCACTCGTTTTTGAAAAAAAATTGAGACATGCGAACCATGTCTATTGGTGTATATGCATGAAGAAACTCCATGCAAATGGACCGTTTGGACTCACTTGATTTTGAATCACTTGAGACATGCAAATCATACCACATGGGCAAGATGACTGAAAGCCTCATTTTCAATAAAATGGAACTAGAAAGCAACTTGTTGGAAGTAATACATTTTGATGTGTGCAGTCCAATGAGTGCCGAGGCGTGTAGTGGATATCGTTATGTTCTTACTTCATGGATGATTTGAGTAGATGTTGAGTACATTTACTTGATGAATCACGAGTCTGAATTATTGAAAGGTTCAAGTAATTTCAGGGAGAACTTGAAAGATCGTTGTGACAAGAGGATAAAATATCTATGATATGATCATAGAGATGAATATCTGAATTACGAGTTTGGCACAGAATTAAGACATTGTGGAAATTGTTTCACAACTAATACAGCCTGGAACACCATAGTGTGATGGTGTGTCCGAACATCATAACTGCACCCTATTGGATATGATGCATACCATGATGTCTCTTATCGAATTACCACGATAGTTTATGGGTTAGGCATTAGAGACAACCACATTCACTTTAAATAGGGCACCACGTAATTCCGATGAGATGACACCGTATGAACTATGGTTTAGAGAAACCTAAGATGTCATTTCTTAAAAGTTTGGGGCTGCGACGCTGATGTGAAAAAGTTTCAGGCTGATAAGCTCGAACCCAAAGCGGATAAATGCATCTTCATAGGACACCCAAAACAGTTGGGTATACCTCCTATCTCAGATTCGAAAGCAATAAGGGATTGTTTCTAGAATTGGGTCCTTTCTCGAGGAAAAGTTTCTCTCGAAAGAATTGAGTGGGAGGATGGTGGAGACTTGATGAGGTTATTGAACCATCTCTTCAACTAGTGTGTGGCAGGGCATAGGGAGTTGTTCCTGTGCCACCTACACCAATTGAAGTGGAAGCTTATGATAGTGATCATGAAACTTCAGATCAAGTCACTACCAAACCTCGTAGGACGACAAGGATGCGTACTACTTCAGAGTGGTACGTAATCCTGTCTTGGAAGTCATGTTGCTAGATAACAGTGAACCTATGAGCTATGGAGAAGCGATGGTGGGCCCAGATTCCGACAAATGGCTCGAGGCCATAAAATCCGAGAGAGGATCCATGTATGAAAACAAAGTGTAGACTTTGGCAGAACGGCTCGATGGTCGTAAGGCTGTTGAGTACAGATGGATTTTAAAAGGAAGACGGACAATGATGGAAAATGTCACCATTAAGAAAGCTCGACTTGTCGTTAAGATGTTTCCCGACAAGTTCAAGGAGTTGACTACGATGAGACTTTCTCACTCGTAGCGATGCTAAGAGTTTGTTGGAATTATATTAGCGATTACTGCATTATTTATGAAATCTTGCATATAGGATGTCAAAAACCAATGTTTCCTCGACGATTTTCTTGAGGAAAGGTTGTATGTGATACAACCGGAAGGTTTTGTCAATCCTGAAAGATGCTAACAAGTATGCAAAGCTCCAACAATCCTTCTAAGGACTGGAGTAAGCATCTCGGAGTTGGAATGTATGCTTTGATGAGATGATCAAAGTTTTGGGTGTATACAAAGTTTATGAGAAACTTGTATTTCCAAAGAAGTGAGTGGGAGCACTATAGAATTTCCGACGAGTATATGTTGTTAACATATTGTTGATCGGAAATGATGTAGAATTTCTGGAAAGCATGCAGAGTTATTTGAAAAGTGTTTTTCAATGGAAAACCTGGATTAGGTTACTTGAGTATTGAGCATTAAGATCTATAAGGATAGATCAAAACTCTTAATAGTACTTTCAAATGAATACATACCGTGACAAGATTTTGAAGGAGTTCAAAATGGATCGGCAAAGAAGGAGTTCTTGGCTGTGTTATAAGGTGTGAACATTGAGTAAGACTCGAAACCTGACCGCGGCAGAATAGAGAGAAAGGACGAAGGTCGTCCCCTATGCTTTAGACGTAGGCTCTACAGTATGCTATGCTGTGTACCGCACCTGAAGTGTGCCTTGCCATGAGTCAGTCAAGGGGTACAAGAGTGATCCAAGAATGGATCACGGGACAGCGGTCAAAGTTATCCTTAGTAACTAGTGGACTAAGGAATTTTCTCGATTATGGAGGTGGTAAAAGAGTTCGTCGTAAAGGGTTACACCGATGCAAACTTTGACACTAATCCAGATTATTTTGAGTAGTAAACTGGATTCGTATAGTAGAATAGTTATTTGGAATAGCTCCAAATAGAATGTGGTAGCTGCATCTGGGAGATGACATAGAGATTTGTAAAGCACACACGGATCTGAAAGATTCAGACCCGTTGACTATAACATCTCTCACAAGCATAACATGATCAAACCCAGAACTCATCGAGTGTTAATCACATGGTAATGTGAACTAGATTATTGACTCTAGTAAACTCTTTGGGTGTTAGTCACATGGGGATGTGACCTTGAGTGTTAATCACATAGCAATGTGAACTGGATTATTGACTCTAGTGCAAGTGGGAGACTGTTGGAAATATGCCCTAGAGGCAATAATAAATTAGTTATTATTATATTTCCTTGTTCATGATAATCGTTTATTATCCATGCTAGAATTGTATTGATAGGAAACTCAGATACATGTGTGGATACATAGACAACACCATGTCCCTAGTAAGCCTCTAGTTGACTAGCTCGTTGATCAATAGATGGTTACAGTTTCCTGACCATGGACATTGGATGTCACTGATAACGGGATCACATCATTAGAAGAATGATGTGATGGACAAGACCCAATCCTAAGCATAGCACAAGATCATATAGTTTGCATGCTAAAGCTTTTCTAATGTCAAGTATCATTTCCTTAGACCATGAGATTGTGCAACTCCCGAATACCGTAGGAATACTTTGGGTGTGCCAAACGTCACAACGTAACTGGGTGGCTATAAAGGTGCACTACGGGTATCTCTAAAAGTGTCTGTTGGGTTGGCACGAATCGAGACTGGGATTTGTCACTCCGTGTGACGGAGAGGTATCTCTGGGCCCAGTCGGTAGGACATCATCATAATGTGCACAATGTGATCAAGGAGTTGATCACGGGATGATGTGTTACGGAACGAGTAAAGAGACTTGTCGGTAACGAGATTGAACAAGGTATCGGGATACCGACGATCAAATCTCGGGCAAGTACAATACCGCTAGACAAAGGGAATTGTATACGGGATTGATCGAATCCTCGACATCGTGGTTCATCCGAGGAGATCATCGTGGAACATGTGGGAACCAACATGGGTATCCAGATCCCGCTGTTGGTTATTGACCGGAGGACGTCTCGGTCATGTCTGCATGGTTCCCGAACCCGTAGGGTCTACACACTTAAGGTTCGATGACGCTAGGGTTATAAAGGAAGTTTGTATGTGGTTACCGAATGTTGTTCGGAGTCCCGGATGAGATCCCGGACGTCACGAGGAGTTCCGGAATGGTCAGGAGGCAAAGATTTATATATGGGAAGTCCTGTTTTGGTCACCGGAAAAGTTTCGGGTTTTATCGGTAACGTACCGGGACCACTAGGAGGGTCCCGGGGGTCCACCAAGTGGGGCCACCGGCCCCGGAGGGCTGCATGGGCCAAGTGTGGGAGGGGACCAGCCCCAGGTGGGCTGGTGCGCCCCCCACAAGGGCCCAAGGTGCCTAAGGGGAGGAGGGGGGCAAACCCTAAGGGCAGATGGGCCTTAGGGCCCATGCCTGGTGCGCCTCCCTCTCCCCCTCCCCTTGGCCGCCCCACCAGATGGGATCTGGGCTGGCCGCCGCCCCTAGGGTGGAACCCTAGGTGGGGGCACAGCCCCCCTCCCCCCTATATATAGTGGAGGCAAAGGAGCAGCCCACAGACGAAGTTTCTTCTCTTGTTGGCGCAGCCCTACCTCTCTTTCTCCTCATATCTTGCGGTGCTTGGCGAAGCCCTGCTGGATCACCATGCTCCTCCACCACCACCACGCCGTTGTGCTACTGCTGGATGGAGTCTTCCTCAACCTCTCCCTCTCTCCTTGCTGGATCAAGGCATGGGAGACGTCACCGGGCTGTACGTGTGTTGAACGCGGAGGTGCCGTCCGTTCGGCACTAGGATCTTCGGTGATTTGGATCACGACGAGTACGACTCCTTCAACCCCGTTCTCTTGAACGCTTCCGCTTAGCGATCTACAAGGGTATGTAGATGCACTCTCCTTCCCCTCGTTGATGGTTTCTCCATAGATAGATCTTGGTGACACGTAGGAAAATTTTGAATTTCTGCTACATTCCCCAACACTTACGAATGGGTAGACCGTACCAACCTACATCCCCTACATCTGCTAGTCTACCACTGTAAGAGTTCGCACGACTTAGTCAACTATGCTAGAGCCCATAGTAGCTTGTGGCTGCACACCGAAGTTTCTAGCATGAATAATCTCATGATCCCTTTGAGCCTGGGTGGCGGTCCAAAAGAAAACAGGCAATCGCTGGAATACCCAGGTGCCTCAATCCACCCAGATGTGTGTTTAGGTTGCCACCTTAAATAAACCATTAATTAACAATCTCACATCTGTCATGGATACACTCATCCAATCCACGTCTACTAGCATAGCATAGCAATAATAAGCTAACATAGAGTAACTCCCAAAGGTTTGATAATAAACAGGTAATAGGTTCTACCTCAACTACTCCCCAAACCCACAATTTAATTAGATCCTAATCATGCAATGTGTGAGGATTGATCTAATGCAATAAAACTGGGTAGTAGGAGATATGATCAAAGTGTTACTTGCCTTGTTGACGATCCGGGAAACCTAGTGATTCGAAGTAGCAAGCGGCGCAGTCCGGGTACTCTATCGCAAACAAACAAGCACACAATAAGTACTCAACTAATGCACAGGTAAAACACGAGTAAGAGATCTAACCAGAAAGTTCAACTTAAGAACTCCGGTTGGCAAAAAGAATCAAAACGAACGAAGCAACGAAAGACAAACAGCAAAAGAAACAAGCTTCGTTTACTATCCTGGACCTAGGGCAATTTTTACAGTGGCAAAAACTTGTTTGAGTTGGTTAAACGGAAAGAGGGTTTCAGGATGAAACTCCAGGCGCTTGAATCGCCTGATTCCGACAAACGAGCGAAAAGTTAAACTAAAACGAACATCGGATCAGAGATCGCGATCAGAAAAACCGCGGATTTAAATTCGAGAAAAAGAAAAACGACAAACAGGTTAATGAACGAACATTCATTAACAGGAACTAAATGAAAACACGTTCGTTAAAATGAACGGACGAGCGGGCGCTTGCTAATTAAATAAACCAGAGAAAAACCGATCTATTTAAATAAAAAACGAAAACTAGGGTTTTCTAAAAAAACAAAACTGCTTTTTCTCAAAAACCGGTCGGCGGCTACCTCGACAGCGGCGCTCCGGCGAGGCTCCGGCGGGGCGGCAGGTGGCGCGAGGCGGCGGCTTCGGGCGGCGGCGCGGGGCGGCATGGGGTGGCGGCAGCAGCGGCTCGGGGCTCCAGGGGGGCTCCGGTGGGGTTATAAAGGGGGGGGGCATGGCTTGGGGAAGGGGGCGACGGGCGGCGGCGGCTCGGGATCGGACTCCCGAGTCCGGCGGCTGCACGAGTGGCGAAGGCGGCGGCGGCTTGGGCCGGCCTGGCTCGGGTGGGCCCTTGGCCCAGTCGGGCGTGGGTTTTTTTAAACAATTTCGATGTGCCTAAAAAAAATTCTAGAAAAACAATTAAAAATCTAAAAATGCCAAAACAAATTTTCTCCGTCTAAATAAAATATTTAGAACAGGATGAACATTTTTTGGCTCTAAATGCAATTTTTGAAAACATGCATTTTTTCCTAAATTCAAATAAAATAGCAAATAAAACCAAAATAAAACCTTATTTGATTTTTTTATTAAATCCTCAATATTTCTTTATTTTTGGGAAAGTCATTTTATTCCCTCTCTCATATTTTGATAATAGAAATAATTGAAGATAAAATAAATAAAATCAAATGATCCTATTTTCAAAATTTGAGAAAAACTCAAATATGAAAATAACGAAATCCCCAACTCTCTTCGAGGGTCCTTGAGTTGCGTAGAATTTCTAGGTTCCACCAAAAGCAATAAAATATGATATGCAAAGATGATCTAATGTATAACATTCCAAATTGAAAATTTGGGATGTTACAAACCTACCCCCCTTAAGATGAATCTCGCCCTCGAGATTCGGGTTGGCTAGAAAATAGGTGAGGGTGGTCCTTCAGCAATTCTTCCTCTCGCTCCCAGGTGGCTTCATCCTCCGTGTGGTGGCTCCACTGAACTTTGCAAAACTTGATAACCTTGCTGCGGGTGACTCGACTGGCATATTCTAGAATCTTGACTGGTTTCTCCTCATAGGTCAAATCACTGTCCAACTGTATTGCTTCCAGCGGCACTGTATCTCTTAGCGGTATGTCAGCCATTTCTGCGTGGCACTTCTTCAACTGGGAAACGTGGAAGACATCATGAACTCCTCACAATCCTTCGGGCAATTCCAACTTGTAGGCTACTTCTCCCATACGCTCCAAAACTTTGTATGGTCCTACAAAACGTGGCGCTAACTTTCCCTTAACTCCAAAGCGCTTGACTCCTCGAAGTGGTGATACTCGAAGATAAACTCGGTCTCCGACTTCGTAAACTATCTCCTTGCGTTTTGAATCTGCGTAGCTCTTCTGCCTGGACTGGGCTACCTTGAGCCTATCGTGAATCAATTTCACCTTCTGTTCAGACTCCTTAATCAGATCCAGTCCAAACAACTGACGGTCTCCAACTTCATCCCAAGACAATGGGCTGCACCTCCTTCCGTACAAGGCTTCGAAAGGGGCCATCTTCAAACTAGATTGATAACTATTGTTGTAAGAGAACTCTGCATATGGCAAATTCTCGTCCCAACTAGATCCGTAATCTAGCGCACAAGCTCTTAACATATCCTCCAAAATCTGATTGACTTGCTCGGTCTGTCCATCTGTCTACGGATGGAAAGCTGTACTAAACTCTAGTCTGGTACCCAAAGTTTCATGCAACTGATTCCAGAACTTTGAGGTGAATTGAGTTCCTCTATTTGATACAATGCTCCTTGGAACTCCATGCAGACATACAATTCTGGTCATGTATATCTTTGCCAACTTTGCACTGGTATAGGTAGTCTTCACTGGAATGAAATGAGCTACCTTTGTCAAACGATCGACTACAACCCATATTGAGTCATAGCCTGAACGAGTTCCGGGTAAACCCGTAATAAAATCCATGCCTAACTTATCCCACTTCCATTCGGGTATCGGCAATGGTTGTAGCAATCCTGCTGGCTTCTGATGCTCTGCCTTTACTCTCTGACATACATCACAAACTGCTACATACTCCGCAATATCCTTCTTCATTCCGGTCCACCAGAAAGTATCCTTCAAATCCAAATACATCTTGGTATTTCCTGGGTGAATCGAATATGGTGAATCATGTGCCTCTTGCAGAATTAACTTCTTGATCTCCGAAATCAAACCATAGGGTATCGTGCTCATCCACACGAAATCCCTTGGCTTTTCCTTTGCTCATTTTCTCCTTAATAGAGGCAATCTCCTTGTCAGTCCTTTGAGCTTCTCTGATCTTATCCATCAAGGTAGACTGAATCTCCAATGTTGCTACATATCCTCTTGGAACTATCTCCAAACATAGCTCACGAAGATTTTCAGTTAACTCCCTTGGTAAATCTTCCGTCATTAAGGTGTTGACATGGCTTTTACGGCTCAACGCGTCAGCTACTACGTTAGCCTTTCCGGGGTGATAATGTAATCTCATATCATAATCCTTGACGAGCTCCAACCATCTTCTTTGCCTGAGATTCAACTCTTTCTGCGTGAAAATATACTTCAAACTCTTGTGATCCATGTACACCTCACAATAGTTTCTGATGAGAAAGTGCCTCCAAGTTTTCAATGCATGCACTACGGCTGCTAACTCCAAATCATGTGTAGCATAATTTAACTCATGAGGCTTAAGCTGTCGTGAGGCATATGAAACAACTCTTCCTTCTTGCATAAGCACTGCTCCAAGTCCTCGACATGAAGCGTCGCAATACACCTCATAATCCTTGGTTTGATCTGGCAAAATCAACATAGGTGATGTAACCAAGCATTTCTTCAACTCCTGGAAACTAGCCTCACACTCCTCGGTGTTGGGGAACGTAGTAATTTCAAAAAAAAATCCTACGCACACGCAAGATCGTGGTGATGTATAGCAACGAGAGGGGAGAGTGTTGTCCACGTACACTCATAGACCATAAGCGGAAGCGTTAGCACAACGCGGTTGATGTAGTCGTACGTCTTCACGATCCGACCGATCAAGTACCGAACGTACGGCACCTCTGAGTTCAGCACACGTTCAGCCCAATGACGTCCCTCGAACTCCGATCCAGCCGAGTGTTGAGGGAGAGTTTCGTCAGCACGACGGCGTGGTGACGATGTTGATGTTCTACCGATGTAGGGCTTCGCCTAAGCACTGCTACAGTATTATCGAGGTGGACTATGGTGGAGGGGGCACCGCACACGGCTAAGAGACGATCAACTTGTGTGTCTAGAGGTGCCCCCCTGCCCCTGTATATCAAGGAGCAAGGGGGGAGGCGGCCGGCCTAGGAGGAGGGCGCGCCAAGGGGGGAGTCCTACTCCTACCGGGAGTAGGACTCCTCCTTTCCTTATTGGAGTAGGAGAGAAGGAAAGAGGAGGAGAGGGAGAAGGAAAAGGGGGCTGCACCCCTTGTCCAATTTGAACCAGAGGGGGGGGGGCGCAGGCCTCCTTCCTTTTGGCCTCTCTCCTCTATTCCCGTATGGCCCAATAAGGCCCATATACTCCCCGGCGAATTCCCATAACTCTCTGGTACTCCGAAAAATACCCGAATCACTCGGAACCTTTCCGAAGTCCGAATATAGTCATCCAATATATCGATCTTTAGGTCTCGACCATTTCGAGACTCCTCGTCATGTCCCCGATCTCATCTGGGACTCCGAACTCGTTCGGTACATCAAAACACATAAACTCATAATATAACCTTCATCGAACTTTAAGCGTGCGGACCCTACGGGTTCGAGAACTATGTAGACATGACCGAGACACGTCTCCGGTCAATAACCAATAGCGGAACCTGGATGCTCATATTGGCTCCTACATATTCTACAAAGATCTTTATCGGTCAAACCGCATAACAACATACGTTGTTCCCTTTGTCATCGGTATGTTACTTGCCCGAGATTCGATCGTCGGTATCTCAATACCTAGTTCAATCTCGTTACCGGCAAGTCTCTTTACTCGTTCCGTAATACCTCATCCCACAACTAACTCATTAGTTGCAATGCTTGCAAGGCTTAAGTGATGTGTATTACCGAGTGGGCCCAGAGATACCTCTCCGACAATCGGAGTGACAAATTGTAATCTCGAAATACGCCAACCCAACAAGTACCTTCGGAGACACCTGTAGAGAACCTTTATAATCACCCAGTTACGTTGTGACGTTTGGTAGCACACAAAGTGTTCCTCCGGTAAACGGGAGTTGCATAATCTCATAGTCATAGGAACATGTATAATTCATGAAGAAAGCAATAGCAACATACTAAACGATCGAGTGCTAAGCTAACGGAATGGGTCAAGTCAATCACATCATTCTCCTAATGATGTGATCCCGCTAATCAAATGACACCTCATGTCTATGGTTAGGAAACATAACCATCTTTGATCAACGAGCTAGTCAAGTAGAGGCATACTAGTGACACTCTGTTTGTCTATGTATTCACACATGTATTATGTTTCCGGTTAATACAATTCTAGCATGAATAATAAACATTTATCATGATATAAGGAAATAAATAATAACTTTATTATTGCCTCTAGGGCATATTTCCTTCAGTCTCCCACTTGCACTAGAGTCAATAATCTAGTTCACATCGCCATGTGATTTAACATCAATAGTTCACATCACTATGTGATTAACACCCATAGTTCACATCGTCATGTGACCAACACCCAAAGGGTTTACTAGAGTCAATAATCTAGTTCACATTGCTATGTGATTAATACCCAAAGAGTACTAAGGTGTGATCATGTTTTGCTTGTGAGGGAAGTTTAGTCAACGGGTCTGCTACATTCAGATCCGTATGTATTTTGCAATTTTCTATGTCAACAATGCTTTGCATGGAGCTACTCTAGCTAATTGCTCCCACTTTCAATATGTATCCATATTGAGACTTTGAGTCATCTGGATCAGTGTCAAAACTTGCATTGATGTAGCCCTTTACGACGAACCTTTTTTCACCTCCATAATCGAGAAACATATCCTTACTCCAGTAAGGATAATTTTAACCAATGTCCAGTGATCTACTCCTAGATGACTATTGTACTCCAATGCCAAACTGAGGGCAGGGTATACAATAGGTCTGGCACACAACATGTCATACTTTATAGAACCTATGGCTGGGGCATAGGGAATGACTTTCATTCTCTTTCTATCTTCTGCCGTGGTCGGGCTTTGAGTCTTACTCAATTTCACACCTTGTAACACAGGGAAGAACTCTTTCTTTGACTATTCCATTTTGAACTATTTCAAAATCTTGTCAAGGTATGTACTCATTGAGAAAACTTATCAAGCGTCTTGATCTATCTCTATAGATCTTGATGCTTAATATGTAAGCAACTTCACTGAGGTCTTTCTTTGAAAAACTCTTTTCAAACACTCCTTTATGCTTTGCAGAATAATTCTACATTATTTCCGATCAATAATATGTCATTCACATATACTTATCAGAAATGCTGTAGTGCTCTCACTCACTTTCTTGTAAATACAGGCTTCACCGCAAGTCTGTATAAAACTATATGCTTTGATCAACTTATCAAAGCGTATATTCCAACTCCGAGATGCTTGCACCAGTTCATAGATGGATCGCTGGAGCTTGCATATTTCCTTAGCACCTTTAGGATTGACAAAACCTTTCTGCTTGCATAATATACAAATCTTCTTTAATAAATCCATTAAGGAATGCAGTTTGTTTATCGATTTGCCAGATTTCATAAAATGCAACAATTGCTAACATGATTTGGACAGACTTAAGCATAGATACGAGTGAGAAACTCTCATCGTAGTCAACACCTTGAACTTGTTGAAAACCTTTTTGCGACAATTCTAGCTTTGTAGATAGTAACACTACTATCAGCGCCCGTCTTCCTCTCGAAGATCCATTTAATCTCAATGGCTCGCCGATCATTGGGCAAGTCAATCAAAGTCCATACTTTGTTCTCATACATGGATCTCATCTCATATTTCATGGCCTCAAGCCATTTCGCGGAATCTGGGCTCATCATCGCTTCCTCATAGTTCATAGGCTCGTCATGGTCAAGTAACATGACCTCCAGAACAGGATTACCGTACCACTCTGGTGCGGATCTCACTCTGGTTTACCTACGAGGTTCGGTAGTAACTTGATCTGAAGTTACATGATCATCATCATTAGCTTCCTCACTAATTGGTGTAGTAGTCACAGGAACAGATTTCTGTGATGAACTACTTTCCAATAAGGGAGCAGGTACAGTTACCTCATCAAGTTCTACTTTCCTCCCACTCATTTCTTTCGAGAGAAACTCCTTCTCTAGAAAGGATCCATTTTCAGCAATGAATATCTTGCCTTCGGATCTATGATAGAAGGTGTATCCAACATTTTATTTTGGGTATCCTATGAAGATGCACTTCTCCGATTTGGGTTTGAGCTTATCTGGTTGAAACTTTTTCACATAAGCATTGCAACCTCAAACTTTAAGAAACGACAGCTTAGGTTTCTTGCCAAACCATAGTTCATACGGTGTCATCTCAACGGATTTAGATGGTGCCCTATTTAATGTGAATGTAGTTGTCTCTAATGCATAACCCCAAAACGATAGTGGTAAATCAATAAGAGACATCATAGATCGCACCATATCTAATAAAGTATGGTTACGACGTTCGGACACACCATTACACTGTGGTGTTCCAGGTGGCGTGAGTAGTGAAACTATTTCACATTGTTTTAACTGAAGGCCAAACTCGTAACTCAAATATTTTACTTCTGCGATCATATCGTAGATACTTTTATTTTTGTTACGATGATTCTTCACTTCACTCTGAAATTCTTCGAACTTTTTCAAATGTTTCAGACTTGTGTTTCATCAAGTAGATATACTCATATCTGCTCAAATCAATTGTGAAGATCAGAAAATAATGATACCTGCCGCGAGCCTTAATATTCATCGGACCACATACATCAGTATGTATGATTTCCAACAAATATGTTGCTCGCTCCATTGTTCCGGAGAACGGAGTCTTAGTCATCTTGCCCATGAGGCATGGTTCGCAAGCATCAACTGATTCATAATCAAGTGATCCCAAAAGCCCATCAGCATGGATTTTCTTCATGCGCTTTACACCAATATGACCTAAACGGCAGTGCCACAAATAAGTTGCACTATCATTATTAACTTTGCATCTTTTGGCTTCAATATTATGAATATGTGTATCACCACGACCGAGATCCAACAAACCATTTTCATTGGGTGTATGACCATAGAAGGTTTTATTCATGTAAACAGAACAATAATTATTCTCTAACTTACATGAAATAACCGTATTACAATAAACATGATCAAATCATATTCATGCTCAACGCAAACACCAAATAACACTTATTTAGGTTCAACACTAATCCTGAAAGTATAGGGAGTGTGCGATGATGATCATATCAATCTTGGAACCACTTCCAACACACATCATCACTTCACCCTTAACTAGTCTCTGTTCATTCTGCAACTCCCGTTTCGAGTTACTACTCTTAGCAACTGAACCGGTATCAAATACCGAGGGGTTGCTACGAACACTAGTAAAATACACATCAATAATCTGTATATCAAATATACCTTTGTTCACTTTGCCATCCCTCTTATCCGCCAAATACTTGGGGCAGTTCCGCTTCCAGTGACCAGTCCCTTTGCAGTAGAAGCACTTAGTCTCAGGCTAATGACTAGACTTGGGCTTCTTCACTTGAGCAGCAACTTGCTTGCTGTTCTTCTTGAAGTTCCCCTTCTTCCCTTTTCCCTTTTCTTGAAACTAGTGGTCTTGTCTACCATCAACACTTGATATTTTTCTTGATTTCTACCTTCGTTGATTTCAGCATTACGAAGAGCTTGGGAATCATTTCCATTATCCCTTGCATATCATAGTTCATCACGAAGTTCTACTAACTTGGTGATGGTGACTAGAGAATTCTGTCAATCACTATCTTATCTGGAAGATTACTCCCACTTGATTCAAGCGATTGTAGTACCCAGACAATCTGAGCACATGCTCACTGCTTGAGCTATTCTCCTCCATCTTTTAGCTATAGAACTTGTTGGAGACTTCATATCTCTCAACTCGGGTATTTGCTTGAAATATTAACTTCAACTCCTGGAACATCTCATATGGTCCATGACGTTCAAAACGTCTTTGAATTCCCGATTCTAAGCCGTTTAATCATGTTGCGCTAAACTATCAAGTAGTCATCATACTGAGCTAGCCAAACGTTCATAATGTCTGCATCTGCTCCTGCAATAGGTTTGTCACCTAGCGGTGCATTAAAGACATAATTCTTCTGTGCAGCAATGAGGATAAACCTCAGATCACGGATCCAATCCGCATCATTGCTACTAACATCTTTCAACTTAGTTTTCTCTAGGAACATATCAAAAATAAAACAGGGGAGCTAAACGCGAGCTATTGATCTACAACATAGATATGCTAATACTACCAGGACTAAGTTCATGATAAATTAAAGTTCAATTAATCATATTACTTAAGAACTCCCACTTAGATAGACATCCCTCTAATCTTTGAAGTGATCACATGATCCATATCAACTAAACCATGTCCGATCATCACGTGAGATGGAGTAGTTTCAATGGTGAACATCACTATGTTGATCATATCTACTATATGATTCACGCTCGACCTTTCGGTCTTCGTGTTCCGAGGCCATATCTGTTATATGCTAGGCTCGTCAAGTTTAACCTGAGTATTCCGCGTGTGCAACTGTTTTGCACTCGTTGTATTTGAACGTAGAGCCTATCACACCCGATCATCACGTGGTGTCTCAGCACGAAGAACTTTTGCAACGGTGCATACTCAGGGAGAACACTTGTACCTTGATAATTAGTGAGAGATCATCTTATAAAGCTACCGTCGAACTAAGCAAAATAAGATGTATAAAAGATAAACATCACATGCAATCAAAATATGTGACATGATATGGCCATCATCATCTTGTGCCTTTGATCTCCATCTCCAAAGTATCGTCATGATTTCCATCGTCACCGGATGACACCATGATCTCCATCATCTTGATCTATATCAATGTGTCGTCACATGGTTGTCTCGCCAACAATTGCTCTTGCAACTATTGCTATCGCATAGCGATAAAGTAAAGCAATTATTTGGCACTTGCATCTTATGAAATAGAGAGATAACCATAAGGCTTTTGCCAGTTGACGATAACTTCAACAAAACATGATCATCTCATACAGCAACTTATATCTCATCACGTCTTGACCATATCACATCACAACATGCCCTGCAAAAACAAGTTAGACGTCCTCTACTTTGTTGTTGCAAGTTTTACGTGGCTGCTACGGGCTCAGCAAGAACCATTCTTACCTACGCATCAAGACCACAACGATAGTTTGTCAAGTTGGTGCTGTTTTAACCTTCGCAAGGACCGGGCGTAGCCACACTCGGTTCAACTAAAGTTGGAGAAACTGACACCCGCCAGCCACCTGTGTGCAAAGCATGTCGGTAGAACCAGTCTCGCGTAAGCGTACGCGTAATGTCGGTCCGGGCCGCTTCATCCAACAATACTGCCGAACCAAAGTATGACATGCTGGTAAGCAGTATGACTTATATCGCCCACAACTCACTTGTGTTCTACTCGTGCACAACATCAACGCATAAAACCTGGGCTCGGATGCCACTGTTGGGGAACGTAGTAATTTCAAAAAAATTCCTACGCACACGCAAGATCATGGTGATGCATAGCAACGAGAGAGGAGAGTGTTGTCTAGGTACCCTCGTAGACCGAAAGCGGAAGCGTTAGCACAACGCGGTTGATGCAGTCGTACGTCTTCACGGCCCGACCGATCAAGCACCGAAACTACGACACCTCCGAGTTCTAGCACATGTTCGGCTCGATGACGATCCCCGGACTCCGATCCAGCAGAATGTCGGGGAAGAGTTCCGTCAGCACGACGGCGTGGTGACGATCTTGATGTTCTACCGTCGCAGGGCTTCGCCTAAGCACCGCTACAATATTATCGAGGATTATGGTGGAGGGGGGCACCACACACGGCTAAGAGGTCAATGATCAATTGTTGTGTCTATGGGGTGCCCCCTGAAGGAAATATGCCCTAGAGGCAATAATAAAGTTATTATTTATTTCCTTATATCATGATAAAAGTTTATTATTCATGCTAGAATTGTATTAACCGGAAACATAATACATGTGTGAATACATAGACAAACAGAGTGTCACTAGTATGCCTCTACTTGACTAGCTCGTTAATCAAAGATGGTTATGTTTCCTAACCATGGACAAAGAGTTGTCATTTGATTAACAGGATCACATCATTAGTTGAATGATCTGATTGACATGACCCATTCCATTAGCTTAGCACCCGATCATTTAGTATGTTTCTATTGCTTTCTTCATGACTTATACATGTTCCTATGACTATGAGATTATGTAACTCCCATGTGCCAGAGGAACACTTTGTGTGCTACCAAACGTCACAACGTAACTGGGTGATTATAAAGGTGCTCTACAGGTGTCTCCAAAGGTACATGTTGGGTTGACGTATTTCGAGATTAGGATTTGTCACTCCGATCGTCGGAGAGGTATCTCTGGGCCCTCTCAGTAATGCACATCACTTAAGCCTTGCAAGCATTGCAAATAATGAGTTAGTTGCGGGATGATGTATTACGGAACGAGTAAAGAGACTTGCCGGTAACGAGATTGAACTAGGTATTGGATACCGACGATCGAATCTCGGGCAAGTAACATACCGATGACAAAGGGAACAACGTATGTTGTTATGCGGTCTGACCGATAAAGATCTTCGTAGAATATGTAGGAGCCAATATGGGCATCTAGGTCCCGCTATTGGTTATTGACCGGAGACGTGTCTCGGTCATGTCTACATTGTTCTCGAACCCATAGGGTCCGCACGCTTAAGGTTTCGATGACAGTTATATTATGAGTTTATACGTTTTGATGTACCGAAGGTTGTTCGGAGTCCCGGATGTGATCACGGACATGACGAGGAGTCTCGAAATGGTCGAGACATAAAGATTGATATATTGGAAGCCTATGTTTGGATATCGGAAGTGTTTCGGGTGAAATCGGGATTTTACCGGAGTACCGGGAGGTTACCGGAACCCCCGGGGAGCTATATGGGCCTTAGTGGACCTTAGTGGAAAAGAGAAGGGGCAGCCCAAGATGGGCCGCGCGCCCCTCCCCTCCCTTGGTCCGAATAGGACAAGGAGAGGGGGCCGACCCCCCTCTCTCTTTTCCCCCCTCTGCGAATCCTATTCCAACTAGGATTGGGGGGGGGGAATCCTACTCCCAAAGGGAGTAGGACTCCTCCTGGCGCGCCTCTCCTAGGCCGGCCGCACCCTCCCCTTGATCCTTTATATACGGAGGCAGGGGAACCCCAGAGAGACAAGTTGATCCACGTGATCATATTCTTAGCCGTGTGCGGTGCCCCCTTCCACCATAGTCCTCGATAATATTGTAGCGGTGCTTAGGCGAAGCCCTGCGACGGTAGTACATCAAGATCGTCACCACGCCGTCGTGCTAACGGAACTCTTCCCCGACACTTTGCTGGATCGGAGTCCGGGGATCGTCATCGAGCTGAACGTGTGCTAAAACTCGGAGGTGCCGTAGTTTCGGTGCTTGATCGGTCGGGCCATGAAGACGTATGACTACATCAACCAAACGCTTCCGTTGTTGATCTACAAGGGTACGTAGATCACACTCTCCCCTCGTTGCTATGCATCACCATGATCTTACGTGTGCGTAGGATTTTTTTTGAAATTACTACGTTCCCCAACAGTGGCATCCGAGCCTAGGTTTTATGTGTTGTGGGCGATATAAGTCATACTGCTTACCAGCATGTCATACTTTGGTTCGGCGGTATTGTTGGACGAAGCGGCCCGGACCGACATTACGCGTACGCTTACGCGAGATCGGTTCTCCTGACGTGCTTTGCACATAGGTGGCTTGCGGGTGACAGTTTCTCCAACTTTAGTTGAACCGAGTGTGGCTACGCCCGGTCCTTGCGAAGGTTAAAACAGCACCAACTTGACAAACTATCGTTGTTGTTTTGATGCGTAGGTAAGATTGGTTCTTGCTTAAGCCTGTAGCAGCCACGTAAAACTTGCAACAACAAAGTAGAGGACGTCTAACTTGTTTTTGCAGGGCATGTTGTGATGTGATATGGTCAAGACATGATGCTAAATTTTATTGTATGAGATGATCATGTTTTGTAACCGAGTTATCGGCAACTGGCAGGAGCCATATGGTTGTCGCTTTATTGTATGCAATGCAATCGCGCTGTAATGCTTTACTTTATCACTAAGCGGTAGCGATAGTCGTGGAAGCATAAGATTGGCGAGACAACAACGATGCTACGATGGAGATCAAGGTGTCGCGCCAGTGACGATGGTGATCATGACGGTGCTTCGGAGATGGAGATCACAGGCACAAGATGATGATGGCCATATCATATCACTTATATTGATTGCATGTGATGTTTATCTTTTATGCATCTTATCTTGCTTTGATTGACGGTAGCATTATAAGATGATCTCTCACTAAATTATCAAGATAAAAGTGTTCTCCCTGAGTATGCACCGTTGCCAAAGTTCGTCGTGCCCAGACACCACGTGATGATCGGGTGTGATAAGCTCTACGTCCATCTACAACGGGTGCAATCCAGTTTTGCACACGTAGAATACTCAGGTTAAACTTGACGAGCCTAGCATATGCAGATATGGCCTCGGAACACTGAGATCGAAAGATTGAGCGTGAATCATATAGTAGATATGATCAACATAACGATGTTCACCATTGAAAACTACTCCATTTCACGTGATGATTGGTTATGGTTTAGTTGATTTGGATCACGTGATCACTTAGAGGATTAGAGGGATGTCTATCTAAGTGGGAGTTCTTTAAGTAATTTGATTAATTGAACTTAAATTTATCATGAACTTAGTACCTGATAGTATCTTGCTTATGTATGTTTGATTGTAGATAGATGGCCCGTGCTATTATTCCGTTGAATTTTAATGCGTTCCTTGAGAAAGCAAAGTTGAAAGATGATGGTAGCAATTACACGGACTGGGTCCGTAACTTGAGGATTATCCTCATTGCTGCACAGAAGAATTACGTCATGGAAGCACCGCTGGGTGCCAGGCCTGCTGCTGGAGCAACACCAGATGTTATGAACGTCTGGTAGAGCAAAGCTGATGACTACTCGATAGTTCAGTGTGCCATGCTTTACGGCTTAGAATCGGGACTTCAACGACATTTTGAACGTCATGGAGCATATGAGATGTTCCAGGAGTTGAAGTTAATATTTCAAGCAAATGCCCAGATTGAGAGATATGAAGTCTCCAATAAGTTCTATAGCTGCAAGATGGAGGAGAACAGTTCTGTCAGTGAGCATATACTCAAAATGTCTGGGTATAATAATCACTTGATTCAGATGGGAGTTAATCTTCCAGATGATTGCGTCATTGACAGAATTCTCCAATCAGTGCCACCAAGCTACAAGAGCTTCGTGATGAACTATAATATGCAAGGGATGAATAAGACTATTCCCGAGCTCTTCGCAATGCTGAAAGCTGCGGAGGTAGAAATCAAAAAGGAGCATCAAGTGTTGATGGTCAACAAGACCACTAGTTTCAAGAAAAAGGGCAAAGGGAAGAAGAAGGGGAACTTCAAGAAGAACAGCAAGCAAGTTGCTGCTCAAGAGAAGAAACCCAAGTCTGGACCTAAGCCTGAAACTGAGTGCTTCTACTGCAAGCAGACTGGTCACTGGAAGCGGAACTGTCCCAAGTATTTGGCGGATAAGAAGGATGGCAAGGTGAACAAAGGTATATGTGATATACATGTTATTGATGTGTACCTTACTAGAGCTCGCAGTAGCACCTGGGTATTTGATACTGGTTCTGTTGCTAATATTTGCAACTCGAAACAGGGACTATGGATTAAGCGAACACTGGCAAAGGACGAGGTGACAATGCGCGTAGGAAATGGTTCCAAAGTCGATGTGATCGCGGTCGGCACGCTACCTCTACATCTACCTTCGGGATTAGTATTAGACCTAAATAATTGTTATTTGGTGCCAGCGTTGAGCATGAACATTATATCTGGATCTTGTTTAATGCGAGACGGTTATTCATTTAAATCAGAGAATAATGGTTGTTCTATTTATATGAGTAATATCTTTTATGGTCATGCACCTTTGAAGAGTGGTCTATTTTTGATAAATTTCGATAGTAGTAACACACATATTCATAATGTTGAAGCCAAAAGATGCAGAGTTGATAATGATAGTGCAACTTATTTGTGGCACTGTCATTTAGGTCATATCGGTATAAAGCGCATGAAGAAACTCCATACTGATGGACTTTTGGAACCACTTGATTATGAATCACTTGGTACTTGCGAACCGTGCCTCATGGGCAAGATGACTAAAACACCGTTCTCCGGTACTATGGAGAGAGCAACAGATTTGTTGGAAATCATACATACAGATGTATGTGGTCTGATGAATATTGAGGCTCGTGGCGGATATCGTTATTTTCTCACCTTCACAGATGACTTAAGCAGATATGGGTATATGTACTTAATGAAACATAAGTCTGAAACATTTGAAAAGTTCAAAGAATTTCAGAGTGAAGTTGAAAATCATCGTAACAAGAAAATAAAGTTTCTACGATCTGATCGTGGAGGAGAATATTTGAGTTACGAGTTTGGTGTACATTTGAAACAATGCGGAATAGTTTCGCAACTCACGCCACCCGGAACACCACAGCGTAATGGTGTGTTCGAACATCGTAATCGTACTTTACTAGATATGGTGCGATCTATGATGTCTCTTACTGATTTACCGCTATCGTTTTGGGGTTATGCTTTAGAGACGGCCGCATTCACGTTAAATAGGGCACCATCAAAATCCGTTGAGATGACGCCTTATGAACTATGGTTTGGCAAGAAACCAAAGTTGTCGTTTCTTAAAGTTTGGGGATGCGATGCTTATGTGAAGAAACTTCAACCTGAAAAGCTCGAACCCAAATCGGAAAAATGCATCTTCATAGGATACCCTAAAGAAACTATTGGGTATACCTTCTACCTCAGATCTGAAGGCAAGACATTCGTTGCTAAGAATGGATCCTTTCTAGAGAAGGAGTTTCTCTCAAAAGAAGTGAGTGGGAGGAAAGTAGAACTTGACGAGGTAACTGTACCTGCTCCCTTATTGGAAAGTAGTACATCACAGAAACTTGTTTCTGCGACACCTACACCAATTAGTGAGGAAGCTAATGATAATGATCATGAAACTTCAGAACAAGATACTACTAAACCGCGTAGATCAACCAGAGTAAGATCCGCGCCAGAGTGGTACGGTAATCCTGTTCTGGAAATCATGCTACTAGATCATGATGAACCTACGAACTATGAAGAAGCGATGGTGAGCCCAGATTCCGTAAAATGGCTTGAAGCCATGAAATCTGAGATGGGATCCATGTATGAGAACAAAGTATGGACTTTGGTTGACTTGCCCGATGATCGGCAAGCAATTGAGAATAAATGGATCTTCAAGAAGAAGACTGACGCTGACGGTAATATTACTGTCTACAAAGCTCGACTTGTCGCAAAAGGTTTTCGACAAGTTCAAGGAGTTGACTACGATGAGACCTTCTCACCCGTAGCGATGCTTAAGTCTGTCCGAATCATGTTAGCAATTGCCGCATTTTATGATTATGAAATTTGGCAGATGGATGTCAAAACTGCATTCCTGAATGGATTTCTGGAAGAAGAGTTGTATATGATGCAACCGGAAGGTTTTGTCGATCCAAAGGGAGCTAACAAAGTGTGCAAGCTCCAGCGATCCATTTATGGACTGGTGCAAGCCTCTCGGAGTTGGAATAAACGCTTTGATAGTGTGATCAAAGCATTTGGTTTTATACAGACTTTTGGAGAAGCCTATATTTACAAGAAAGTGAGTGGGAGCTCTGTAGCATTTCTGATATTATATGTGGATGACATATTACTGATTGGAAATGATATAGAATTTCTGGATAGCATAAAGGGATACTTGAATAAGAGTTTTTCAATGAAAGACCTCGGTGAAGATGCTTACATATTAGGCATAAAAATCTATAGAGATAGATCAAGACGCTTAATTGGACTTTCACAAAGCACATACCTTGACAAGATTTTGAAGAAGTTCAAAATGGATCAAGCAAAGAAAGGGTTCTTGCCTGTGTTACAAGGTGTGAAGTTGAGTCAGACTCAATACCCGACCACTGCAGAAGATAGAGAGAAAATGAAAGATGTTCCCTATGCTTCAGCCATAGGCTCTATCATGTATGCAATGCTGTGTACTAGACCTAATGTGTGCCTTGCTATAAGTCTAGCAGGGAGGTACCAAAGTAATCCAGGAGTGGATCACTGGATAGCGGTCAAGAACATCCTGAAGTACCTGAAAAGGACTAAGGATATGTTTCTCGTATATGGAGGTGACAAAGAGCTCATCGTAAACGGTTACGTTGATGCAAGCTTTGACACTGATCCGGACGATTCTAAATCGCAAACCGGATACGTGTTTACATTAAATGGTGAAGCTGTTAGTTGGTGCAGTTCTAAACAAAGCGTCATGGCGGGATCTACATGTGAAGCGGAATACATAGCTGCTTCGGAAGCAGCAAACGAAGGAGTCTGGATGAAGGAGTTCATATCCGATCTAGGTGTCATACCTAGTGCATTGGGTCTAATGAAAATCTTTGGTGACAATACTGGTGCAATTGCCTTGGCGAAGGAATCCAGATTTCACAAAAGAACCAAGCACATCAAAAGACGCTTCAATTCCATACGGGATCTAGTCCAGGTGGGAGACATAGAGATTTGCAAGATACATACGGAGCTGAATGTAGCAGACCCGTTGACTAAGCCTGTTCCACGAGCAAAACATGATCAACACCAAAGCTCCATTGGTGTTAGAATCATTACTGTGTAATCTAGATTATTGACTCTAGTGCAAGTGGGAGACTGAAGGAAATATGCCCTAGAGGCAATAATAAAGTTATTATTTATTTCCTTATATCATGATAAAAGTTTATTATTCATGCTAGAATTGTATTAACCGAAAACATAATACATGTGTGAATACATAGACAAACAGAGTGTCACTAGTATGCCTCTACTTGACTAGCTCGTTAATCAAAGATGGTTATGTTTCCTAACCACGGACAAAGAGTTGTCATTTGATTAACGGGATCACATCATTAGTTGAATGATCTGATTGACATGACCCATTCCATTAGCTTAGCACCCGATCGTTTAGTATGTTGCTATTGCTTTCTTCATGACTTATACATGTTCCTATGACTATGAGATTATGTAACTCCCGTGTGCCAGAGGAACACTTTGTGTTCTACCAAACGTCACAACATAACTGGGTGATTATAAAGGTGCTCTATAGGTGTCTCCAAAGGTACATGTTGGGTTGACATATTTCGAGATTAGGATTTGTCACTCCGATCGTCGAAGAGGTATCTCTGGGCCCTCTCAGTAATGCACATCACTTAAGCCTTGCAAGCATTGCAACTAATGAGTTAGTTGCGGGATGATGTATTACGGAACGAGTAAAGAGACTTGCCGGTAACGAGATTGAACTAGGTATTGGATACCGACGATCGAATCTCGGGCAAGTAACATACCGATGACAAAGGGAACAACGTATGTTGTTATGCGGTCTGACCGATAAAGATCTTCGTAGAATATGTAGGAGCCAATATGGGCATCCAGGTCCCGCTATTGGTTATTGACCGGAGACGTGTCTCGGTCATGTCTACATTGTTCTCGAACCCGTAGGGTCCGCACGCTTAAGGTTTCGATGACAGTTATATTATGAGTTTATATGTTTTGATGTACCGAAGGTTGTTCGGAGTCCCGGATGTGATCACGGACATGACGAGGAGTCTCGAAATGGTCGAGACATAAAGATTGATATATTGGAAGCCTATGTTTGGATATCGGAAGTGTTCCGGGTGAAATCGGGATTTTACTGGAGTACCGGGAGGTTACCGGAACCCCCGGGGAGCTATATGGGCCTTAGTGGGCCTTAGTGGAAAAGAGAAGGGGCAGCCCAAGATGGGCCGCGCGCCCCTCCCCTCCCTTGGTCCGAATAGGACAAGGAGATGGGGCCGGCCCCCCTCTCTCTTTTCCCCCTCCGCGAATCCTATTCCAACTAGGATTGGGGGGGGGGAATCCTACTCCCAAAGGGAGTAGGACTCCTCCTGGTGCGCCTCTCCTAGGCCGGCCGCACCCCCCCCCTTGATCCTTTATATACGGAGGCAGGGGAACCCCAGAGAGACAAGTTGATCCACGTGATCATATTGTTAGCCGTGTGTGGTGCCCCCTTCCACCATAGTCCTCGATAATATTGTAGCGGTGCTTAGGCGAAGCCCTGCGACGGTAGTACATCAAGATCGTCACCACGCTGTCGTGCTGACGGAACTCTTCCCCGACACTTTGATGGATCGGAGTCCGGGGATCGTCATCGAGCTGAACATGTGCTAAAACTCGGAGGTGCCGTAGTTTTGGTGCTTGATCGGTCGGGCCGTGAAGACGTACGACTACATCAACCAAACACTTCCGTTGTCGATCTACAAGGGTACGTAGATCACACTCTCCCCTCGTTGCTATGCATCACCATGATCTTGCGTGTGCGTAGGATTTTTTTTTGAAATTACTATGTTCCCCAACACCCCCTGCCCCCGTATATAAAGGAGCAAGGGGGAGGAGGTGCGGCCAGGCAAGGGGCGCGCCAGGAGGAGTCCTACTCCCACCGGGAGTAGGACACCCCCCCTTTCCATGTTGAACTAGGACTTGGGGGGGGGGGAAGGAGAGAAAGAGGGGAAAGGAAGGGGGGAGGGGCACCGCCCCCCTCCTTGTCCAATTCGGACTTGGGGGGGGGGGGGGAGGGGCGCGCGGCTGCCCCTTGGCCTCCTCTCTACTTCCTCTACTAGGCCCATTAAGGCCCATTAGGTTACCGGGGTTCCGGTAACCTCCCGGTACTCCGGTAAAATGCCGATTTCACCCTGAACACTTCCGATGTCCAAACATAGGCTTCCAATATATCAATCTTTATGTCTCGACCATTTCGAGACTCCTCGTCATGTCCGTGATCACATCCGGGACTCCGAACAACCTTCGGTACATCAAAACATATAAACTCATAATGAAATTGTCATCGTAACGTTAAGCGTGCGGACCCTACGGGTTCGAGAACAATGTAGACATGACCGAGACACATCTCCGGTCAATAACCAATAGAGGAACCTGGATGCTCATATTGGCTCCTACATATTCTACGAAGATCTTTATCGGTCGGACCGCATAACAACATACGTTGTTCCCTTTGTCATCGGTATGTTACTTGCCCGAGATTTGATCATCGATATCTTAATACCTATTTCAATCTCGTTACCGGCAAGTCTCTTTACTCGTTCTGTAATACATCATCCCGCAACTAACTCATTAGCTGCAATGCTTGCAAGGCTTTAAGTGATGTGCATTACCGAGAGGGCCCAGAGATACCTCTCCGACAATCGGAGTGACAAATCCTAATCTCGAAATACGCCAACCCAACAAGTACCTTAGGAGACACCTGTAGAGCACCTTTATAATCACCCAGTTACGTTGTGACGTTTGGTAGCACACAAAGTGTTCCTCTGGTAAATGGGAGTTGCATAATCTCATAGTCATAGGAACATGTATAAGTCATGAAGAAAGCAATAGCAACAAACTAAATGATCAAGTGTTATGCTAACGGAATGGGTCAAGTCAATCACATCATTCTCGTAATGATGTGATCCCGTTAATCAAATGACAACTCATGTCTATGGTTGGGAAACATAACCATCTTTGATCAACGAGCTAGTCAAGTAGAGGCATACTAGTGACACTGTTTGTCTATGTATTCACACATGTATTATGTTTCCGGTTAATACAATTCTAGTATGAATAATAAACATTTATCATGATACAAGGAAATAAATAATAACTTTATTATTGCCTCTAGGGCATATTTCCTTCAGTCTCCCACTTGCACTAGAGTCAATAATCTAGATTACACAGTAATGATTCTAACACCCATGGAGCCTTGGTGCTGATCATGTTTTGCTCATGGAAGAGGCTTAGTCAGCGGGCCTGTAACATTCAGATCCGTATGTATCTTGCAAATTTCTATGTCTCCCACTTGGACTAAATCCCAAATGGAATTGAAGCGTCTCTTGATGTGCTTGGCTCTCTTGTGAAATCTGGATTCCTTTGCCAAGGCAATTGCACCAGTATTCTCACAAAAGATTTTCATTGGACCCGATGCACTAGGTATGACACCTAGATCGGATATGAACTCCTTCATCCAGACTCCTTCATTTGCTGCTTCTGAAGCAGCTATGTACTCCGCTTCACATGTAGAGAACCCGCCATGACGCTTTGTTTAGAACTGCACCAACTGACAGCTCCACCATTTAATGTAAACACGTATCCGGTTTGCGATTTAGAATCGTCCGGATCAGTGTCAAAGCTTGCATCAACGTAACCATTTACGATGAGCTCTTTTTCACCTCCATATACGAGAAACATATCCTTAGTTCTTTTCAGGTACTTCAGGATGTTCTTGACCGCTGTCCAGTGATCCACTCCTGGATTACTTTGGTACCTCCCTGCTAGACTTATAGTAAGGCACACATCAGGTCTGGTACACAACATTGCATACATGATAGAGCCTATGGCTGAAGGATAGGAAACATCTTTCATTTTCTCTCTATCTTCTGCAGTGGTCGGACATTGAGTCTTACTCAACTTCACACCTTGTAACACAGGTAAGAACCCTTTCTTTGCTTGATCCATTTTGAACTTCTTCAAAACTTTGTCAAGGTATGTGCTTTGTGAAAGTCCAATTAAGTGTCTTGATCTATCTCTATAGATCTTAATGCCCAATATGTAAGCAGCTTCACCGAGGTCTTTCATTGAAAAACTCTTATTCAAGTATCCCTTTATGCTATCCAGAAATTCTATATTATTTCCAATCAATAATATGTCATCCACATATAATATCAGAAATGCTACAGAGCTCCCACTCACTTTCTTGTAAATATAGGCTTCTCCAAAAGTCTGTATAAAACCAAATGCTTTGATCACACTATTAAAGCGTTTATTCCAACTCCGAGAGGCTTGCACCAGTCCATAAATGGATCGCTGGAGCTTGCACACTTTGTTAGCTTCCTTTGGATCGACAAAACCTTCTGGTTGCATCATATACAACTCTTCTTCTAGAAATCCATTCAGGAATGCAGTTTTGACATCCATTTGCCAAATTTCATAATCATAAAATGCGGCAATTTCTAACATGATTCGGACAGACTTAAGCATCGCTACGGGTGAGAAGGTCTCATCGTAGTCAATTCCTTGAACTTGTCGAAAACCTTTCGCAACAAGTCGAGCTTTATAGACAGTAACATTACCGTCAGCGTCAGTCTTCTTCTTGAAGATCCATTTATTCTCAATTGCTTGCCGATCAACGGGCAAGTCAACCAAAGTCCACACTTTGTTCTCATACATGGATCCCATCTCAGATTTCATGGCTTCTAGCCATTTTGCGGAATCTGGGCTCACCATCACTTCTTCATAGTTCATAGGTTCATCATGATCTAGTAGCATGACTTCCAGAACAGGATTACCGTACCACTCTGCTGCGAATCTTACTCTGGTTGATCTACGAGGTTCGGTAGTAACTTGATCTGAAGTTTCATGATCATTATCATTAGCTTCCTCACTAATTGGTGTAGGTGTCACAGAAACCGGTTTCTGTGATGTACTACTTTCCAATAAGGGAGCAGGTATAGATACCTCATCAAGTTCTAATTTTCTCCCACTCACTTCTTTCGAGAGAAACTCCTTCTCTATAAAAACTCCGAATTTAGCAACAAAAGTCTTGCCTTCGGATCTGTGATAGAAGGTGTACCCAACAGTCTCCTTTGGGTATCCGATGAAGACACATTTCTCCGATTTGGGTTCGAGCTTATCAGGTTGAAGCTTTTTCACATAAGCATCGCAGCCCCAAATTTTCAGAAACGACAACTTTGGTTTCTTGCCAAACCACAGTTCATAAGGCGTCGTCTCAATGGATTTCGATGGTGTCCTACTTAACGTGAATGCAGCCGTCTCTAAAGCATAACCCCAAAATGATAGCGGTAAATCAGTAAGAGACATCATAGATCGCACCATATCTAATAAAGTACGATTACGACGTTCGGACACGCCATTACGCTATGGTGTTCCGGGTGGCGTGAGTTGCGAAACTATTCCGCATTGTTTCAAATGTAGATCAAACTCGTAACTCAAATATTCTCCTCCACGATCAGATCATAGAAACTTTATTTTCTTGTTACGATGATTTTCAACTTCACTCTGAAATTCTTTGAACTTTTCAAATGTTTCAGACTTATGTTTCATTAAGTAGATATACCCATATCTGCTTAAATCATCTGTGAAGGTGAGAAAATAACGATATCCGCCACGAGCCTCAACATTCATTGGACCACATACATCTATATGTATGATTTCCAACAAATTTGTTGCTTTCTCCATAGTACCGGAGAACGGTGTTTTAGTCATCTTACCCATGAGGTACGGTTCGCAAGTACCAAGTGATTCATAATCAAGTGGTTTCAAAAGTCCATCAGTATGGAGTTTCTTCATGCGCTTTACACCGATATGACCTAAACGGCAGTGCCACAAATAAGTTGCACTATCATTATCAACTCTGCATCTTTTGATTTCAACATTATGAATATGTGTATCAATACTATCGAGATTCATCAAAAATAGACCACTCTTCAAGGGTGCATGACCATAAAAGATATTACTCATATAAATAGAACAACCATTATTCTCTGATTTAAATGAATAACCGTCTCGCATCAAACAAGATCCAGATATAATGTTCATGCTCAACGCTGGCACCAAATAACAATTATTTAGGTCTAATACTAATCCCGAAGGTAGATGTAGAGGTAGCGTGCCGACCGCGATCACATCGACTTTGGAACCATTTCCCACGTGCATCGTCACCTCGTCCTTAGACAATCTTCGCTTAATCCATAGCCCCTGTTTCGAGTTGCAAATGTTAGCAACAGAACCAGTATCAAATACCCAGGTGCTACTGTGAGCATTAGTAAGGTACACATCAATAACATGTATATCACATATACCTTTGTTTACTTTGCCATCCTTCTTATCCGCCAAATACTTGGGGCAGTTCCGCTTCCAGTGACCAGTCTGCTTGCAGTAGAAGCACTCAGTCTCAGGCTTAGGTCCAGACTTGGGTTTCTTCTCCTGAGCAGCAACTTGTTTGCTGTTCTTCTTGAAGTTCCGTTTCTTCTTCCCTTTGCCCTTTTTCTTGAAACTGGTGGTCTTATTGACCATCAACACTTGATGCTCCGTCTTGATTTCTAGCTCCGCGGCTTTTAGCATCGCGAAGAGCTTAGGAATAGTCTTATTCATCCCTTGCACATTATAGTTCACCACGAAGCTTTCGTAGCTTGGTGGTAGTGATTGAAGAACTTTGTCAATGACACTATCAACAGGAAGATTAACCCCTAGTTGAGTCAAGTGATTATGATACCCAGACATTTTGAGTATATGTTCACTGACAGAACTATTCTCCTCCATCTTGCAGCTATAGAACTTATTGGAGACTTCATATCTCTCAATCCGGGCATTTGCTTGAAATATTAACTCCAACTCCTGGAACATCTCATATGCTCCATGACGTTCAAAACGTCGTTGAAGACCCGGTTCTAAGCCGTAAAGCATGGCACACTGAACTATCGAGTAGTCATCAGCTTTGCTCTGCCAGATGTTCATAACATCTGGTGTTGCTCCTGCAGCAGGCTTGGCACTTAGTGGTGCTTCTAGGACGTAATTCTTCTGTGCAGCAATGAGGATAATCCTCAAGTTACGGACCCAGTCCGTGTAATTGCTACCATCATCTTTCAACTTTGCTTTCTCAAGGAACACATTAAAACTCAATGGAACAACAACACGAGCCATCTATCTACAATCAAACATAGACAAGCAAGATACTATCAGGTACTAAGTTCATGATAAATTTAAGTTCAATTAATCATATTACTTAAGAACTCCCACTTAGAAAGATATCCCTCTAATCCTCTAAGTGATCACGTGATCCAAATCAACTAAACCATGTCCGATCATCACGTGAGATGGAGTAGTATCAATGGTGAACATCAATATGTTGATCATATCTACTATATGATTCACGCTCGACCTTTTGGTCTCCGTGTTCCGAGGCCATATCTATTATATGCTAGGCTCGTCAAGTTTAACCTGAGTATTCCACGTGTGGAACTGTTTTGCACCCGTTGTATTTGAACGTAGAGCCTATCACACCCGATCATCACGTGGTGTCTCAGCACGAAGAACTTTCGCAACGGTGCATACTCAGGGAGAACACTTATACTTTGATAATTTAGTGAGGGATCATCTTATAATGCTACCGTCAAACAAAGCAAGATAAGATGCATAAACGATAAACATCACATGCAATCAATATAAGTGATATGATATGGCCATCATCATCATCTTGTACTTGTGATCTCTATCTTCGAAGTACCATCATGATCACCATCGTCACCGGCGCGACACCTTGATCTCCATCGTAGCATCGTTGTCATCTCGCTAATCTTATGCTTCCACGACTATTGCTATCGCTTAGTGATAAAGTAAAGCATTATAGCGCGATTGCATTGCATACAATAAAGCGACAACCATATGGCTCCTGCCAGTTGCCGATAACTCGGTTACAAAACATGATCATCTCATACAATAAAATTTAGCATCATGTCTTGACCATATCACATCACAACATGCCCTGCAAAAACAAGTTAGACGTCCTCTACTTTGTTGTTGCAAGTTTTACGTGGCTGCTACGGGCTTAGCAAGAACCATTCTTACCTACGCATCAAAACCACAACGATAGTTTGTCAAGTTGGTGCTGTTTTAACCTTCGCAAGGACCGGGCGTAGCCACACTTGGTTCAACTAAAGTTGGAGAAACTGACACCCGCCAGCCACCTCTGTGCAAAGCACGTCGGTAGAACCAGTCTCGCGTAAGCATACGCGTAATGTCGGTCCGGGCCGCTTCATCCAACAATACCGCCGAACCAAAGTATGACATGCCGGTAAGCAGTGTGACTTATATCGCCCACAAATCACTTGTGTTCTACTCGTGCACAACATCAACGCATAAAACCTAGGCTCGGATGCCACTGTCGTAGTTTCGGTGCTTGATCGGTCGGGCCGTGAAGACGTACGACTACATCAACCGCGTTGTGCTAATGCTTCCGCTTTCAGTCTACGAGGGTACGTAGACAAAACTCTCCTCTCTCGTTGCTATGCATCACCATGAACTTGCGTGTGCGTAGGAATTTTTTTTGAAATTACTACGTTCCCCGACAGTGGTATCAGAGCCTAGGTTTTATACCTTATGGTTAGTGAGCCTGAGCCTGGCCCTGTAATCGGTCTTCCCCTCTGCAAAACAACCGCAAACGAAAGGCAGCCCATCAGTGACACCATCGACTAAGCCAAGTACAGAATCGTCAAGGGACGGGGCTCAACGTACGTCTCCTTCTCTTGAACTTCACTTGGAACCGCTTGGAGTAGGCCCTGGTCTTCTGGTTCTTCACAAACACCTGAAAATCCATCCAAAAATGCACATGAATACACTATGGACTCGAATCAATCAGAAAATAAGCTACTGGTGAGGAAAGACATTTAGATCCAAAGAGTCTTCAGGATCTTACCATCTCGCTCGGCTGCTGTGGATGCGGCTGCTGCAGATGCGGCGGCGGCGGCTTTTCTTGCCGAGGGAGAGGGGTGGAGAAGTGGGAGAAGGGAGGGTTTAGAACGGCGTCGTTGCGGAGGGACTTGGGTTGCATCTAGGGTTTGCTGTGGGACTTCGATGAAGGACTGGGCCTTGGGCCTTGGGCCTTCATATTTTTGCTGAGGGAGGGAATTGCTGGACTGAACAGACCGTGGAAAAATATAGAGAGAATTCCTTATTTTTTTTCGAAAAGAGGCACTTTATTACTTAAAAAATTAAGCATTACACCCGACCTCTGCATAACTAAGATGCACACAGCCAAATAAGGTCCTCTCACACAAACGGAAAAAATAGATAAAATACAAAGAAACTTCTATGAAACGCCTAAAGCGGAGGGGGCCCAATCCTAAGATCATGTTGCCACCCATGTTGGGTAAAAGTATGAAACAATTCCTTATTTAACACTATCTTAAATTTTGTTTCCTTATTTGACACTGAAAAACTTTTTCTCCCCTATCTAACAACGAGTTTAAATTTTATGTCTTTTATGACACTTTCGTTCATTTTAAGCCTAAACGACACCTAAAAAGACCCTTTTACCCCTTATGTGGTATTTGTGTGTACGGGGCGGTAGCACACATGCGCAGCATCAGTGTCAGAGCAGTAGCGCACAAGTAGCGGCACATACACACGCACGCGCACACACAGCAGTAGACACTCGCAGCAGCACACGTACACGCACCCGCGCGGCACACACAGCAGCAGCATCAACACACACACACACGCTGTAGCAGCAGCACACACACGTACACAAGCAGCAGCACACACACGTACACAAGCAGCAGCAAACACACACTCAGCAGCACACACGCACGCTTGCGCACGCGCGCGCACACACACACACTCAGCAACACGAACGTGCGCGCACACACACACTCAGCAACACGCATGCACACACTAAGCAGTGCGCGCACACACACACGCAGCAGGAACACACATGTACACACACACACACATGTAGCAGCAATACACACATGCACATAAATGTACCATATGGGGGAAAAATGGTCTTTTCAGATGTCATTTAGACTCAAAATGGACAAAAGTGTTATAAAAGGCGTAAAATTTAGACTCATTGTTAGACATGGAAGAAATTATATGTCGATGTCAAAGGGGGCATAAAATTTAAACATGGTGTTAAATAAGGAATTCTCTCTAAAAGTATCCCTTGCCATATCCTCCAATCGTGTACACACCTCCGTAAAAAGGTCTCGCTTCTCCACGCGTTGTAGAGAGGACCATAAATGAAGAGTCCCGGTACATCTATAGATAACCTACAGCAGAGACGTACTTTTATCGTTAAAAACCTTATCATTTCTACATAGCCAAAGCGACCAAATAATGGCAAGTCCTCCCACTCCGAGAAGAGTTCTAAACTAGTGATCAATCCCATGCAACCAGTTGCAAAATACATTAGCAACACTACAGGGAGGATACAAGCCAGGAGCTATTTGGATGACTGACCATATAGAACGAGCTAATTCGCATTGGAAGAATAAATGTTTTATTGTCTCCTCATGGTGAGAAAAAACACATTGCGGACTTCCATACCAATTCCTCTTAATAAGGTTATCTTTAGTAAGAATGACTCCGCGACGAAGATACCATGCAAAGATTTTATTCTTAAGTGGTATCTTCATCTTCCAGATCTTCTTCTTATTATTATCAACTGGCACATCAGACTGGATTAACGCTCTATACATAGACTCTGCTCAGAATTGCCCATTCCCATGGAGGTTCCATCGGAATACATCAGACCCATGTGACAATTGCATCATGGATAACCGCTGAAGCAGAATGTTCCACCATTGTATTCTGTGTCCAATTAAATCTCTTGTGAACGTCACATTCGGCGGAAATGATCCCATCACCATGGCGATAGTATCACCCTTGTGGCGCACAATGTTGTATAGAGCCGGATATTGTTCCCGGAGTGTGGCATTTCCTAGCCACCTGTCCTCCCAGAATCTAATTTCCGAGCCGTCCTTAATCAAGAAGGATCCATAGCAGAAGAAATATTTTTTTCGAAGCCATTAGACCCGCCCAAAAGTGAGAATCCCCAGGCTTCCAATATATTTGGGATACCGCCTTGGAACCCACATATTTCCTTCTTAGAAGGGTTTGCCATACACCATCTTCCGTTAGTAATTTAAACAACCATTTGCCGAGGAGGGCCCTATTCTTAACCTCAAGGTCATGAATGCCCAACTCACCTTGGTCTTTGGGATGGAAAACCACACTTCATTTAGCCAGCCGATATTTTTTTCTCGCTATCTCCTTGTCAAAAGAATCTTGATCAGAAGTAATCCAATCTATCTAAAACTCCTTTCGGCTACTGAAAGAGGGAAATCATATATAGTACCATATTACTTAGTAGTACTGAATTTATGAGGACCAATCTTCCACCTAGAGATAGCAGTTTACCTTTCCAACTGCTAAGTCTTTTTGCTGTCTCTCCTCGACGTGTTTCCATTCAGCATTTGTGAGTCTTCGATAATGTATTGGTATCCCCAAATATGTGATAGGAAATTGACACAACCCGCATCCGAATAGTTCAGCGTACAGGTGGGCCTTGTCTTGAGCCTCGCCAAAGTAAAACAATTCACTTCTATGAAAATTGATCTTAAGACCCGAGAGTTGCTCGAATGCTGATAAAATCAGTTTCAAATTTCTTGCTTTCTCGGGGTCATGATCCATGAAGAGAATCGTATCATGGGCATATTGAAGCATAGAGAGACCACCATCTACTAGATGATTTACTACCCCATTAATTTGGCCATCAACCTTGGCACGCTCAATCATGACCGCTAGCATATCCGCCACTATATTAAATAGCATGGGTGATATCGACTCACCTTGTCGCAATCCCTTCTTCGTTTGGAAATAGTGTCCAACATCATCATTGACCTTAATGGCAACACTACCTCCAGAAACGAAGCTATGTATCATAGCACGCCACTCTGCGGAAAATCCTTTCATTCTGAGAGACTGATGAAGAAAGGGCCACTTGACTTTGTCATAAGCCTTTTCAAAGTCTATTTTGAGTACCACCCCATTCAACTTTTTCCGGTGTAATTCATGGACTGTTTCATGAAGGATAACAACTCCATCTAGGATGTGTCTGCCTTGCATAAAAGCTGCCTGTGAAGGCCGAACCACATGTTCGGCAACCGAATTTAGCCTAATAGTCGCAACCTTCGTGAATATTTTAAAACTAACATTAAGGAGGCAAATAGGTCTATATTGTTGTATCCTTTTAGCCTCATAAACCTTAGGTAATAAAATAATCTCACTGAAGTTTAAGCGAAACAATTCTAGTTGGCCAGCATGTAGGTCGCTAAACGAAAGTAGGAGATCATGTTTGATGACTTCCCAGAAGTTCTGATAGAACTCAGCGGGAAAACCATTCGAACCTGGGGCTTTGTTAAGCTCCATTAGGAAAACCGCCTTTCTAACTTCCTCCTCGGAGTATGGGGCTGTTAGAGGGTTGTTTTCCTCATTGGAGACCTGGGAGATGTCATCTGTTCGGGGCTCATCCGTCGTGAAGTTTCCTTCCTCTGGCGCTCCAAACAATTTTTTTATAATAACTAGTGATATATGATTTAAGTTGCTCATGCCCCTCAATCGTGCCCTCATCCTATTGTAGGGAATGAATAATTTTCTTCTGGTGTCTGCCATTGGCGACTCCATGGAAATATCTAGTATTCGAATCACCTTTCAGGATAAATTGAGAGTTAGAATGTCTGTACCATTTGAGTTCCTCTTCACGCAGCATGTTAGCTATCCGTGCATTCGAATGATTCTTGATCTCGATTTCATGCTCAGATAAAGGTCTAACCTCTGTCAAAGCTTCTAATTCATCAATGATAGATGAAAGACGAAGCTTTTCCTTTTTGAGGATACCCATCGTATGCCTAGCCCAGCCACCAAGGAATTTACGTAATGCATGCATTTTGTTATTCCATGTGTGTATTGGGGTATGCCCGGCTACTGGTTTCTCCCACACCTCCTTAACCATGCCATGGAAGCCATCCCGAAGCAACCACCCAAGTTCAAACTTGAACTTGCGTCTATGTTGTGGTCGTGGCAACCCAGTAGTTAGGAGAATGGGTGTGTGGTCTGATATAGGCTCGATACGAGGTAGAGCATGAATAGAGATGATAGGAAATTTAGATTCCCAGTCGGTATCCATTAAAACGCAATCTACTTTCTCATATGTCGGCCTGGGAAGACTGTTCGCCCAAGTGAATTGTCTTCCAATCATCGAAACCTCTCGCATATCTAGACTGTCGATGACAACATTGAAAAGGAAAGGCCAACGATTATCAAACCTACCGCGGCTTTTCTCATTTGGAAATCGAACCAAATTGAAATCCCCACCTATTAGAATGGGATAGGAATTATCTTTCGCCAGATTAACCAATTCACGGAGAAAATCGGCCTTGAACTCATCCTGGGCTGCCCCATACACGGCGATGAGGGTCCATGTGAAGTTGTCGGCCTTGTTGCGAATATGGAGTTTAACATGAAACTCACCATCTGAACTAGCCAACACATCCATAGTCCCTGTATTTACGCCAAGTAAAATCCCTCAGAACGACCTCTAGGCGGTCGTGAAACCCAAGTAAAGTATATCCAGCCAGAAAGACGATTAAGCAGACTTACTGAGAAATCACGTCTCCCCGCTTCAGAGATAGCCAAAAAAATCTAAATTGTATTCTCTATTACATTCTGCAATGAATAAATGTTTAGCCAGGTCACGAAGACCTCTGCTATTAAAAAACATTCCATTCATGAGGAAACAATAGGAGATTTAGAACACTTCGCCCTCTTATGGGACTTACTATCTTTTTTCGAACGTGCGGTCTTTGATTTACGTCCGGATGTTGTAAGCTCAATCAATGAACTGAGCCTGGGTTCATCTAGACCCATGTCCGAAACTGCTCCTACTAAATGAGAGAGTAGCTGACCATCTAATGTGGCATGCAGCTCCTGCTCATCAGTATGGGAGGCATAAGACTTGCTAGAAACACGTGGAGTAACTTTTAATCGGTCATATTCCAAATGTTTCAAAGCGTTAGTCGAAAAAGAAATATCGTTATCATTCTTTCCAATACTAACACCCACATCATGCAACTTAGAAACAATGGCAGTGTTAGAAAAAGCTAAAAATGATTTCGATGACGACGTAATACCTTGGTTGTCGAGGTTGTGCGCTGCTTTACGCCGCATAGCCTTGGCCAAGGAGTCCTCATCAGTGTCCGCAGAACCATCGTCGGCAACCGTATGCCGACAACTTCGACGTGTAGGAGTCACCCCCAACTATGGTCGCGACATCGGCTCTGCCGCTGGAGGACGGGAAGATGGTGAAGTAGCAACTCCCTCCCCAACAGTCTCAACCGCCAGCTCTAGCGACGAGGCCACCATCAGAAGCGTGTCACGAACCGACATTGCCTCGGACGATGGTTCTTGCATGTGCGTGGTTGCCGATGGAGGGGGTGGCGGTGGTGTAGAAATCCCCTCTCCAACAGTAACCGTTGAAGACGTTAATGTCGGTGTCATAATGATCATTGTAGAAGGGGTCGTCGTCGAAGAAGAGGCTCTGCCTGGCTCCAACAGTTCCTGAACAGGAACGATCGTGTCGGAGACGCAGCTTACCAGGTCTGGCCCCTCCAAACCACCTGCCGTGTTTGCCACCTGAACATTTGTCGATTGGGCGGGGCCAACCTGCGTGCTGACCACGTGCTCGGTGGGCTGTAGCGGCCCCAAACCCATTGCATGCATGTCGGACGGTTGAGAGCTGGCCAGCTGCTCAATCGGCTGGAATGGCAGCGGACCTGGTGCATGCATGTGATTCGGGTGGACAGGCACGTCCTTTCTTGTGCCCATCAACTTGTACTGCATGGTTGGCTTCCATCCAGTTGCATGCATGTTTGTCCGATCCTCCGATTCCTGAAGAGAATGCACGGGTGGCCTATCATTTTCCAGCACCAGTGAATGGACGACTTCCGCCGGAGTCTTGTGATGCTGCACCTCTGATGATCGTTTAAGACACCCACACAATGGTGAGTTAGCTCTCATATTCTCCACTAGCTAAATGCCTCGAGGAGTCTGCGGATTTGGGTTAAAAGGAGTCACGGCCATCATTTCATGGCGAGTACTCGAAGTCTTGGAGGAGACCACGCCACCGAGGACATGTCCTTGAACATGTGACACATGAACATCATTAGTAGGTGTAGAACCGGATGGCGCCTGTTTTGAGGAAAGACCGGCTTGCTCTGAGGCATCCACCTCATCGTCCTTCTCCTTCCCAATGTTATCATCGTCAGTATCATCTTCCTTACGTAAATGGAGTAAAATCCGGATCCGGAACATAGCCCGCTGGTTCTCTCCTGAATGTGAATGCATAGCCCTTGAGTTTAACCACCACATCCTTGGAAATAAAAGACCCAACATCATCTTTCTCCTTCGACAAAATCTGAGTATTTATCATGGCTTCCAGAATGCGAATCACTCCATATCCTCTCAGACTGAAGAGATCAACGTCAATGGTTTTGCCCATTAAGGAGCCTACTGCCCACAAGCCCCCAAAATGATGAAGAGTGTGTGGGACCCTGCTACCTCTTGAGCACTGCGTTGGTTTTCCCTTGAAGAGGAAAGGGTGATGCAACAAAGTAGCGTAAGTATTTCCCTTAGTTTTTGAGAACCAAGGTATCAATCCAGTAGGAGGCCACACGCAAGTCCCTCGTACCTACACAAACAAATAAGAACCTCACAACCAACGCGATAAAGGGGTTGTCAATCCCTTCACGGTCACTTACGAGAGTTAGATATGATAGAGATGATAAAATAATATTTTTGGTATTTTTATGATAAAGATTAAAAGTAAAGATTGCAAAATAAAAGGTAATAGAAATAGCTTGTTGATGGAAGATTAATATGATGGTGAATAGACCCGGGGGCCATAGGTTTCACTAGTGGCTTCTCTCAAGATAGCATAAGTATTACGGTGGGTGAGCAAATTACTGTCGAGCAATTGATAGAAAAGAGAATAATTATGAAAATATCTAGGCATGATCATGTATATAGGCATCACGTCCGTGACAAGTAGACCGACTCCTGCTTGCATCTACTACTATTACTCCACACATCGACCGCTATCCAGCATGCATCTAGAGTATTAAGTTCATAAGAACAGAGTGACGCATTAGGTAAGATGACATCATGTAGAGGGATAAACTCAAGCAATATGATATAAACCCCATCTTTTTATCCTTGATAGCAACAATAAAATACGTGTCGTTTCCCTTTCTGTGGATCGAGCATCGCAAGATTGAACCCAAAGCTACGCACTTCTCCCATTGCAAGAAAGATCAATCTAGTAGGCCAAACCAACCTGATAATTCAAAGAGACTTGCAAAGATAACCAATCATACATAAAAGATTTCAGAGAAGAATCAAATATTGTTCATAGATAGACTTGATCGTAAACCCACAATTCATCGGATCTCAACAAACACACCACAAAAAGAGTTACATCGAGTAGATCTTCAAGAAGATCGAGGGGAACTTTGTATTGAGATTCAAAGAGAGAGAAGAATCCATCTAGCTAATCACTATGGACCCGAAGGTCTGAAGTAAACCACTCACACATCATCGGAGGGGCCAAGGAGTTGATGTAGAGGCCCTCCATGATCGATGCCCCCTCCGGCGGAGCTCCGGAAAAGGCCCCAAGATGGGATCTCTTGGGTACAGAAGGTTGCGGTGGTGGAAATAGGGTTTCTTGGTGCTCCTGGATGTTTTCAGGGTATATGAGTATATATAGGAGGAAGAAGTAGGTCGGTTGAGCCATGAGGGGCCCACGAGGGGGAGGACACGTCCCCTGCCTCGTGGACTCCTTGTTTGTTTCTTGACGTCCACTCCAAGTCCTCTGGATCATGTTTGTTCCAAAAATCACATTCCCGAAGGTTTCATTCTGTTTGGATTCCGTTTGATATTCCTTTTCTGCGAAACACCGAAATAGGCAAAAAAATAGCAATTTGCACTGGGCCTTGGGTTAATAGGTTAGTCCCAAAAATAATATAAAAGTGTAAAATAAAGCCCATTAACATCCAAAACAGATAATAGAATAGCATGGAACAATCAGAATGTATAGATACGTTGGAGACGTATCAAGCATCCCCAAACTTAATTCCTGCTCGTCCTTGAGTAGGTAAATGATAAAAACAGAATTTTTGATGTGGAATGCTACCTAGCATAATTCTCAATGTAATTCTCTTTATTGTGGCATGAATATTCAGATCCGAAAGATTCAAGACAAAAGTATAATATTGACATAAAAATAATAATACTTCAAACATACTAACTAAGCAATTATGTCTTATCAAAATAACATGGCAAAATAATGTTCATCCATACAAAATCATATAGTTTGGTCATGCTCCATTTTCGTCACACAAGAATGATCTCATCATGCACAACCCCGATGACAAGCCAAGCAATTGTTTCACACTTTAGTAATCTCAAACTTTTTTCAACTTTCACACAATAGATGAGAGTGAGCCATGGATATAACACTATGGGTGGAATAGAATATGATGATGGGGGTTATGTGGAGAAGACAAAAAAGGAGGAAGTCTCACATCGACGCGACTAACCAATGGGCTAGGGAGATGCCCATCAATTGATGTCTGAAAGATCGTGGATGCCGCCTAGAGGTGGGGGTGAATAGGCGCTTTAAAATAATTATGGTTTAGGCTTGAACAAATGCGGAATAAACCTAGCGGTTAATTTGTCAAGCACCAAACCTACAACAACTAGGCTCACCTATGTGCACCAAGAACTTATGCTAAGCAATACAAACTACTAGGTGATAGCAAGATATATGACAAGAAACAATATGGCTATCACAAAGTAAAGTGCATAACTAAAGGGCTCGAGTAAGAGATAACCGAGGCACGCGGAGACGATGATGTATCCCGAAGTTCACACCCTTGCAGATGCTAATCTCTGTTTGGAGCAGTGTGGAGGCACAATGCTCCCCAAGAAGCCACTAGGACCACCGTAATCTCCTCACGCCCTCGCACAATGCAAGATGCCGTGATTCCACTAAGGGACCCTTGAGGGCGGTCACCAAACCCGTACAAATGGAAACCCTTGGGGGCGGTCACCGAACCCGTACACTTTGGCAACCCTTGGGGGCAGTCACCGGAACCAGTCAAATTGCTCAGGGCAATCTCCACAACCTAATTGGAGACCCCGACGCTTGCTCGGAGCTTTACACCACAATGATTGAGCTCCGAACACCACCAACCATCTAGGGCGCCCAAGCACCCAAGAGGAACAAGCTCAAGGGTACCAAGCACCCAAGAGTAATAAGCTTCTCAACTTGTAACTTCCACGTATCACCATGGAGAACTCAAACCGGTGCACCAAATGCAATGGCAAGGGCACACGGAGTGCCCAAGTCCTTCTCCCCCAAATCCCACCAAAGCAACTAATGCTAGGGAGGAAAATGAGAGGAAGAACAAGAAGGAGAACACCAAGAACTCTAAGATCTAGATCCAAGGGGTTCCCCTCACATAGAGGAGAAAGTGATTGGTGGAAATGTGGATCTAGATCTCCTCTCTCCTTTCCCCCTAAAACTAGCAAGAATCCATGGAGGGATTGAGAGTTAGCAAGCTCGAAGAAGGTCAACAATGGGGGAAGAACACGAGCTCAAGAGATAAGGTTCAAAGGGGAAGAAGACCCCCTTTTATAGGACCTCCCGAATCCAACCGTTATGTGCTCAGGTCGTGCACAAGCGGTACTACCGCTTGGAGGAGCGGTACTACCGCTTAGCACGGTCAAAACAGCCCAACGAGAGAGAAAAACACGAGTTGTAGTTCTGCCAGAGAGGTAGTACCGCTTACCACTTATAAGCGGTACTAACGCTCGGGAGGAGAGGTAGTACCTCTTACCGCATATAATAGGTACTACCGCTCGGGTGGAGGTAGTACCGCTTACCGCTTATAAGAGGTACTACCGCTCTACTACCGCGAAACCAGACACGAAAAGACGCATCCCCAGAAGCAGCGGTAGTACGCGCGGCACAGGGCCGTGGTACTGCCGCTTACAAGCGGTACTACCGCTCTAGAGAGCAGTACTACCGCTTGAGACTTTCAGGAACACAACAGAGAAAATAGAGGATGCAATAAAGCCTAAATTGCCACAACTTCTGCATATGAGCTCCGAATTGAGCAAACTCAGGCTTGTTGGAAACAAGACGACAAGTAGCATCAAAAAAGTCTGATTAGTAAGAAGAGACAGGGGAGGTATGCCTAACAAATAGAGGAGTGAAACCTCTAACAGAGAAGAATGGGCATAACCTCCAACATCGAAAACATCATAGAAGATGCAAGTGAACTCCGTTTTCGATGAACTCGAGCTTGTCATCAAGATGACCATAAGCTCACAAACTCACAAAGAGAACCAAACAAGAACCAAGAAAGATGATGCAAGGATGCAATGGTTTGAGCTCTCTACGAATGATACGATCAAGCTAATCATCGAGAGCCCCCCTTGGTAGTACGGCAATCGATCCTATAACCCGGTCTCCCAACTACCACCATGAGACCGGAAAAATAGAAAACCTATCAAGGGCAAACCTTTGGCTTGCACATGGTCCACTTGAGCTAGATGATGACGATCTTGACTCCCTCAAGTTGGACCATCTTTCTTGATTGCTTTGGCTCGATGAAGACTAGTTGATTGCTCCCCATACTCCACTATGGGTGAGACACTCTTCCGCGCATCTTCATAAATCCATTGTTACCACAATGGACAACAAGCTTCAAGCATTTGATCTCTTCATGATGCTCCACTTGAGCTTGCTCACCGCAACCTAACCCCACAAAGAACTCTCACGAAGACCATGGGTTAGTATACAAAGCGTAATTGACAATGCTTACCGTACCATGGGATCACTTGATCCCTCTCGGTACATCTTCTACGCTTTGTTGGTTGATCAACTTGATTCATTCTTTGACTTAGTCTTGATCAACCTCTCACAAGACCAATCTTTAGGTAATTCCTTGAATAGCACCTTGGTCGACACAAACTCTCCTTGAAACCAACACATGTACTCCAAGAAAAGCCTATGGACAAAACCTTCAAATATAACTCAAGGCAACCATTAGTCCATAGAGATTGTCATCAATTACCAAAACCAAACATGGGGGCACCACATGTTCTTTCAATCTCCCCCATTTTGGTAATTGATGACAATCACTTTCAAGAGAGTTTATACAAGGAATTATGCATCACTATGCAATGCAACAAACAATAATGGCAACAACCAATAATGCATGCGTATGAGATGCAAAAGCTTCGGAACAAAACCAAAGCAAGGAGAAGACTCTGAAGACTTCTGCACAAAACTCTCTGAAACTTCTCCCCCATTGGCATCGATTGCCAAAATGGGCGAAACACTAAGAAGACCAATATAAAAAAGGTGTTCCTCCAAAAATTGTGTATTACTCAACAAGAGAGTGGAATGCCATACACATATCCAAAGGTAATACTTGGAGGAAGACCAACTATATTGATGCACCAAGATTGCTAAAGGAATGATATGCCACAAGGACATAACAAAGAGAGACACAAGCAATCAAGCAATCAAAAGATACCAATTGAAGCATGTAGCGACCAGACCTCAAACGGTCCAATCTCTGTGCTCAGGTGTCATCCCTGGATCAGTAATGCTGACACTACACAGTACTTGAAGGATTTATAACAGAGTAGCAATCACACACTTATTACATCGAGTGTCTTAAAAGAGAACTTATTAAAATAAATATGGCTTATGGCCATCTAATAACGATAACAACGGAAGGCTTGGAAGATAAGTGAGTCCATCAACTCCAACGGCATCACTGAGTATAGAACCACGACCTAAGGCACCTTAATCATCGTCTGAAAAGTCTGCAACATTAACGTTGCAGCCCGAAAAGGGTCAGCACATGGAATATGCTGGCAATGTAACACATAGAGAGTAATAAAAGAATATGGCTATTCTATATGCATATATGGCTGGTGGAAAGCTCTATGGTTACAGTTTTGCGTAAAGCCAATTTTTCCCTACTTCAAAGGAATAAATTTTATTTAACTATCATGGTAGTTGTTAAACATTGAGAATGGTTGACAGCATTCTCAATCCCAATTAAGCAACATCATTAAAAACCAACACAATTAATTAGAGTAACATGATGAGATTCACATGATAATCCGGGTACTAGATACTCAAGATGTCCATAACCGGGGACACGGCTAACCATGATTAGTTTATACACTCTGCAGAGGTTTGCGCACTTTTCCCCACAAGACCCGATCTCCTCCGTTGGATCTCTCGCACTACAAGGTGTTTGAGAAACGGATGACCGAGACATAGTCTTTCAGAAGCGCTAGCACCTTACAAACGGGTAGACCGTACCAACCTACATCCCCTACATCTGCTAGTCTACCACTGTAAGAGTTCGCACGACTTAGTCAATTATGCTAGAGCCCATAGTAGCTTGTGGCTGCACACCGAAGTTTCTAGCATGAATAATCTCATGATCCCTTTGAGCCTGGGTGGCGGTCCAAAATAAAATAGGCAATCGCTGGAATACCCAGGTGCCTCAATCCACCCAGATGTGTGTTTAGGTTGCCACCTTAAATAAACCATTAATTAACAATCTCACATCTGTCATGGATACACTCACCCAATCCACGTCTACTAGCATAGCGTAGCAATAATAAGCAAACGTAGAGTAACTCCCAAAGGTTCGATAATAAACAGGTAATAGTTTCTACCTCAACTACTCCCCAAACCCACAATTTAAGTAGATCCTAATCATGCAATGTGTGAGGATTGATTTAATGCAATAAAACTGGGTAGCAGGAGATATGATCAAAGTGTTACTTGCCTTGTTGATGATCCGGGAAACCTAGCGATTCGAAGTAGCAAGCGGCGCACTCCGGGTACTCTATCGCAAATAAACAAGCACACAATAAGTACTCAACTAATGCACATGTAAAACACGAGTAAGAGATCTAACCAGAAAATTCAACTTAAGAACTCCGGTTGGCAAAAAGAATCAAAACGAACGAAGCAACGAAAGACAAACGGTAAAAGAAACAAGCTTCGTTTACTATCCTGGACCTAGGGCAATTTTTACAGTGGCAAAAACTTGTTTGAGTTGGTTAAACGGAAAGAGGGTTTCGAGACGAAACTCCAGGCGCTTGAATCACCTGATTCCGATAAATGAGCGAAAAGTTAAACTAAAACAAACATCAGATCAGAGATCGCGATCAGAAAAACCGCGGATTTAAATCCGAGAAAAAGAAAAACGACGAACAGGTTAACGAACGAACGTTCATTAACAGGAACTAAACGAAAAATGCGTTCGTTAAAACGAACGGACGAGCGGGCGTTCACTAATTAAATAAACCGAAGAAAAACCGATCTATTTAAATTAAAAACGAAAACTAGGGTTTTCTAAAAAGAACGGAACTGCTTTTTCTCAAAAACTGGTCGGCGGCTACCTTGACAGCGGCGCTCCGGCGAGGCTCCGGCGGGGCGGCGGGTGGCACGGCGGCTCCGGGCAGCGCGGGGGCGACGGCAGGCACGAGGCGGCGGGGCGGCTTGCGGCGGCTTGCGGCAGCGGCAGGCGGCGCGGGGCGGCGTGGGGTGGCGGCAGCGGCGGCTCGGGGCTCCAAGGGGGCTCCGGTGGGGTTATAAAGGGGGGGCATGGCTTGGGGAAGGGGGCGACGGGCGGCGGCGGCTCGGGATCGGACTCCCGAGTCCGGCGGCTGCACGAGCGGTGAAGGCGGCGGTGGCTTGGGCCGGCCTGGCTCGGCTGGGCCCTTGGCCCAGTCGGGCGCGGGTTTTTTAAAACAATTTCGCTGCGTCTAAAAAAAATTTCTAGAAAAAAATTAAAATCTAAAAATGCCAAAACAAATTTTCTCCGTCTAAATAAAATATTTAGAACAAGATGAACAATTTTTTGGCTCTAAATGCAATTTTTGAAAATGTGCAATTTTTCCTAAATTGAAATAAAATAGCAAATAAAACCAAAATAAAACCTTATTTGATTTTTTTATTAAATCCTCAATATTTCTTTATTTATGGGAAAGTCATTTTATTCCCTCTCTCATATTTTGATAATAGAAATAATTGAAGATAAAATAAATAAAATCAAATGATCCTATTTTCAAAATTTGAGAAAAACTCAAATAAAATAACAAAATCCCCAACTCTCTCCGAGGGTCCTTGAGTTGCGTAGAATTTCTAGGATCCACCAAAAGCAATAAAATATGATATGCAAAGATGATCTAATGTATAACATTCCAAATTGAAAATTTGGGATGTTACAAAGCAAGCAATCAACGGATATCAATTGAACTAACTAGACCAGATATCCTAAGAGCCACATGAATAAAGGATGTTATGATATGAGCATAGGAGTGTTCTAAAGAAACTAGAGAAGCTCCCCATTATTTATGCACGCATAAGAATATGTGTATTTGCATACAAAGTGCACACAATAGAATCATAGCTCGCCCAGAATCAATAGAAACTTATAACAAGTGCAAGTGAGCATATAGGAAACAAAGCCTAGTACTTGCAACAAACACAAGGTTGAGCAACAAGTAAAAGAGGCAACTTAAGAATGGGCTCAACCAAAATGATGTGTGTGAGTCAAGGCAATGCACTTGAGAAGACTAATGTACGGATGAGCATTAAGCATCAATAAAGTCTTGAAAGAATGAGGCAACACGGTGCAAGGCCTATCATTCCCACACACAACAAGTAAATGGGTTCACAAGCTGACTAATAAGCATATAAAGAACCTATGCTTGTGAGAACCCGTGGTGAAGATAGAAGATGAAAGCCTCATCAAGACGAGGGATACCAATTAAGATGGCAAAAGCCTCGTAAAGATAAGCATGAGGAAAATAATCTTCACCACACAAGAATGCATCAAGATGCAACGAGATAAGACACACACTCAAGGCAAAAGCTTTCACGGAGCCACCAAAGAAATAACATAAGAAAGACAAGGTGGATGTGAAAGAAAGGATATCAACTAGATATGCAACTTCTCTCAAGTGTATAAGATTCTAGGTAGACGACATCATGATGATATATATCTACAAAGAAGGATGTACACCCGAAATAGTTACAACACGAGGAACAAGATATCCAAAAGGAAGTCATACATATACCAATAAGATATTTGCTTGGAAGCATAGCACATGGCTAGAAATGGTCTTATTGTATATAAATGAATTCCTACCATACAATCATCAAAGACATCACAACTAGCAACATGAGATCGTCGTTGAGATGCTTTGAGAAAGGAAACAAGTATCACAAGATGGAAGAATATCATGCCAAGATGCAACCTACACAAGGTTGAATGCAAGAAAAGAATGCATGAATAGATACTTGTTACCGAGATATTATTGGAAGGATGTAGAAGAAACCAATTGAAGGTAGTAGATATCCAAAGATTGGTCATGTGAGTGTTGAGCTGATTACAAGCATGTGTTGAAGAAGAAGATGGTGTGATCATTCATGTATACCTTCAAGACATCATCCAAATGAGAAGCTTGAAGTATAGTAGTTCATTGAGCATCCTAGCTTGACTCCAATAAGCACATGGTGACACCACCTTCCTTGTGAGTGAGCCGAGCATCCAATGCATCTCCAATTGTTCCTAGAACAACAACACAAACAAAATGGTACCCAAACTCATTGGGACCATAGAGTTAGAAACACCAATACATAGGACAAACTCCACATAAATATGTGCACATTGAAATGAAATAGAATTTCATGCACATCTCATACAATTTGAGACTTGGTGGAGTGTCCCCTATATATTGGGTCAAGGAAAGAAAGAAAGCATGCCAAAGAGACTACATGAAGTTAATATGCAAGCTCAATACTCTCAAGAACCGATACCAAAAGTCAAAGAAATACCAAGTGAAGAAAAGATACCAAAAGAATGAATCATCACTTGGAAGATATCAAATGAAAGATACAACAAGGAATGAGATATCCATTGATACACGCAAAAAGAAAGATGTCAAACTCCCAAAAGAGAGATTGGTTCCAAACAAACCAAGTGCTCTACAAAGTTTCATGATGGCACAAAGTACCAAAAAGAAACCGTTTGCATTCCACCAACACACACTTGATAAGGATAACAAGGTGAGTGTTCTAAGAAAAATAGAATAGCTCCCCCAAGCATTGTGCATTATAGAGAATTTGCATTTGAATACAAAAAGCACAAGATGGGAACACCACTTTCACTATATCTAACAAACACTAGACAAGCTCAAGGAAATAACAAGATCCACAAGTGGTATGGAATACAATGGGAGTTGACACAATCCTAGGCAAGAGATAAGGCAAATAAAAGCAAAGGCCAATGTAAAGATGATCAAAAATTTCTACCACACATAAGAGTGTACCCACTGTCAAAAGACAAGAAGTATTTGGAAATAATTCCCAGTGGTAGATAGCAAGGATATCCGACATCATCTTCACACCAAAACTAAAAGCAAATTGCAACTTGTAGAGCTAACATGCCACCTAGGAACAAGATAAATTTACAATATCAACTCTAGGTGACAATATCTCAAATGTACACATTTTCTTGGCTAGTAATATACACATAGCATATTACCCCCCCCCCCCATAATGTGATACCAAATAAGTATAAACAAGAGGAAAATAAAAGGATCCAACAAGAGATAATCAATGGACTATTTAGAATTTGAATTTCTCATGAGAAGACATACCACATAGCGACTAGATAATCTTGAAATATAAATACTAGATGGTATTACTCATGTACACACATTTATAGGATTATGAGGTGCACAAAGCACATCACTCCCCCATAATGGGATATTCCATTAATCTCTCACAAGAGCCAACTAAGAAATAAACAAGATGCAAAAGGCCCAATGCATGACACACACGTACATGATGTGGAAACCAACACACACATACTTGATTGCTCAAGCTAATCAAGTTGGAATCACAACATATACAAGCACATGCAAGGAACGAAACCAAACATGCAAAGGGGCAAGTAACTATCGATGTAAACACTTTAAGCACGAGTTACCACAAGGAGGAACATTGGATATAAGATAGAAACTTGATAATCCGAATGACTTGGCTTGAGACAATAAGAATGATGAAGTCCCCTTAATTCTTCATAATGTAGCCCTGTCTCCAATGACCACCAAGAACACCTATTGATCAAGTATGAGCTAGTTGGTCCCCAACCAAGTTGGGTCCTAAGAGGTTAGTCACAATAGGCTTAGCTACCCAAATGGTTCTTTTCTTGACACCACTTTGAGCACCAACAAATTTCGCAAACACATTGCCAACCTTATCCTTCCCAAGAGAATAGATATCATCAATTAGAATAGGGTTGGATAAGGTACCATTTGTGTATGAAGAAGCGACGTGGCCTTTTTCACGACATAGGTAGCAACGTCTACTCTTTACTTTCTTCTCACTTGATTTCTCAACTTGAGAAGCATTAGCTTGAGTTTTCTTGGGAAGAGGCCTTTATTCAACTTGAGGTTGAGCATGAGAATGAACTTGTGGTCACTTCCCTTGTTGCTTGTCACTAATGGCCTTCTTCTTCAAAGGGCAAGATCTAACATGATGTCCTTCAATTTTGCACTTGAAGCAAATGATCTTGGCCGAATTCTTGACTTGTTTATGGCCCTTCTTCTTGTTGCTCTTGGACTTCTTCTTCTTCTTGGAGTTGAATCCAAGTCCACCTTTGTCATTGGCGGGTTTTTGCATGCTCAAGATGTTGCTGAGAGTAAATTTCCCTTCATGACTCTTTTCCAAGTCTTTCTTCAAAGAAGTGACTTAGGCCTTGAGCTATTTGATTTCCTATACATGGTTAGTCTCAACACAAGTATTAGAGGAAGTATAAGCTTCACCGTTAGAGAAACAAGGCAAGGAAAGCAATTCATCACAAGATGTACCAACATTATGAGTAGATGAATTACAAGGACTAGCACATGGCAATATAGCATTTTGACTAGAAATAGTGCTAGTATCCACATGAGGCTCACTAGATGTTACCTTAGCAAGCATGGCCTCATGAGCTATCTTTAGCACATTATGGGATACTAGAAGATCATCATGAGAGCTTGAGAGCTTGTCATGGCTTTCTTCCAATTTCCCATAATTGCTAGATAGCAACTCTAGTTGAGCCCGTAGCTCAACATTCTCCTCCAAAATGGATGCTTCACATGTAATAGAGTTAGTAGCACAAGCATCATCAATAATAACAAGAGGAGAAGGCAACTTGGCAAGCTATTTTGAATATGAAGCTTTAAGTTGTGCATGAGACTCGGTGAGTTTGATGAGCTCACTCTTAATGACCCTTGAGCCATTTTCGAGGTGCCCAAAGTCCTCAAGGAGTTTAGCATGCGCAACTTCAAGCTTCTCATTTTTAGTTTCAAAAACATTGGCCACCTCAAGAGCTCTATCATGAGATTCCTTCACTCTAGATAATTCTAGAGCAAAAGTCTCCTCAAGAGATTCCTTAGTGGTTTCTTCAAGTTCGAGAGCTTGGGAGAGGTCCGCGATCTCATTAGCGTAATCATGCTCATGACCTTCCATTTTATCAATGGTGACCTCATGCTCCTCAAGACGATATTCCAACTCATCAATATATTTCTTGCCCTCAATATCAATAGACATGATATCCATTAAGTTGGAACGAGCAATTTTATTCTTAAGGAGAGCTTTAAAAATCATTTCCCCTTAATTTTTAAGGAGGCAACATCATTCTCTTCATCATAATCAACATCATAATCACTCTTGCCATCATCAATATCATCACAAGATATATTGGGATTCAAAGTGGGAGATACCTTTGAAGCCTTGGCCATAAAGGAAAATGCAATAGATGATGATGTAGGATCCCTTGAAGCACCATCCAAGACCACATCTTGTTCCATTGAGTGTTGGGTATCCTCTACATTGTTATCACAACAACTCAATGAAATACATGCATTTTTATCATGGCAACAAGATATAGCAAGCATATCATCATGAGATTTCGTCAAGCAGTTTTTACATGATATGCAAGGACTATCAACACAAGCATGTGAAACATTTGGAGTGCTCGAAGTGCTAAAGTCCAAAGATGAAGCATTGCAATAAGAAAGTGATGAAGGATTATCAACAATAAACCCACTATCATCATTGCAATGAACACCACTACTCACGATGTCATTACCTTGTGGCAAACCACATGTATGTGAAGTAGAAGAAGTTGAGAACGCAACACGATCGGAGGTGGAGGGAGAACAATAATCCTTACAAATCTTGGACACACCATATTTATCTTGAAGCTTTGTCCACAACTCATGAGCATCCCGGAACGACATGAGTTGAAATAAAACTACATTGCTCAAAGCATCGAAAAGCACATTAGAAGCTTGAGCATTGAGATAAGAGTTTTTCTCAACCTCTAAAGATAATCTTTGGGGATCCTTTGGAGGAGAAAAACCCATATCTACAATTCGCTCTAAATTTGGGTCCATGACCCTAAAGAGATTAAGCATGCGAATTACCCAAACATCAAAATTTGTGCCATCGAAAGTAAGAGTGTCAGAGAATCCTAAACCCCTAGTCGACATCATTAATCTCTAGGCGGTTAAGCCTAACAAGAGAGACGAGGCTCTGATACCAATTGAAAGATCGTGGATGTCGCCTAGAGGGGGGGGGGGTGAATAGGCACTTTAAAATAATTATGGTTTAGGCTTGAAGAAATGCGGAATAAACCTAGCGGTTAATTTGTCAAGCACCAAACCTACAACAACTAGGCTCACCTATGTGCACCAACAACTTATGCTAAGCAATATAAACTACTAGGTGATAGCAAGATATGTGACAAGAAACAATATGGCTATCACAAAGTAAAGTGCATAAGTAAAGGGCTCAGGTAAGAGATAACTAAGGCACGCGGAGGCGATGATGTATCCGGAAGTTCACACCCTTGCGGATGCTAATCTTCGTTTGGAGCGGTGTGGAGGCACAATGCTCCCAAAGAAGCCACTAGGGCCAGCATAATCTCCTCACGCCCTTGCACAATGCAAGATGCCGTGATTCCACTAAGGGACCCTTGAGGGCGGTCACCGAACTCGTACAAATGGCAACCCTTGGGGGCGGTCACCGAACCCGTACACTTTGGCAACCCTTGGGGGCGGTCACCGGAACCCGTCAAATTGCTTGGGGCGATCTCCACAACCTAATTGGAGATCCCGACGCTTGCTCAGAGCTTTACACCACAATGATTGAGCTCCGAACACCACCTACCGTCTAGGGCGCCCAAGCACCCAAGAGGAACAAGCTCAAGGGTACCAAATACCCATATGAAACAACTCTTCCTTCTTGCATAAGCACTGCTCCAAGTCCTCGACGTGAAGCGTCGCAATACATCTCATAATCCTTAGTCTGATCTGGCAAAATCAACATAGGTGATGTAACCAACCGTTTCTTCAACTCCTGGAAACTAGCCTAACACTCCTCGGTCCATATGAACTTGGTATCCTTCTTCAACAACTCCGTCATAGGCTTCGCAATCTTTGAGAAATTCTCAATGAATCTCCGGTAGTATCCTGCGAGTCCCAGAAAACTCCGGATCTCTCCAACTGATGTTGGCGCTTCCCAATTGGTCACGGTATCAACTTTAGTGGGATTTACTGCTATACCTTCTCCGGATATAACATGTCCGAGAAATCCAACTTCCTTCAACCAAAACTCACATTTGCTAAAGTTGGCATATAATTGATGTTCTCTGAGCTTTCCAAGTACCAAACACAAATGCTCCTTATGCTCCTCTTCGTACTTTGAGTAAACCAGGATATCATCAATGAACACTACGACGAACTTATCCAGAAACTCCATAAACACCTTGTTCATCATGTTCATAAAATATGCAGGTGCGTTAGTCAGACCAAATGACATAACGGTATACTCGTACATCCCATACCTGGTGGTAAAAGCCGTCTTAGGTATATCCTGTTCTCTAATCTTCAACTGGTGATATCCTGATCGCAGATCGATCTTTGAAAATACCTTAGCTCCTTGCAATCGATCAAACAGATCATTGATCATCGGTAGTGGGTACTTGTTCTTGATGGTTACTTCATTCAATCCTCGATAATCAACAACCATCCTTAACGATCCATCCTTCTTCTCCACTAGAAGTACTGGCGATCCCCAAGGTGAAGAACTTGGGCGAATATATCCTTTATCCAGTAACTCCTTAATCTGCTTCTTGATCTCAATCAAATCCTTTCCGGGCATCCTATATGGTCTCTTTGATATTGGCCCTGTGCCTGGCAAAAGCTCAATCAAAAACTCAATATCTCTGTCTGGTGGCATGCCTGGCAATTCCTCTGGAAATACATCCGGGAAATCCTTCACCACTGGTACTTCCTCCTGCACAACTCCTGTTAAACAATTTACTTGAGTCCTCTTTGGCACATGACGTGATACATACTTGATCCTTCTTCCTTCTGGCGTTGTAAGCAAAATTGACTTACTGGCACACTGAATATTCCCTTCATACTATGATAACCAATCCATGCCTAATATCACATCCAATCCTTGATATTCCAATACTATTAGGTCTGAGGGAAATACGTAGTTACCAATCCTTAATGGTAACCGATCACACCATAGACTAGCCATATACTCTGCTCCAGGCGAGGTTACTAACATGGGTGACCTAAGGGCTTGGGTTGGTAGTTTATACTTATCCACAAATCCCCTAGATATGTATGAATGCGATGCACCAGTATCAAAAGAACGAGTGCAGTAAATGACTTAACCAAAAACTTACCTATTACTGCATCGGGCTGTTCTTCAACCTCTTCCATGTTAACGTGGTTCACCTGTCCCCTGTTGAAAGGGTTCGGCTTCTTCCCAGAGCTTCGATTGCCATTTCCATTCTGGGATTCAGGACATTCATTGGCATAATGTCCGGTCTTCTGGCACTTAAAGCAAGTGACTTGGCTCAGGTCTTTCTTGGCTGGGGTTGATGGGTTGGTGCGGTTCTGGTCGTTGCTTCCTCCATTCCCATTACCATTCTTGGGGCCATTGTGATTGTGCGAGCTACCTCCTCCATGGGTATGCTGAAAATGTCCTCCCGCTCTAGGGGTAAAACATGGCTTCTGCTGAGCTCCAGAATTGTACTTCCCTTGTCCATACTTCCACTTGCGATTCTCAATATGCTGCTGCTTCCCTTCAATCATGAGAGAACGATCTACCAACTCCTGGTAGTTGTTGAAGGTTGCTACCATCAACTGCATGCTCAACTCATCATTCAATCCTTTCCAGGAATTTCTCCTGCTTAGCTGCATCCATAGCAACATCATCTGGGGCATAACGTGCTAACTTACTAAAGTCCTCCACATACTGGCCAACTGTCCGTCCTCCTTGGCGCAAGTTGCGAAACTCTCGCTTCTTCATGGCCATAGCTCCTGTCGAAACATGGGCAGTACGAAAAGCCTGCTAAAACTGGTCCCACGTGACAGTGTCGACAGGGAAAGTGGCTGTGAAATTCTCCCACCATGATGCTATGGGTCCTTCCAGCTAATGTGCGGCAAACTTCACCTTTTCTGCATCTGTGCATCCTGCCGTGGTCAACTCTCTTGCTGTCTTGCGGAGCCAGTCATCTGCTACTATCGGCTCGGTGCTACTGGAAAACACCAGCGGGTTCAGCCTAAGAAAATGGGCTAAGTGATCAACAGGTGGTGGTGGTGGTGGTGGGTTGTTGTTGTTGTTCCCCTGATTCTTATTCTGGACTAGCAACTGCATCAACGTGTTCTGCTGCTGGATCAACTGGGTGAGCTCCGGTGGGAAGGTAAATTCGGGGTCATGTCTCGGAGGCATCTGAGGGTTTAGAAAAGATGAGATTTAAGAATAGAGGGGGTCTAAAGAGAAAACACTACCCATATGCACATGAGACAAAAGAAAACAATTCACTTCATTCAATCAATCAAACAAGGGCATACAATCGATCTAACTATCGCAAAAGTGCTCAAACTACTATATTTACATGGTGGACTACTACTACTGATGGGGTGGTCTACTAGAAATATTCTTCGGTTGCAGACTCCATGATATCTGCTCCAGCTTCATCAACATAGTCATCATCGCTATCATCTGGGTCCGAGTCGGTGTCGTCGATGATGACGTAGTCTTCCGGGCGAATCTCCTTGGGTTCTTCGTCTTCTTCTACTGGTGTAGGGCCTCCCATAAATATTCCAATCTTCTTGATTAGATTGTCATTCTTCTCCACTAAGACTTCGATTTCCTCTTCATAATCTTCACGTGTAGCCTTGAGTTCTTCCTCCAGTTACTTGATTCTTGTCCTCGCCTTCTTCAGATCTATCATGTCGGTGCACATCTGGTTCTCCTGACGTCGAATGTGTTGGTTCAACTCCTGGATAAAAGCTGCAACTGATCTATCCTTCCTGGTATTGATCATCTCCCAGTGCTCATCTCGGCGCCCACAAATCTGGTAGATAGTATCCTTGAGATCATTACGATAAACTTCTCCAATGCTTCCCATGGCGATGTGAGCTACCATGCTCTTTCCTAGACTCCAAGTTGGTGCATCAAAAGAAAACTCTATGTGCTCAGTGACTGGCATGAACGTCCTTCCTGGAACTTGAACTTGAATCATCCATCGCTCTTCTTCAGGTAGAGTGGCGTTGTAGGTCCCGGTGAAGCTTGGTACTCCTATGTTCAGGTATTTAGTGACTTCCTTCAAGTGACGTCCAAAGGGTGTATCTTCATCCGGTTGCATGAACTTGTTCCTTGCATCCGCCATCCTAAAAGAGTAGAAAAGATGAGAGGTCAGAAGGAGAAGAGTGAGTAGTGATCTAGGTCATTAGCTTAGTGGTCGTGTCCTACAGTCAGCGTGTGCTCTGATACCATCTTGTAGCGACCAAACCTCAAACGGTCCAATCTCTGTGCTCAGGTGTCATCCCTGGATCAGTAATGCTGACACCACACAGTATTTGAAGGATTTATAACAGAGTAGCAATGACACACTTATTACATCGAGTGTCTCAAAAGAGAACTTATTACAATAAATATGGCTTAAGGCCATCTAATAAGGATAACATCGGAAGGCTTGGAAGATAAGTGAGTCCATCAACTCCAACGGCATCACTGAGTATAGAACCACGACCTAAGGCACCTTAATCGTCGTCTGAAAAGTCTGCAACATTAACGTTGCAGCCCAAAACGGGTCAGCACATGGAATATGCTGGCAATGTAACACATAGAGAGTAATAAAAGAATATGGCTATTCTATATGCATATATGGCTGGTGGAAATCTCTAGGGTTACAATTTTGCGTAAAGCCAATTTTTCCCTACTGCAAAGGAATAAATTTTATTTAACTATCATGATAGTTGTTAAACATTGAGAATGGTTGACAGCATTCTCAATCCCAATTAAGCAACATCATTAAAAGCCCAACAAAATTAATTAGAGTAACATGATGAGATTCACATGATAATCCAGGTACTAGATACTCAAGATGTCCATAACCGGGGACACGGCTAACCATGATTAGTTTATACACTCTACAGAGGTTTGCGCACTTTTCCCCACAAGACCCGATCTCCTCCGTTGGAGCTCTCGCACTACAAGGTGTTTGAGAAACGGATGACCGAGACATAGTCTTTCAGAAGCGCTAGCACCTTACGAATGGGTAGACCGTACCAACCTACATCCCCTACATCTTCTAGTCTACCACTTTAAGAGTTCGCACGACTTAGTCAATTATGCTAGAGCCCATAGTAGCTTGTGGCTGCACACCGAAGTTTCTAGCATGAATAATCTCATGATCCCTTTGAGCCTGGGTGGCGGTCCAAAAGAAAACAGGCAATCGCTGGAATACCCAGGTGCCTCAATCCACCCAAATGTGTGTTTAGGTTGCCACCTTAAATAAACCATTAATTAACAATCTCACATCTGTCATGGATACACTCATCCAATCCACGTCTACTATCATAGCATAGCAATAATAAGCAAACATAGAGTAACTCCCAAAGGTTCGATAATAAACAGGTAATAGTTTCTACCTCAACTACTCCCCAAACCCACAATTTAATTAGATCCTAATCATGCAATGTGTGAGGATTGATCTAATGCAATAAAACTGGGTAGTAGGAGATATGATCAAAGTGTTACTTGCCTTGCTGATGATCCGAGAAACCTAGCGATTCGAAGTAGCAAGCGGTGCACTCCGGGTACTCTATCGCAAACAAACAAGCACACAATAAGTACTCAACTAATGCACAGGTAAAACACGAGTAAGAGATCTAACCACAAAGTTCAACTTAAGAACTTCGGTTGGCAAAAAGAATCAAAACGAACGAAGCAACGAAAGACAAACGGCAAAAGAAACAAGCTTTGTTTACTATCCTGGACCTAGGGCAATTTTTACAGTGGCAAAAACTTGTTTGAGTTGGTTAAACGGAAAGAGGGTTTCGAGACGAAACTCCAGGCGCTTGAATCACCTGATTCCGATAAACGAGCGAAAAGTTAAACTAAAACGAACATCGGATCAGAGATCGCGATCAGAAAAACCGCGGATTTAAATTCGAGAAAAAGAAAAACGACGAACAGGTTAACGAACGAACGTTCATTAACAGGAACTAAACGAAAAATGCGTTCGTTAAAATGAACAGAGAGCGGGCGCTCGCTAATTAAATAAACCAGAGAAAAACCGATCTATTTAAATAAAAAACAAAAACTAGGGTTTTCTAAAAAAACCGAAACTGCTTTTTCTCAAAAACCGGTCGGCGGCTACCTCGACAGCGGCGCTCCGGCGGGGCGGCGGGTGGCACGGCGGCTCCGGGCAGCGCGGGAGCGGTGGCAGGCGCGAGGCGGCGGGGCGGCTTGCGGCGGCTTGCGGCAGCGGCAGGCGGCGCGGGGCGGCGTGGGGTGGCGGCAGCGGCGGCTCGGGGCTCCAAGGGGGCTCCGGTGGGGTTATAAAGGGGGGGGGGGGCATGGCTTGGGGAAGGGGGCGACGGGCGGCGGCGGCTCGGGATCGGACTCCCGAGTCCGGCGGCTGCACGAGCGGTGAAGGCGGCGGTGGCTTGGGCCGGCCTGGCTCGGCTGGGCCCTTGGCCCAGTCGGGCGCGGGTTTTTTAAAACAATTTCGCTGCGTCTAAAAAAAATTTCTAGAAAAAAATTAAAATCTAAAAATGCCAAAACAAATTTTCTCCGTCTAAATAAAATATTTAGAACAAGATGAACATTTTTTTGGCTCTAAATGCAATTATTGAAAACGTGCAATTTTTCCTAAATTCAGATAAAATAGCAAATAAAACCAAAATAAAACCTTATTTGATTTTTTATTAAATCCTCAATATTTCTTTATTTATGGGAAAGTCATTTTATTCCCTCTCTCATATTTTGATAATAGAACTAATTGAAGATAAAATAAATAAAATCAAATGATCCTATTTTCAAAATTTGAGAAAAACTCAAATAAAATAACAAAATCCCCAACTCTCTCCGAAGGTCCTTGAGTTGCGTAGAATTTCTAGGATCCACCAAAAGCAATAAAATATGATATGCAAAGATGATCTAATGTATAACATTCCAAATTGAAAATTTGGGATGTTACAAAGCAAGCAATCAACGGATATCAATTGAACTAACTAGACCAGATATCCTAAGAGCCACATGAATAAAGGATGTTATGATATGAGCATAGGAGTGTTCTAAAGAAACTAGAGAAGCTCCCCATTATTTATGCACGCATAAGAATATGAGTATTTGGATACAAAGTGCACACAATAGGATCATAGCTCCCCCAGAATCAATAGAAACTTATAACAAGTGCAAGTGAGCATATAGGAAACAAAGCCTAGTACTTGCAACAAACACAAGGTTGAGCAACAAGTAAAAGAGGCAACTTAAGAATGGGCTCAACCAAAATGATGTGTGTGAATCAAGGCAATGCACTTGAGAAGACTAATGTACGGATGAGCATTAAGCATCAATAAAGTCTTGAAAGTACGGATGAGCATTAAGCATCAATAAAGTCTTGAAAGAATGAGGCAACACGGTGCAAGGCCTATCATTCCCACACACAACAAGTTAATGGGTTCACAAGCTAACTAATAAACATATAAAGAACCTATGCTTGTGACAACCCATGGTGAAGATAGAAGATGAAAGCCTCATCAAGACGAGGGATACCAATTAAGATGGCAAAAGCCTCGTAAAGATAAGCATGAGGAAAATAATCTTCACCACACAAGAGTGCATCAAGATGCAACGAGATAAGACACGCACTCAAGGCAAAAGCTTTCACGGAGCCACCAAAGAAATAACATAAGAAAGACAAGGTGGACGTGAAAGAAAGGATATCAACTAGATATGCAACTTCTCTCAAGTGTATAAGATTCTAGGTAGACGACATCATGATGATATATATCTACAAAGAAGGATGTACACCCGAAATAGTTACAACATGAGGAACAAGATATCCAAAAGGAATTCATACATATACCAATAAGATATTTGGTTGGAAGCATAGCACATGGCTAGAAATGGTCTTATTGTATATAAATGAATTCCTACCATACAATCATCAAAGACATCACAACTAGCAACATGAGATCGTCGTTGAGATGCTTTGAGAAAGGAAACAAGTATCACAAGATGGAATGAATATCATGCCAAGATGCAACCTACACAAGGTTGAATGCAAGAAAAGAATGCACCAATAGATTCTTGTTACCGAGATATTATTGGAAGGATGTAGAAGAAACCAATTGAAGGTAGTAGATATCCAAAGATTGGTCATGTGAGTGTTGAGCTGATTACAAGCATGTCTTGAAGAAGAAGATGGTGTGATCATTCATGTATACCTTCAAGACATCATCCAAATGAGAAGCTTGAAGTATAGTAGTTCATTGAGCATCCTAGCTTGACTCCAATAAGCACATGGTGACACCACCTTCCTTGTGAGTGAGCCGAGCATCCAATGCATCTCCAGTTGTTCCTAGAACAACAACACAAACAAAATGGTACCCAAACTCATTGGGACCATAGAGTTAGAAACACCAATACATAGGACAAACTCCACATAAATATGTGCACATTGAAATGAAATAGAATTTCATGCACATCTCATAAAATTTGAGACTTGGTGGAGTTTCCCCTATATATTGGGTCAAGGAAAGAAAGAAAGCATGCCAAAGAGACTACATGAAGTTAATATGCATGCTCAATACTCTCAAGAACCGATACCAAAAGTCAAAGAAATACCAAGTGAAGAAAAGATACCAAAAGAATGAATCATCACTTGGAAGATATCAAATGAAAGATACAACAAGGAATGAGATATCCATTGATACACGCAAAAAGAAAGATGTCAAACTCCCAAAAGAGAGATTGGTTCCAAACAAACCAAGTGCTCTACAAAGTTTCATGATGGCACAAAGTACCAAAAAGAAACCGTTTGCATTCCACCAACACACACTTGATAAGGATCACAAGGTGAGTGTTCTAAGAAAAATAGAATAGCTCCCCCAAGCATTGTGCATTATAGAGAATTTGCATTTGAATACAAAAAGCACAAGATGGGATCACCACTTTCACTATATCTAACAAACACTAGACAAGCTCAAGGAAATAACAATATCCACAAGTGGTATGGAATACAATGGGAGTTGACACAATCCTAGGCAAGAGATAAGGCAAATAAAAGCAAAGGCCAATGTAAAGATGATCAAAAATTTCTACCACACATAAGAGTGTACCCATTGTCAAAAGACAAGAACTATTTGGAAATAATTCCTGGTGGTAGATAGCAAGGATATCCGACATCATCTTCACACCAAAACTAAAAGCAAATTGCAACTTGTAGAGCTAACATGCCACCTAGGAACAAGATAAATTTACAATATCAACTCTAGGTGACAATATCTCAAATGTACACATTTTCTTGGCTAGTAATATACACATATCATATTACTCCCCCATAATGTGATACCAAATAAGGATAAACAAGAGGCAAATAAAAGGATCCAACAAGAGATAATTAATGGACTATTTAGAATTTGAATTTCTCATGAGAAGACATACCACATAGCAACTAGATAATCTTGAAATATAAATACTAGATGGTATTACTCATGTACACACATTTATAGGATTATGAGGTGCACAAAGCACATCACTCCCCCATAATGGGATATTCCATTAATCTCTCACAAGAGACAACTAAGAAATAAACAAGATGCAAAAGGCTCAACGCATGACACACACGTACATGATGTGCAAACCAACACACACATACTTGATTGCTCAAGATAATCAAGTTGGAATCACAACATATACAAGCACATGCAAGGAATGAAACCAAACATGCAAAGGGGCAAGTAACTATCGATGTAAACACTTTAAGCACGAGTTACCGCAAGGAGGAACATTGGATATAAGATAGAAACTTGATAATCCGAATGACTTGGCTTGAGACAATAAGAATGATGAAGTCCCCTTAATTCTTCATAATGTAGCCCTGTCTCCAATGACCACCAAGAACACCTATTGATCAAGTATGAGCTAGTTGGTCCCCAACCAAGTTGGGTCCTAAGAGGTTAGTCACAATAGGCTTGGCTACCCAAATGGTTCTTTTCTTGACACCACTTTGAGCACCAACAAATTTGGCAAACACATTGCCAACCTTATCCTTCCCAAGAGAATAGATATCATCAATTAGAATAGGGTTGGATAAGGTACCATTTGTGCATGAAGAAGCGACGTGGCCATTTTCACGACATAGGTAGCAACGTCTACTCTTTACTTTCTTCTCACTTGATTTCTCAACTTGAGAAGCATTAGCTTGAGTTTTCTTGGTAAGAGGACTTTATTCAACTTGAGGTTGAGCATGAGAATGAACTTGTCGTTGCTTCCCTTGTTGCTTGTCACTAATGGCCTTCTTCTTCAAAGGGCAAGATCTAATATGATGTCCTTCAATTTTGCACTTGAAGCAAATGATCTTGGCCGAATTCTTGACTTGTTTTGGCCCTTCTTCTTGTTGCTCTTGGACTTCTTCTTCTTCTTGGAGTTGATCCAAGTCCACCTTTGTCATTGGCGGGTTTTTGCATGCTCAAGATGTTGCTGAGAGTAATTTTCCCTTCATGACTCTTTTCCAAGTCTTTCTTCAAAGAAGTGACTTGGGCCTTGAGCTATTTGATTTCCTCTACATGGTTAGTCTC